>NC_064442.1:9597954-9900984 GCF_023343835.1 Lagopus muta | reverse complement strand
AACTGGAAAAGTTCCTGCAACGGTACTGCTGGAGGAGAGCAGAGGGTGAGAATCTACAGCAGAAAGCTGGGCAATAGATTTGCTTAAACAACAACCTCGTGTTCCAACTTCAGACAAAGCAATGTAGATACTTTTCAGGCACGTATGTGAATACAGGAAGTTACACATGTGCTAAATTGCTTTGCTGGACTGAGACCTAAAGGATTTCAAACCAATCTTACTCAAACCCACTGTTTATTGAAATGAATAACAAGACACACTGGGTGAAGTTTGGGCTTTGCTGATGAGAAGTTTCAACATGGATTTGAGTGGGAAAAGGATTCCATTCTCTGATTTTGCTGCAATGCTTTAAACTCTCTGCAAACATTCAGCCTGATCTGGTACACATAGAAGCCTAAATCTCAATTAAAATGATGAAGGATTAGAGGCAGTGAATGCAGTCAAATGATATTGGCACTTTTCTGCTAATCTATCTCAGTACTGATCTGTTAAAACGAGGGTGTTGGGCTCCCACAGCGACCACTTAACGTGTTTCTATCATTAATAATGTTAAGAACATTGCACCTCATGAAAATAGGAGTTGTTTTGCTCAAGTTTTTTCATTAGACACAGGGGAACATCATCGCATGCTGCAACTTTCTAGAGAAAAACCTCTTTGACGTATTTCCTTTTAGGATTCTGGTGCATTAAAGTAACTGCCTTCAACTGCCAAGAAGTCAGAAAGATACATTACGCATGACCTACTTGTCTGGAGTGGAAAAAACAAGTGTACCTATGGCTAGGTACACTTACTAGTGTAGTTAGCACATATAGCACTAGTTATACTAGTTAGCGCAATGGAAATCGTATAGGAATGGAACAGATTCTAACTAACACATCATAACCTTCTTATAGGGCTCAAAACTTTCACTTTTATGTTTAAAAAATGGACTTATTTAAGTTTACATTGAACACTGCAGTATGGGAAAGGCTATTGTTAATTCTCTACTGCAAATATATATTTTATATTTTTAGGGCTATTATGAGAACAGTTTGTAGTGTCTTCCTCGAGTTCAACTATAGGAGCATCTTAGTCTTCAATGCTAGAACAAATTGTAACAGTGTAGAAACAGACTCCTTGGGGACCTGCAGTGTTACAATACTGTAGCATTTGTACAAGCAATAGTCTGAATGTGGCTTTGAAATTGTAAAAATTGTTTGAAGTAATGACATCCATAGAAAAGGAGGAATCACTGATTTGATATCATACAATGTCTCACTCACAGACCTTTCATAAATATCTACTGTGCAAGGATAGAAAGTGGCTATGGATAATTCCCAATTAATAAGTTGAAAGAGCACTTGGGTCTTAAAGCTGCTGATGGTCAATTTAGTGTTAGTTTTAACCTGGGAAGCACAACATGTTTATTTTTTAAATTTCAGCTTCTCTCAAAGTCAAAAAGTTTGGACTGGAAAAAAATGCTGAGACTCCAAGATGTGCAGGCCAGCCTAGGAGTTAGCCTGGAGGAAATGCTGACCATTGTCGAGGAGGTATTGCATCCGGAGCCGTACAGCACAGAGGAAATTTGTAAATGCCTGGGAATTAGCCTGGAGGAGCTCCGCTCTCAGATCCTGAGTCAAAACACGCAGAATGGTAAGCATATATGAAATGCTGTTCTTTGCTTTACAGTGTTTGTGTTATCTAAAATTGCTCTTTATTAATAAGTGGTGTGCAAGTCTCGCCAGAATACTCCAGAATCGTGAGAATCTAAATAGTAGAATGGGTACACAGTGGAAGAAGTAGCAGATTAGATTTTAGATTAGTCTGTACTAGTTTAGAGTCACCTCCAGATAGATTCAAGAGAAAAGTCTTAAGTTAGGCTTCCTTTTTAAGCCAAATCTCTAACAAAACCAGACATTTTGGCTGGTTACGGCATCAATCAAATAAGTCCTGTTTGCTCTCTCTGAACTGGTGTTCAAGGCTAGCATAGGTAGAGACTTGTTTCTATTTTTGAATGGACAAATACGTTATCACTTCATAAACCCTACATGAGGATGCAAGTCTCCTAGGTCACTCTTTCCTGAGAAAGAAGTTCCTGTTTCTGTATATACATATCTACCTATCTAGATCTAGATATAAAAATGTTGGTGCAGGTAAACAATTTACTATGTAAAGTATTTCCCAAATATTCTTGCATATGATTATATATTATTATATATAGTTTTGATTATTGGCACTAATGACTTCTAAAAGAAAGAACTGTCTTAGATGTATATAGTAGGGTTGCTAATAGTACCTAATAATAGAGCATTTATGAAATCGTTAATTTGCATTCATAGTCATTTCCAATTTAGATTAGGTTCTTGCTTCATGAATTTTAAATAACCCAGACTTTTTTGTTTTCACTCTGTGGCTTTAATGCCTCTACTGTTTTCCACAGCCAAATTATATCCTTGCCAAGACTGGTTTCAGGGAGGTATATATTTGTTTGCATGTATATCAGTAACATGTATATACATACTGATGCATATATTTAAAAAATATGCACATCTGGAACAACTGTAAATGTTATACATTGACCAGGAACCAGGTCCTGAACCTATAACCTTTTTTGCAAGCCAGTGATATCAGAGAGCATAAAATTATCTTAGTGTCTAATTACATTGCCAGAGGGGTACGGCATGGAATATGGTGTCTTAACCCAGCTCATTACCTTCATAGGAAGAGCTCTGTTAACTCTGTGCTGTACATACAAGAACAGACTGATCTGTGTGTGCACTCAGCAACGTTTTCATGGGAAACTACAGAGTTCTGAGCGTGTTGTGCTGTGCCCTATCTCTCCCCTTCATGAAGGTGTACAAAACTCACAAAGAGGTTTATAATCCCTACACCTGGTTTACAGAACACAGTTCTACAGTTCTGTTGAACTGAATTGTTTTTTACAGATTGTTTTTTTCCACACCCCTTCAGAAAAAAAGGTCTGGATAAAAAGTTGAAACACAAAAGCTACAGAAGAAACTGAAGGAAATGTTATACTGGCGCTCTGAATAGTGTTTGCAGATGTTTGCTGAATGGAATCTCTTAAACTTGTATGACCATGATTTCATTTGATAAGGCCAATTACAATGGTTATGCTGCAAGTCTCTTTGCATGTACAATATAAAATTAAATAAGGGATTTCTGTAAAACTATACACAAAAAAGAAACGAGACAGACAAAGAAATAATCTAAATCCACTGCTGTGTGTTTTGTTAACACACTGGACAAATTGCATTTTATGTTGGCTTTGGAAAACCAGAGGGTGTTTGACAAAAATATTTTTCTTATCTGCCCCCTACTTTCCGACTGTTCTTTAATAACAAAGCCTCGCTTCTTCATGTGAGAAAACCTACCGGTCCAGTATGTCATTTCTGCAGAGTATTTCTAAATATCATTGAACTTTTGCTCAACGTGAACAAAGAGCCCTAGCAGTTAAAGGTACCTTTCTTCCTTTGTAAAGGTTGCCTTAGCTTTCCTGTTACAGGATTTCAATGTTAAATGTAAAATACCTGCATAAGAAACACCAGGTAAATCATTTACTGGATTCTGAGTTTTCTCTGTGACTGAGTCAATTCGTTTGTATTATTCAAAGTCCAGAGTTAATGTTTTGTACAGACCCTGTATCTCATGTTTAAGGATATGAAAGTGCTACATCTGTTACTTTAGCCTGAAGTCAGCTTTCCTTCATCTGCTCCTCCAGTGATGACACTGTGTGCTTGCCCAAACTTCCGTACATATGTTAGGCTGACCAAAGAAGAACTCCAGATCCCAAAGAAGAACTATATGGGCAGGCTTTGGGCAAGTCTCAAGCTGTGGCTGAATATACAACAACTTCTAATCTCTTTTATAGGAAGGTACTCAAAGACTCCTGCAGGGTCTCACTGTGCAGCTCGCTTGTTCCCCAGGTTTGGAGAGGTACAGGTGCTGCATAGTCTCTGTAAAGCCTCATGCAGCTGTTCCTTGGCCAACTCACAATCCTGAGTTTAAATCCCCCTTCCAAATGTTTACACATGGATTGCACTTGCGGCTTCTGAACATCTCTAGAACAAATAATATTTCTTACATTTGAAGATACGCTATACCATAATTTTGTCTTGGAGTTGAAGGCTTCACAGAACATTTAGTGTGTGGTTATTGTGGGACATGAAGTATTTATAAGCCTCACCACAAAAGGATACTTGCTTGTAAAATAATGTATTCCTTTAACTATAAGATGTTTTTTCCTTCTTAGATCAGTTATTTTTAAAACATTTTTTTCGTTTTCACATATAAAATTATAATCTAATTTTGATATTTAGATCTGGGAATGAAATCATCATCAGAATAACAGGTATCTGTTTACCATCAAGATTTGGCTGTGTAACTGCCCTCTTGTTTGTCCCCTGGGAAGACAATGAATCTTAAACCTTAGCGTAGTTGCAACGAGTGGTGTTTGAATAGCATTTCATTCCCACTGCCAAGTCATCTGTATTAATGGTGATCTCAGTGCAAGAACAATTTTTACTCTCTTTGTGCAGAAAATAACACACGACTTCATGTGAAGGTGGACACAGATGTGCTGCTCAGCAATATGTAAAGCTCTGCCTGTGCATCAGTGGAGTGCCCTTGTCTTACAAGAGCAGAATTTATCTCTGCGTTGGTGACCTCAGAGCGCTTCCCAGCTTGGGGGTTGGGGTGACAGCTTCATCCTGATCCACGCCATGGAGGAAATTGAGCACATACCATTCTCCTCCCAGAAAGACACGGATTGCTTGGGATGAGCCCCCAAGCAATGGGCCGCTCCTGGCAGATCCCATACAGGTAGAAGCAGACATTTTGGGTGGGCCATAGGTTAGGCATAGGCATGAATGGTCTAGGTTAATTGCAACAGTTTTGCTAAGGCTCGCATTTCCCTGGAGAATTACTTTCAGCTGGTAGTTACTGTTCTCTTAGAGCAGGTGTCTGCTAAATGGGTCACTGAATCCAGCAATGACTGGTCCTTTGGTTTATTTTCAGAGAGCCAGATTACAAACAGTTATTTGAGCAGTCCCAGCAGAATAACTGTTCCCCACTTTGAGGAGGGGGTTCACAATCTGGCTCAAATTAAAGCCATCTGGCAGCATTTTCTTATGTACATTATGAGCCAGAAACGTTCACCCTCTTCATGTTCAATCAGCAGGATGCCTAACAGAGAAAGGTACTATTCCATGTGAGTAACGCTGGTAGAAACTGTCCCCTACATGATTTTGTATTGGTGAATTTTTCCCGTTGTAAATTTCTAACAGTTCCATCAGCCATGTGTAGCTCATTAATCTACAGTGAAGCAGATCATAAGAAGCTGCCAAAGCAGCTAGAAAAAAATACACAGCCTGAAGAGGCTGGTCTTTTGCTAAAGGTCAGACAGAATTGTACAGGAAGCCCCTAAAGAAAGGAATCTGCTGAAGTTGAAGTTACAGCAAATAATGTGAGTTGCTGGGAAGCCACAGTGTTTAATTATAAAGAAAAAAAAAATCCATTTAAGTGGAGAGTACAGGTTTACACAGTTTTCATTAAGTTAAAACAAAAAATATGACCGTACAGTTGCAAATGCACAGTAAAGTTTTGTCTTACATTTAACTAACATTTGCTTGGGACAAATAGCCCAGGATTTTTGTTTAAGAGACTGTATATGGATTTTGGACTAACTTCCATTAACATTAGTCAGTTGTCTCTTAACAAATGTCAAGGTTCTCCCTGCAGTGTGAAACATTATTGCACTGGAAAATGTCACTGCTTCCTTCAAGGGCATTTAGTGGCTGTAAGGGAACTGCATCTAGCTGCTCATGGGTCCTCTGTAGAGGAGCAAGCGGAGGTGCACAGAGTACACAGAGGGTCAGCAAGAGCTCTGACATTCTAAAAAACAGAAGTGGAGTGGTAACACAAAGCAGTTAACAGTGGATGAGATTCCTTGAGGATCATGTCTGCTTTTTTTTGTAGAAATGCAATTAGTGGAGCAATGACCTGAAGGTGGGTTAGTGACAGTGACTGCAGGTGAAACGTGCTAAAAACTTTACAATTGGGCTTATTTTGACTTCTTGTGTTTATGTTCCCTGAGCTACATGTGTTCCAATCCATAAACAACATAGCTCACCTTCACTTCAGTCCACAAGAAATGTTTTTTAGGTGTGCAGCTGATATCGTACAAAATAAATCAATCTCTATATTGTCTCTTCTGAAAGAGACAAAAAGGACCCCAAGATTCTGATCGTGCCAGCATGCCTAGGTCTAAAATCAAACAGCTCTCTGTTGCATGGCAGTGAGCAACACAGAAAGCAGCAGAGAGAAAATACATGGTGATTTTCAACAAACAGCTTTTGACAGCATGTTTCTAGTCAGAGGCTGGATCCCTCGCTGATACAAATCTCCATCAGTGCAAATGGTGCTACATCATTTTAAACAAATAAAACATCAGAACTGGATACTGCAGAGATCCTTTTATGGGAGAAGCATTACTCTAGACATGTGCTGGACAATTGCTCTCATGCCAGCGTGGCATAATGTCACTGCAGCAGGGATTTTACATTCCTCTCCATTCACCGGAGAAATGGGTATCAGAGGGCAAGTCAGGCCTCAGGTGGGACAAACATTTCTGCAGGCTGCCCTTCCACTGTTAGGAGAGCGAGCTGAGGATGTCTGCACCCCTCATTTGGAAATTAAGTGGAGAAACCAGGACATTACACTTTTCTGTATTAGGAAAATGTATGTATATTTTTAGTTAGGTTAAGTACCTGATTTCCATAAACAATAATAGATTTAAGGACCCAAATGCTTTTAAGAATCTGGCACTGGTTCCCTAAATCCTGCTTTTTGGCTGTCCTTTGAGCCCAAGAGGACAAGATCTTATAAGCCAGTCCTGCGTAACACTGCATGCTTTACTTCTAGGGCTTCAGTTTCTCTTCTGCATAGGCCCTGCAGGCCTAGCTCAGATGTAAACTAATCATTTTTGCATACTTAAGTTTTCTTTTAACCGTGACAAAATGTGACTTAGGAGATTTATTTTAATTGTAAAAGATGTGGTACTTTTCCCATGAAGCACACAGATTCTGATCAGCTCCCGCACCCTTCTAAAATCATGGGTTCCACAGCTCCTTGGCATGGCCTATCAATTCGCTTAGGTGGGTCTGACGTACAGGCAGTGATGCAAGCAAGAAGATTCAAATATAGATGTAATTTCTGGAAATAATGTGTGTTGTGCTATCTTTTGTTATATGGAGATGGTTTGTTGGACTGCCCATCCAAACAGAAGAGATCCAGAGTTTCTCTATTACCAGAAGCATTTGGTGTTGATAGCTGAAAGTATGCGAATTGTTTCATTGCTTTAGAATAGGACTTGCAGAGAACAGAGGTGTTTGCTGTCCTGAAGAAAATTCTACCTGAACAGCAAGTATTCTGCCAGAGAGAAAAGCAAACTATACTAAACCTGTTCCAAACACAAACATTGTTTTCTGAAATAAAACGCTGTCTGTAAACAACCATCAGCTAACGTAACGATAGCAGACTTTACCCAGTACTAATTCTGTAAATCTCCACAAAGGACAAGTCTGAAAATAGCACACAGCCACTCTTTCTCATTTGAGAACCGCTTGCCAGGATTGCGCTCGCACTGAGAGAAAGCCAGTGTCGAGGCAGCAACTTCTCCCCTACACCCACTGAGTCTCCCCCTCGCCCAGGACGCAGCTCAGACCTCCGGCACACCGCCAGCACACGGTGCCCACTGCAGCTCCAATTCGTAACATGACCAGCACAACACAGCCGCAGAGATTTTAAAGGTAATCTGGCCAGTAGAACATTGCTCTACCAAAGGGTGGTCTCTGAATCAATCACAGCTTTTGGCAAGTCTCTTGCCTTACAATTGAAAACAGACACGTTTTCAGTTCATTCTTTGGGTTACTACTGTTCAATGGTGATTTACAAGAGAGTGTGAGCTATGGCAATCTCTCACGCAACTTTAGATATTCCCTAAATGAATGCACATTTAGAAATCTCCTTGCTCTAAAACAATGGCTTATAAGAAAAGCATATTTAAAGAGACACCATCCTTAAAAAATGCCAAGCAGCCTTTCTCTAACAGAGCAAACACCAAGGCATGCCCCACAGAACACAGCGCGAGTAACTCCAGCAGTAACAAAGCACAGTGGGGCGAAACACACCTCTGAGCAGGAAAAGAGAGCACACCTTTCCCCCGTGATACTCACAAGAAGACGTTTCCTGGGGCACCCAATTTTGTCATTTCTGTTCCATTCTGTTCATTCTGAGAAATGCAGTTGGAGGCCTGCTCAAAAGGCAGCATCAGAGCGTTTCTCAGTAGCAGGCTGTATTGAGTTACAAAATACATAGCACTAGAAGCATTATGACCAGTAGCAGAAAACTCCTGTGTCCAATATTTCTCCATCATTTTAGACTATTTATGTCCCTCTCAGCACTGTATTTTCAGCATTTACAGTTGTGAATTACACTTACTCTGGAAAGATAAAAAGATGTTATACAGACACTGTTAAGTTTTAGTAAGGGATGCAATCTGGAGAGCACATATGAAAGTCTTCACACTGGACAGAATATTATTTTCAGTCTATCAAGGAAGACTTGAGTGTACAATTGCAAATGTTGATTGCCGCAATCACTGAAGTGGTTCCGGAATGACTGTCTCCACAGAACAGCCCAACAGGAACTGCATGTGTCCAGGTCAGAAGGCAAGTTCCAAATCTAGGGCTTGTTTGTCTCTGTTTGCCCTTTTTCCTCTGCTGAAGTGTTTCATCAGCCATCTTAAACAGTGAGAGGCACCAGAAACCAATAGCAGGAAAGGGTCTTTGTTCTGGATGAGAACTGACATGTAGAACCAAACTGAGGGATACTCTGAGGTGCTTGAGCTACAGTGATGAAACATACTACAGCCGGTGTTCCAAGTCTTACGTTCACTTACCTAGTGCTTACAACCCCAAAAGCTCAAGTAAAGCAATTTTATCATCAGTTGTCATACATGCTTCTGTAATACTTCTTCAATAGCAGTTACAAGTCCATGGTATTAAAATAAACAGAAAGGTACTGAGTGAGGAAAAATAATGACCTACAACAGCCTAACCCTCCTCTAAGTCACAGCAGTTTGATGGGCTTTTAACCACAGACATTCTCTTTACTGTGCCCCACTGTCCAGGCTTGGCAGGGGTCCCTGCCTCGATGGCCACACAGGTTTGAGCTCCCTCCCACCCATCCCAGAGGAACTGCTCCATTTTTCATGGCATGATTACAAAATGTTAGCCAAAGTCTTTGCACCAGCCTTTGATCTTAGGTCAGTGCTAAGAGGGACTTGTTTGGGCCTCTCTTTTTATGTCTACACAGGCAGCACTGACACTGGACACTGGTAACATACCAAAAATAAACCCTCAAAATCAAACTGAAAGCACCTGCTTCTTTCAGCATACCATTAACACAGTATTATCTGCAGTCGAGGTGAGACTGCACTGTGGAAATTAGAGAGGGCTTCCTTACCTAGGCACCAGGAAGAATGGATAATGCCATTTCAATTAGTCTCAGTAAAAAAAGGGAAAGGGAAAGGGAAAGGGAAAGGGAAAGGGAAAGGGAAAGGGAAAGGGAAAGGGAAAGGGAAAGGGAAAGGGAAAGGGAAAGGGAAAGGAAAAGGGAAAGGGAAAGGGAAAGGGAAAGGGAAAGGGAAAGGGAAAGGGAAAGGGAAAGGGAAAGGGAAAGAAGGGAAAGGTCTGGCTGCACTGTTAAATAATTGATGCAGTCTAGGGCTGGAGAAGTTGCACACAGTGCCCAGGGCAGCAGGTTCAGGCAGCCTGCAGGGCACCAGGCACTCTCCAGTGCTCTTGTAACTCCTCTATAGCTTGAATCTCATATTTTCCAAATGACACTCTTTCTGATATGTGCATAAAGTCATAAAACTAGAAAAATACACACATCATATTTTGATGAAATCTAAATACCACATTATTTGGGCTTTTAAAGATGTGGGTGAGGTTTTGGCAGAAGCTTTTGGCAGAGTTTCAGCATAGAGTGTTCGATTATGAAATATTAACTCTAAAAATAATTCTTTTACTGTGTTTTTATATTTCATTATTCCTTTCCTAGTAAAAATTGATAACTGTGGTGCTTCGTATTTTCATTCTGTTTAGTTTCCACCTTCAAGTTACACCAGCGTGCAAAGCATGTGTATAGCGAAGCTGCCAGAGTGCTGGAATTTAAGAAGATATGCAGCGAAGCACCTGACAATGCAATCCAGCTGCTGGGAGAATTAATGAACCAGAGCTATATCAGCTGCAAGGAAATGTATGAATGCAGCTGTCCTGAACTGGATCGGCTGGTAGACATCTGCCTGTAAGTTCTGACCACAAGGAAGAGTAATCCCTTGTTGAGAATATTGTTTGAAATGATGAGAAAAGATGACGTTGTTGGCTATTGCAATTTTAAAATGAAAGTATTCTTGTCTCTTATTACAAAATTAATCTCCTGCAGGGACATTACATGGTCAATTGTTTCCCTACTGACATCTGTGTAATACTTTCAGATGAAAGCTGCAGTTTATGGCTTTATTACAGATTTTGCTTTTGGATTGATTCATCATCACAAGTGCTATGTTAGAATGTGTTAGCTATTCTTTTTTAACTTGTAGAAGTCATAACTGGTTTTCTTTAAGCATCATCTTAGTTGCTTTATTTGAACTCTCTCTCTTTTCAATATTACTTAACCATTTCAGAACTGTCACCATGGGACTTCTAGAGCATAAGTTAACTGTTAGGTTGCTTTGAAATCGTAATGATAACTTGTTAGATGCTACTGCATCTTTTCCTTTTTACTTGAAAAGACATCTTAACTAGTGCACCAGATAGGTTGGAAAGTGGCTGGCCATTTAAATGATGAGCATGCTTACCAATGCAGTGGCTGACACAGCTTCACCTAAGCCTTCACAGTCTTCAGCCTCCCTGCCCCAGCCTCATTCATTTACTGCATTCCCTAACTCAGTTTGGCCGCAGTAAAACCAGACCTCTCAACTCTAAAATGCATTCCCTGTCATTTGCCCCTTCTCTTCTCTCTTTACTCCTCCCCAAGAAGCAGGCCATTATTTTCATAATTCTACAGTCACATCTGGTATAATCGTGTGTTAACAGAGAAAGTAAAAATGAATACTTAGTACTCACATTTGATATGGTATTTCGTCCACACCACAGTAACAGCACAAAAGGATGCACACACTTCAGTTAATCCCCTTTTTTTTTTCTGGTACGTTTAATCACAGGACAGACAACTTATGCTAACTTTGATCTAAATTCAGTGAAAAGAAAAGAAATCAGTGGTTGGTAATCACTTTAACAGGGGCATACGGGAATAAATAGCTGCCCAGCAAAGCCATCTCCCTGCTACTTTATCCCTGCCATTGCTCCAGCCAGCTCTCCCAGCTGCTGCTCTCATTCATTTCATCACAGATCCTGGAGATGCCACCTCTATACTTCTGCTCACCTTTTACTTTTCCTGTTCTCCATGGAGAAGGGCACACATAGTTTGGGATACTCTGCCCTAAGACAGAGCATTAAGAGGTTACTGCCATTCCAGGAAATGTAGTGTGCCGTAAGTGTTTGCAAGCCTGAGGTCAAGGAATGCTGTTTCCCTGTTGTGCAGAGTTAGAGACTATAAAAGTATCCTATCTTTTCTCCAAATCTCTAAATCTGCGAGAAAACAGAATCTGCTTCAGTTCAACATCAATAAAAGGAACACCTTACCATTTAAAAATGAAGGTTACAAAAGCACTTGCTTACCAGCAATTAATTATATATAACTAATACTCATCAGTCTGGCTTATAATGAAAATGGGAATTTTACAAAGAGGCAACATGCCATATACATTCTTACTTTTATAGCCATACACATTTATTAAGCTGTAATACCCATTTACCAGGTTTGTAAATTGATACAGTATGATACTGATGATTATTTAATACATCAGGTTAGTCTCATTAATTTGGCAGATAAAATGGAAAGCCAAAAAACCACAAACTTAAAAACCAAATGCAAGACTTTTGGACATTCACAGATTGTTTTGCATGTGGGATGCATATGCTGTTTTGTGATAAAACACAGAAGTCCTGATAGCCATTGGACAGTCTGGTAGTAATTTAACAACATAATTTTTGTTCCTTCTCTCGGGAGCCATTCCTGTATGCAGCACACAGGCCGTGTTCAATCTGTTACATCACACAGCAGTCACATAACACAACGAGCTCCCACAGTCCCTCCGTCAGTGAGGCGGTTGCAGCATGGCTGTCCCAGCCACTCAGGGAGAGCGTCTCCACAGTCAGCTGGAGACATGGATCGTGCTCTGCGCAGTTATGGAAAAGCATGGGCTGCAAAGTCCAGATCTGGTACCAGCCATCAGCAGCCTGTTCTGTGACTCCACAGACAGAGGAAAAGCCTTACAAATGAACCCCTGTGTTATTGTTAGTTACAGTAACTTCCAGTAGTGATTTCTTGGTCAGCGGTACGGGATAGCTGAGCTCTGCAGATGCAACCAGCCACATCAGGTGCCTTCACTAAGGTGTTCTAATAGGGCAGGTTCTCAGAAATGCTGAGAGAAAACTACCATTTCAAGTAGGTATAAACTAACAAGTTCTACACCACAGCATGGGGTTACCTGTGCTATATGGAATAGGCCAGCACTGATGTTTGGAGCAGTGTACAGCAGAACGAATCCCAGTACAGGGATGGAAATTCTGTTTCTCATTTGTGCTGAGCTCTGTGCTTTCACAACTCTGCAGCCTAGCTTGAGTGTTGTGCCACTAGCTCGTAGGCAGCAGCACTGACAGCCACAGAACCAAAAGGAAAGGCGCATGCAGTCAGCATTTCACTAAATTGAATTGAATTTAATCAGACCATTTCGGTTCCATGGACCAAAATATAAATAGCAAAGAAAAAAGTGATGTGTGTGCCCATGTTACATCAGATTTCTAACTTATCAACAGAAGTGCCCATGGCTAGTGTGATGGGCATAGCTGCGTGCCACAGCAGAGTGCCATTAAATAAAAAATGATTTCTAACTGCTATTTTTTAAATGATTGCAACTGGTTTTTATTATATTCATTGCAAACACCAAATAAATTATTAGTTTATTCTTTACAGTCTTATCCCATCATGGATAGTCCTTAAGAAATACCTCCTTTCTTAGAAGTTCAGTACTCAATAATGACTTTCTGATTAGAGTTGTAAAAGCATATAGCTATTGTAGATGCACACAGCTTAAGCCAGCATGTCATTTTTAAAACTATTGGGAAAAAAGCTCAATTTTTCTCAAGTTGTGCATTAAAAAATGAAGGCATGTAAAATCTCTAGTCACTCTAGGAAACCTTGGCTGATGTGACTACAGGAATGGCCTGCAACTACATAAATTACATTCTTTACTTCAAATGATATACAGCTGCCCTGTAACTTTAAAAAGCCCTTCCAAAAATACATTCCACAGAATTGCCCAAGTCTACTGCTGCTCTCTCCTTACAAGGTTTAAACTGTAAGAATAATCTGCATATCCAGATGTTTTCTGTTTTGCCCAGATCTTTATGTTTTACTGTACAACATCTGCCAAGAAGGAAAGGGATCCATACTTGCTGTGGTTTGTAGTGCTGAAAAGCGTAACCGCCAGTGGGTCAGTATTTTATTCTTCGTGAAGACAGAAGATTTGTACTTTGTCTAACCTCTCTCGTGCTATTAATAGCTGTTTTACCTGTTGGCCTTTTAAAACACAGGTGGTTTACTAAACAGTTACGGGACAAAAAGCTGAAACTGAGCTCGCAAATTCCTTAGGTGCTTTCTCCCGGACTGTTTGAATATTGGAAATAACTTTCATTCCCCTATTCTCCATCTTTTGGAGGTACAAAAGCTGATAATTTTTGTTACCTGCCATGCCTCTTCCAGTGGAAGATGGCCAAATCCTCTGTGATCACTTTTTAAATGGTACAGTTCTTAGGTTATATCCAGGTGCATTATTTTCTTAAGTCTGGAGCTATGATACAATTTGAAAGATCAACTAACAAAAAAACCCAACATGTTTGCAGCACTTTCAGAGACAAAAAAAAACCCAACAGAACTTAAAGATGTTATTCAAATGCACACTGAGCTACAAAACAAGTACACACCACATCACCCCTAAATTAATACTGAAATCCCATCGCGTTAACTCCATGCTTTCTAAATAGCTGGTTCACAAATGCGAGCATTTTGAATTAACAACATTGCTCAGTGTTTTTCAGCTCTCCCAACAGAACTGTTTTTAAAATGAGTTACTTCTGTGTTTTACCTATTGCTGCTATATCCCAAACTGTGTGACTTCCATTCTTATTCATCTCGCACTTGCTATAGCATTTGTTTTCACTCTCATGTGCACACAGTTCTCTCTTTAATCAGTGAGCACTGGAGCAAGGTAGATGAACTCTTCAAGAAGCAAAGGACTCAGCTGAGTGCCCCCAACACCGGATGACTGACATCCATGGCCTTTCTTTACGTGCTTGTTCTCACTCCCCACTACTTGTCCTTGTGGCTGCCCTATAGTCCAGGCAGTGCACTGGGTACTTTCCCACATCTTAAATCCACATCACCCTCTGTGTGGGTGAGTGCTCCATCCACAAGATTATTGTTGGAAGAGTCACTGTTTGCTCTTACTGCTCCTTTCTTCATAAATGCATACTTTAAATGCTGGTGCACAAGAAAAGAATGTGCGGCTATGAATCCTGCTTTACCAGCAGAGCCTAACACAGGACTGAGCTGAGCGAGACTCAGTGGAAGAGGCAGTTTCAGACTTCACTTTCTCACGTTTGGCACAGGTGATTCCCGTGCACTGCTCCCCAGTGTGCAGAATCAGATGCTGACCTCTGCTCATCCCAGGTGCCCGACATCCAGGTATCAGAGTGCCAAGCCCGTCAGCGTTACGCCCTCAGCATCAGATCTCATCACATTTGAAACCGGTAGCCACAGTATTTTGAAACACAGTGACTTCAGCTCTGAAACAGGCGTATTTTCTGCCTACATAATGCTTTATTTCAACTGAGTATTTTAAAATGACTCAGTAAAAATGAGGCATGATCATGACCACAGAGAATTATGAAATCAATGAAAGGTTCAGAACAATTCTGAAGGGATTTCGATTGCCCACCAAAATAAAAGCCAGACACCATCTGAAATACAACGTTCTGACTGAGGTAACAGACAGAATGAATACAGACAGCTGATTTACCGCTTTGAAAAGAGGATTGGGCTTTACAAAGTCAATGGGAATTTCCCTATTGATTGCAATTGAGACTGGATTGGATCCTGCTCATTTTAGGAGGTTGCTCCATGGACCATAAACTACAAAAAATTGCATCAGAGAATGAGCGGCTTACAGGAATAATAAGAAAAATAAAACACCAACAGGAAATAAAGAAGGAACATAAAATCGAGTCAATATGCAGGGTGGCACCACACAGACACACTGAGGAAAGTGTTTCTATTCAGGAAGATATGTAAGCATGTTTAGAATGAAACACATATGCAAGTACTTGCTTGAAATATGACCTAAACTTCTACTAACCCAGCAGTATACCACATTCATTTAACATAAAACGCACATACAAAAAATCAGTACAGCCTATTTGGAATGAGCTGTCATTTTCTAATACATTGTTCACATGATGCTCACTCTCCTAAAACCAATTCTAGGGCCAGGAAGGCTCACAAAAGCATGGATCTTAGAATCATATCACAAGTACTTGTTTGCAAATCAGATTAGACCTCCCATGAGAATAAAGATTTTGAATGAGTTTTCTGAACCATCCTGTTCTGACTGTGTTAGAAACGTCCCAAAGGCCATGTGGTATTTTCCTACTTTTTTTGAATCTAACTAAAAATAAGCAGCACAGGTCAGCAAACTAACGAAAGTAATTAGTCTAAATTCTAATGAGGTGGCATCTGAATGTTGCACAGTGATGGCACGGGATTTGCTGCAGGACATTTCTAGCAGGCTTGTATGAGGCTGGGAATAGTTTATATTTCCAGTGTTTTATTTGTCATTGTTCCCTCTCTTCATCCTCCTTATTAAGGACATTTTTCTTCTCCTTTTTGACAATATATTCTTATTTTACCTTTACTGCTGTAAATCTGTTAAGTTCACGTGGTTCCTCTAAAGATGGATACCTATCCCAGTCCTTTCAGCTTTGACAGATGTTTGACTCTGCGTATGACTTCTGAGGAGTTTCTGAACTCTCCTTTTCTTGACTGGCCCTCTCAGTCATTCTGTGGAAGAAGCCTGTGAATCTTCAGCATGTTTTAGTTCTGTCCTGGAAGAATAGAGCTATTTGTCTTTGCCACATTAGAAAATGGCTTGCATGCCTACATCCTGTGCAATTAGCTTGTGAACCCTCTTTTGTTATTTTTGTCATGTATTTCTGTTTTCACTTCTGATGCCTTATGAATTTTGCTAGCAAAATCCCTTTTTCTTCCCCTGCTTTCTTCATCTCAGCTATGCTGTGATCCTTAGAACAGCTGATGTTGAAGCATTGCAAAAGAGGATGACTCAGAACTGACAGAAATGACTACATTGCAGTTTAAAGGGTTAGAATTTTTTTGTCCAAAATTGTAATTACAGATTGCTGGACTATCATGTGCAACCAAGTGAACTTCAGCAAGTCAGGCAACACTGATGTATTTTTTGAGTGCAGCATTCACTAATTTTCTATAGGAATTTTATATGTGACAAATTGCCCCCTTCTGGTCTATTTTTCATTATTTTTCCTATTATTTTGTTTTAGGCAATTCGGGGCCGTCGGGTCACGTCTGACTGGAGCTGGATGGGGCGGCTGCACTGTGTCAATGGTGCCTACTGACAAGCTGAATACTTTCCTAAAAAATGTTAAAAAAGCTTATTACCAAAATGATGGCCAAAGGTTAGCGCTGGAGAATAATGGTCTCTTTGCTACCAAACCTGGAAGAGGAGCTTTGGTTTTTGTTGAGGCCTAAAGAACATAAAAATTGTAAAGAAACTATGTAGAGCATTTATAACTGGCAGGACTTCCCACGCCACAATAAATGAAAGCCTTTTCTGGGTTTTATTATGAGTAGTTGCTATTATCAGAATATATTTCTGAAGAAGGAATTAATCAGGAACACTGATTACAAAATCTATTTTTCCCAATATTAAAATATTTTCAGTGTAAATGCTAATTTACCAAAATCTATTGACACACTGTAATTGAAAAAGTGATGATTGTTTATTACAACAGATCTTTTCTTTTTCTTTTTCTGCCATAAAAGTAAGAGCAAGTAGAGCACTGAACTGTTCTCCTGAAGGGCAGGAGCCTTGCCATGTGTGCAGGGCTGCTCAGTGCTTACATGAGTGGCCAGATGTTGTTTCTGGAATCCTATGAAAACGGAAGATCAACCTGATGAATTAAGAACAACAAAAACGGATGGGCCTTGCTGCACATGCCATGTTTCATGCTAGTCTCAGATACAATTATTAGTCTTGCAATTAATGACAATATTGGAAGGGAACCTGCGGGCCACATAAAACATTGGGAACACTTTATGTTAAGCAGGAAACCTTAACTTCTAGCTATCGTTCTGTACCTTGGTGTAAGGGTGACTGATGAATGTTTCAGTGAGAATGCTGTTTGTGACCCATCCAACAAGACAGCACGCTCGCCTTACCAAATCAGTGAACAAAGCACAAAGTAAAGGTTGGCTGTGAGTTGTCCAAGTACCACACGCTCATTGTTCAGTCCTAGCTGCGTTTACAAGGTCGATGAATTTGCATTTTCAAGCTGTGGAGGATTAAATACAGCCACAAACTGCACTTTCCTTCAATTCATGCTGTGCCTAAAGAAGCTCCTGACAGGCTCCAGGTTGCAACCACAAATCACTGGAAGCGTAATACCCACAGTTCATTGCCCTTCTCAGTAGGAGAAATTACGATGGTCACACAGAGAGGTGATGTACATTGAGATCTACCTCTGCTTCCAACCAGAAGATCAGCTTCCTGTGCCCTGTTTCACAGCACACTAACTGGCACTTCTTTGCTGTCTACAATGAAAATGCTGAAGTTTTGCTCATGTCGTAACCCTTTCAGCCATAAAAGTCATAACATGTGCATATTTTTATGATGCTAAGCACATGTGAATGTCCAGAAGTCTGTATCATATTAGAGATCTCTCAAAAGAGATCATCTGTACATTACCCACACTAAGTCAGGCCAAAAATGAATTCTTAGAGGCTACTAATTCTGTGAGAGGACTCTGCCAAATTTGAGCACAGCAGATGAACAAGAGCCAACGCAGACAGCCAGATCTTTTCAGGAATCTCAAGGGGACATGTAATGGCAATAGTATCACTAAAGAAGATTTTTGTATTCTGACAACCAGGAAGAGTGGAACAGAGAACGCTGTAGATCAAGCAAATCAAGCACTTGAGAGAAAAGGACAGGGTCTGGGCACAAAGGGAAGAAGTGAAGAGATGGGATTTAGAGGGAAGACAGTTAAAAGGATGCAGTTGAGAAGAGGAAGACAAGGGATAAGGGAGACAGTAAAGAACAGGAGCTAGAATTACAGAAGGGTTTACTCTCTAAACATTGCTAACACTATCAATGGAAATGTAATATCTTGTAGTCCGTTTGTAATGTACAGCAGATGTGCTGTGCTTGCAACCAAAGCTGTAAACGTAAGACTCCAAAAATGAAATAACTATTGGTAAACATCTTCAAGAAATTCCAAGTTAACAGAGAGATTTCGAGGAAAAATAAAGCCATGGCTTTACGACCACCTGTCTTAATAAATACCATCCTTCGTTTGAGTGAGTTCCTCCTCATTGTCCTCTCATGGAAACGGCGTACAACACAGTGCATACCAATTCATTCAGTAATGCACTTGAATTGAGCTTCAGCTGTATTAATGGAAGCTCTAACCACTGTATGAGAAGAACAAAGATATTTTAGATTCTTTTCTATTTCTTGAGAATGTCACACACTGTCATGGTAGCTTCCCAAAAACATGTGGGCAAGTTTATGGGCTGCAGTGCATTTCTGTGAATTGTATAAATTATATTCTCATTTAAACAATTCTTAAACAAAGAAGAGGAAAGCAGAAAACTGGCACAATGTAAAAGAGTAAAAAACGAACCTTCTAAACTTCTGATTCATTTCTTTCCTTTCTCTTTTAATTGCTTCAATGTTTTTACCATAATTTTGCTGTAATCTGCAATTAATAAAAACAATTTTTAAACAAAAAATTGAATGAATCCATGTCTGTTTTATTGTTATTTGCTTTTAAAACCTTTGAATGCTTTTTTAAAAATATAATTGTTTTACAAGAAAAAAAGAACGTAAGAATGAAACGTCAACGATGTGTAAAGTAAGCAGCAAGAACTTTGGTAGCTTTTCTCAGAGCAAAGCAAAACAATTTCAAATGAGAATTTCTGCACATAAAGCAGCAACAACTGAGCATGTTAAGGATTTCCAGATCTGTACTTTAAATCACTTTTTCTACCTATATCTCTTTTGCAGTTAGAAATAAAATTATATAAAATAATACCACTTAAAAATAAAAAATAACACCTGGAAAACAGATAAAATCCAGCATCAGAGAACGGATGTAGAGGTGACTCATACTACTAGCACAAGCCATGATTATCACTGGAGTGTGATTTCTTTTATTGTAACGTCTGACTGTAATCCATTCAATCGTGAATTTAATCTTACTGTGCAGTAAATGGGCCCTAAGCCTTTCCAAAAAGAATTTGGAATAGAGGCACTGTCAAACATCCAACTGCAGCAACACTGCCTGGTGCCATATTAATACTCTGTATTATCTTAATCCCATTGACATGTACTTCTTCATCTCAGCATTTGCTGACTCCATTATCTTGTATGTAGGGATCTACATACCTACGTGACCTCAAATAGAAGAGTAACTTTGCTGTCCTTGATGATGACTTGATGGGAGTGGATCACGACTGTCTATTTGACATTAGCTCCCTGGGACTTGCTCTGTACACAAACGCATAAAACTAGCTTAGAAAGTAATATAAAGCAATTATTTGCATAACACCTTCAGGAACATTAGTTTCTAAATGAACACGATCTGAATGTCAGCTTTCACGTTAGTAACTGCTGTGCACTTACTCTATAATCCTCTGAAATCCCTGAGTCCATGTGCCCCTTTTATAACATCTTGAGAGGTCAGAGCAACTGCTGTGCTACAATTTCAGTCAAAAGAAGGTTTGTGCTTTCAGCTAACTTAGAAGTTGTTTGTGTGCTCAGGCCCAACCAGACACAGCCATACACGCACTGAACAATATTCACAAGACCTTGTTCTAAAAAAAGACACCATGCCACGCAAAACATTCCTGTTGTGGAAGGACTGAAGTAGTTCTTCCTGATTCTTGGGACTATTGTGCTTCAGCAAGAGGAAGGAGCTCTATGAAATAACTTAATGCTGCAGCAACAGCATGAAAGCCAGAGCAGGAAAGCTTAACATCACTAAACCTGTGAGTCTTACAGCATATTATATTAGATTTTAAATGCTAATTTTGAGAGGGGAGCCTTGCTGTGGACAAGTCACTTGTTCACGCTGTGGCTGCAGTGCAGAAAGCAGGACGAGGGGATATGAAACTGGCTGAGAAGTGCTCCCTGTAAGCACTGCCAATCAGTACTGCTGTCACATACGCACTACTGCAGCTCTTCCAGCCCCGCTGGGCTTTCTGCTGCGTAAAAACCGTATCACATAAATGGAAGGCAAAAGTTGAATGGCATTCTTGATCATCTGTCTTATAATTTGCCCTCTGGTTTGGAACGTGTATCAAAATTAGTTAACAGGATTCTGCAAGACACCACATCACAGCCTGTGATAACAGCACCGCAATTACTAAGGAAAGGAATCTTCCACGGCCCTATCAGCAGTACCTCACACCTCTGCAGGCTGTCTCACATGACTGCACTGCTCATTCTAAGATGGGAGGACCGTGCTGTAAATGATACCCTGGGAACTGGTGCTCTCAGGGCAGATTTTTTTCCCCTCAGGTCGTCCACTCCTACCAGGAAGGCCTGTAAAGGAACGTTTCCTGGAACCCTTCGGTCTCTGCAACACTGAGTTCAGCAGAACCTGGCTTCCACCCCAGCCCATCCGCCCTAACAACCAGTTCATTCTGTAGGGTAACACAGAGCATGAGCTTACATGTAAGACTGCCTTACCCAGAATCTCATATGCTGTTAAGGAACGCATTCCAAATTTATGGTATGTGAAAGATTACTAATGGAAAAACTGCAAAAGAGTGCGGAAAAAAACAACAAAAAGAGTTAAGTGAGAAGACACTAAGAAGCTTTCAGAATTAACAGACAAATAAAACGTTTGAAATCCATTTCCAGTGGCAGTGGTTCATGCAGAAGCAACAAACTGGATGAGGATTTATACTAAAGCATTTGGTATATTTATTGGATTTTAACTCCAATGCATTTAGAGAATTGCTATTGTCTCCTAAGCTCTACTCCGTTGGCCAAAATCACACATTAATATTAAAAGAAGAAAGAAATTCTCTCCCCACAAAAGCATGCCTTTCTGCACTTGGCACACAAGGCTCAAATAACTCAATAAAGATTAGATGTACTTCAAACTGAAGCACACTAGTGCCCAAGCAGCTGTCTTCTTTCCAACCAAGCTGCGTGTGATTTGGGATGGGAGTAGAATATGCTCTATTAGCCAACGACCAAGCCAAATGTGGTTGTTTTTTTTTTTTTAAACCCAAATTCATTTTTCAAGTAACACTGAAGCAGGTTTGTGTGAAACTCTTATTGCAGTACCCAATAATTACGGAAGGCCTTCTTTTTGCCAGATTTCATATAATGGAGGATTTTTTTAATGTTTGGTTTTTGTGTATTTTTAATTTTCCAGCTTCTTACCTGTCCCTTACATGTCATACACATATCTAAGGTTGGCTGAGCTGCTCTGAATTCAAAGGGGATTTTTTGTGTGTCTTTCCACCGATTAAACAGCAATAGCAATAGAATTTAATAATTAAATGCTGAAGAGTGTTCCATTGCTTTTCTCCCAGTGAACATCCATCCTTTGTTGTAACCATTCCCTTCTTGTCCAGGCATCTGTCTTAATTCTTCACTGTACAAAGGTCTTAGGAGACCTTATCCCTGAGGAAGGATTCAGAGAGCCACTTTTAAGCAGCAACAGCAGCTGCAGAAATATATATATATTTTGAAGGTCTAAACCTCGCTTTACGATATTAAAAACATTCAATTCTAATTTTCATAGCTGACTTACAAGGTCAAACAAGAAACAGAAGCTAAAGTCAGACCCCAAAGAGTGTAGAAAGGCCTCTGCAGAACTTCTGCCTGAAAAAGTTAATGCTCCACAGTTGAATCATGAACTTAATCAGAGCCAAATACTATGAATGGAAATATTGGGGGACAAAGAGTTAATGATCAATGGAGACATACCTCCTGAGCTGCTTTAAGTCTGTTATAGGCAGGCCTACACCCTGTAAAGATATATTCAGTTACATTCCTGTGTAATTCTGTGTAGAGCACATCCAAGTGTAGCAGCAGCAGAACAGATGATGCGCTTTCACAAGACCTTCCCTATTTTATTTTATTTTTTTCCATTTCAGAAGGCCTTCTGAGAGAATGAGAGGAAGCCTGGGCCTTTTGTTTCTGAAGATCTATAATCTGATGATGGCCAATGGGGAGAGAGTGGGGCACTGTCAGAACTGATTTTCAATACTTCCTCTAGAGGGAATAGGATGGCCAGTGTAAGCGGCTTCAGAAGTCAGACTTACAGGCCTCTCACTATTGTTGCTGAAAAATTCCACTATTTATTGTCTTGCCTGAAATTCATAAAATATTCAACTTCCTTGACTATGAGATTTCAGGGTGCTGCCCTCCAAAGCCACTTTGTAGTGAGTCCTTGTTAGGGGCACAGATCAAATGGTCGAGCTCAGCCTCAAAGGCTGAGAAAGCAGGAGGAGGACCACCGAGCCAGCAGCTCCACATGGCTGGACAGGCAGGGCTGGGACTTGCTGGGGACTATTGGAAAAGCAGTTCTGAAGCTGCTTCTCTGACTCACAGGCTGCCTGAATACTCTATCCGAAATTCTTTTCCACCACAGAACTGTCCATACTACGAAAATAATTTGTTGCATAGTTAGTCACAATAAATTAAAATTTCATGTCTGAAGATGAATTCTATGACCTGTGTCAGCTGGGTAAACACAACTTCACAGACAGAAAAACAATGACTTGTGAGATTTATTAGTGTTACACAAAACTAGTGCACAAGAGGCCTTGCACAACCAGCTCTTGGCAGCCTCCTTTCTCCATGTGCTGAATGAGTGCACCCAACAAGAAAAGTCTCTTCAGATCCTCTGAACAGGGCAAAATCAAACTGTGAGGCCAATGCCAAGAGATGCACGTGGACATAACTGCAGCACACTTGAGTTGGTGGACGTGAGATGGCTGTACACATCCTGTGCTGCTGTTCCATCACTAACAAAAAGGCAGGGATTTTGTAAGCTTTTTCATGTAAGCCTAAGGGGCTTCATTAACAGAATCCGAATCTCAACTATCTGCTTTAGCTCCCCTAATGAGATCGTTTTTTCCCCCTATGTAGGTGGTCTTTCATTTCTTAAATGCAATTAGCATACAGTTGTTGCCTGATGTTTTTATTTATTTTTGAAAGTGCCGACTACTGGACTTAGTTTCATAGTTCTAATGTTTCCAGAACTGACTTTTGTGCTCCACAGCCTATTTTCAGGAAACATGTTGTAAGAGGAATGATATTTGGAACTCTACTTTTATGGTTGCAAACACTTCTCCGGTTTGGGGTTTGGTTTTTTTTTTCCTTTTTCTTTAGTTCTTTTTTGTTTTTTACTCCCTTTGTTTGTTCATTAGGGGCCACTTTTAATTCCTAGATGTGTTTTTTGGAGGTAAGTTCTTTCCTTTGAAATCCATACCACTAAAACAAAATGTTAAAAACACGTCTTTAGACAAAATACTGGACTTCTTTTCTGAGATTCTGTGCAGTGTTCTGAGTGGTGCACTGAACTTTGAGTATTTGTCCGTATTTAGATTTCCTCAAGACACTTGATGACATGTTCATTAGCTGCCTTCAGTTCGATACGGAGAGGCACTCAAGAACCTTTTGTTTAGCTGTAAAATGCATACAAGGTTTCAGACTTTTAATCAAACTGTGAAAAATTTCAACCTCCTGTGTTTTTTGGTGTTGGTTTTGTTCTTTTAAGAGAGACACAGAGGAGTGCTGTGTAGTGCTTTCAACTTTTAAGTTCTATTACAGTCCTGCTTTCTGTGATTCATGAATTTATAACTCACACTCTCAAAAAGAAAATGGAACATTTTTGAAAATCAACATCAAGCATATTGCAAATTACAATAAACATGTCAGCAAATGTGGATATACTAACAGTTTATGGTGGCTAGTTTGCTAATTTATTCTTTTTACATAAATGGACAAATTATAACTGCCCATTGTGGTCACATTAAAGGGAGAATGGTGTGGAAATTTCTATTCTCAATCAACCCATAAAGAAGTGGACACAACTTATTTTTAGACATAATTTTGCTGCGAACAGTCACCTAAAATCTGCTGAGAAAAACAATCTGTTTCACAAGACATCTAAACTTCTCTTTTCATCCCATTAGTCAGCCTAATAACAAGTTTTACAATTTTTTCCTTGTAAAGTTTGTAAAAAGAATTTGACAAATATAAAAATAACACACTGAGAACTTGAAAAGAACTTTTCCAGTCTCCCATACGATGATTTGCTAAAGGCCACGAAGTTAAACTACTGTAACAGAGAAGCTGACACCTAAATTCATGGAAGTCCTGGGAATCATCCTCTTGTAACAGAGGTCTGACAGCCTCCTTTAAGCTGTGATTTCCCTGTGCTGAACACTTGGTACCAAAAAGCAGTGGCAAACTGCACGCACACGTTGTGCACAAACAGCTCTACGTAGAGAACAGCAATGCTGAGAACTCTCAGCAGAAAGTATCTGGTGGGAACCGCAGTAAATTTTAACTGGATGTACAACTTTATAGACATCAGGAAAAATACAGAATCAATTAGGGAACCCCTAATTTTGAAAGGCTCTGAATATCTGTACTACACAAGAGATAAATCCCCTCTATATTCAGAGAAATATGTCCAAATTCTGAATAGACTTTAAACCTCCCCAAGATTTGTACATGTTTAGGTCCAAAGCAGGCAGTTCAGTGCAATAACAGAACCGAGTCAATCCATAAACCTAGAATCAGCCACCATAGGAGCTCCATTACATTTTGTGAGGTTTGATTTGTGTTTCTCATTCAGCCCCTTTCTCCCCAAAAAACAAGAAACATAAAACAAGTAAGCTGAACTGCAGTCTTACTGAAGACATTTCAATACTTATTTTAGGTTAAAGGAATAATAAGATGAACATCAAATCTTTTTGTTGTATTTCTAAGGTTCTCTCTTTCAGGCAAAACACTTGCCGAGACCGTCTGCATTACTGTGGTCTGCCTCAGTCTAGAAAAGAGAAAACCATCTCAGCTGTTGTGAGCATACCAGAAAAAGAAACGAAATAAAAGAGTGAGATTTTAGAAACGCATTCTTCTCCTTCTTGCCCCAGCTAGTTTAAGCCAATTTGGCAGAAAGTTTTGAAGAAAGGTCTTAAAATGCTACATTCTGGGAGTCAAAAAGGATTTGGTCATTTGTAAGCTTTAGTACGATCAGTTCTGCCACTCACGGAATGTGAACCAGCATTATCTATTTTATGCTTTTTTAGACAGTAGGAGACCAAAGGACATCAGCCAGAAAGTCTGAAGAGAACATGGCTGCATTCTGAACCAATACAGGAAGACTAAAAATGAGAGGAAAAATCTGTCAAGCTTGTTATCAAACTATCTGCAAATAACAGCAGAAGAGAAGAGAAAGTTCTACGTGTATATTAACAAATATTTCTGCTGAAAATATGCTGTTGAAAGAAACTCTAGTTTAAAGGAGTGCATCATTATACTGGCGCTGCCCATCAAAACAGGGACCAGAAACTGTGACAGAAACTGGTGATGTTCTTATCTCAGAGATTTTCTCTCCTAATTTGAAGCAGAAAAACTGCAGGCATGAGACCAAGTCTTCTGCATAGAACAGACACACCTGCAAGTCATCTTGAACTATTTTAAATCAATGAAGCATTTTACACAAACCAATTTTAAAAAATAAAATACAAATCAAGGTGTATGATGGTTGTATTGAGAATACACACAGTAATTTCATTTTCAACTGCAGTTCAGCACATAAGAGATGTCCCCATCACCTGACTCGTTAATTCTCATGTGAAGCTGAAGTATTTTCCTTTCATGAACACTTGAAAGCCTTAAAATGCAACAGAAAGGAGAGCTAAATTAAATAATAAGATACAACCTAGTATAAATACATTTAATAAAAGGGAAATCCAACATGAATGCAGCAGGACTCAAAGCCACCAGTAGTATCATCTGTGCAACTTAAAGATTACATTTCTCTGACTTTGTCGTTTTTAAAAACAAACCGCGGCTAAAATTACTGCAACTAAGATCAGTAGAGAAAAACGCTCTCATATTTCAGCTCATTTTCTCCAATTACACATCATGTTTTCTCTCTATGATCATCTATGTTCTGACGTTACCACTATGCAGATCACTGCTGTGTAGACCATTTTAATAACGTAGCGCATAAATATTAACGGAAACATGGCTCTTGTTAGTGAGCTACCCTCAGTGTGCTCCTTTTAGCATCAGAAGTAAATAAAGCAAACCTCTGTTACAGTTTCAGATTCCTTTGGCATATCATTTATATGTTCACAGTCCTCACTTATTTCTTCATCTGCCATATATTTCCTATCTTCAAGTAGATCTTTGCAAATTATGTCCTCTGCTAACAGAAATAGAAAGAACATACTGTTCCATTAACTGCCACATGTAGATACTGCTGTCCTATTCTTCTGACATCCTTTTTGCTATTAGAGGATACACATCATACTCTCTATGAAGTGTTCAGCAAACCCATTATCCCTTTAAGACACCAAAATGTATTTTCCATGCTTTTTTTCCCCATTAAAAATTCTATACCAAAGAGATTTCACTGCCGATAATGAACCGGTTAATGCAAAATGGTGCTGATTTACTACATTGCTGGAAACTACTGATCTGTCAATTCACTGGAAACAAGACATCTTACTAACGTCAGCAATAAAACACGGATCCCTAGCTCCATCTCGTCTGTTTTAGAGAAGTATTATTAATAATCCTAGACTGCTATGCTAAGGTGGCACAAGGTGGAGAGTAAATATCCAGTCTCACCAGACTGATGCCCTGCTCAGGTGCAAAAAGAGGCTGTAAAACATGGGTGTGTAAGTATTCAGCTTTGGGCAGCTTGAACAGGAAGCTGCTAACGGGATTTTGACTGTGCACCCTGTAGAAACATTACACTTCATGTAATGCACACGTATGTACATGTTTTCTAAGTGCAAAGCTTATGTACTGCAAAGCTCCCTTTATCATTTTCTGTGGCAGAAATAAATAAGACGACTATTGGACAGAGTATGTAAGAAAGACATGCTGAATTTCTTTTGATAGTTTGCTACCCTCATGTCCATTTAGGAAAGCTGCTAAGGAAGCCATATGCTTCTTGAAGAGCTCTAAAGCAACTCACAGTTTTACAGTAAATAGTCAGGCATCCATGAAGACAAAGCCAGATCTTAACTGGGCAAGTACGTCTTAGCCACAGGTCATAAAGCAGACACAGATGTACAAAACTATCAAGACAGGAAAACAAAAGTTTGGAAGAACAGGGAGAAAAGCTTTACATTTTTGCATAACAGGAAACCCACTGAACAAAATAAGAATTACAAATAACCACTAACATGCCCCATTTGCCTTAAAGAAATACAAAAGCTCCTAAAACGAGAAATAAAATCACCAAATGAATAGAACCACAAAGTGAAGAATTTTCTTTAAGAATGAAAACAAAACAAAAACCCACCAATTTCTCTTCAAACACAGCTACTCAGTACACAGAAAAGATGATGGAGAGCAGGACAAAGAACTGCCAAGCAAAAAGTGAAATGAAATTATCTCCCCCAGTTCTGATGTGCGCAGACAAATGCCATTCAAAAATGCTTTCCTGCAGTGACAGTTATGTCACAGGCCTTCAGAACAATTCATCTACCGCCAAGCAAACGTGCAAGAATGAGGTTCCAAAATCCTGAAAACTAGCAGAAGGAGAGGATGATGTACCAAGCACATCCATATCAGCTAATCTGAATTCTGAGAAAGACAATACAATGCTAATAGGAAGAAAGGTTACTTAACACTGAGATATGAGGTTTATGGGCATCTGCTCAAACATCCATGTCAGGATCTTGTGTTTACTTTCTACCCCAGTAGTACACATTAGCAGTACAGATTACATAGAGTCATCCACCTTTTAAATGCTACTGCACATAGCAGGGCTTGCAAGAGACTTGTGGAAAATGAGAAAAAGGACTGTGGGTAGTGAATGTGACATTTGGGCAACACATCTCAAATCTGGAGTTACTGGAAATTACTGTTTATTTTAACTTGTCCTTTTCTACATTATCACTGGAGATGCACTACTCCACTGCAGAAGCTCAATAATAATTTCAAAAGATGTCTGAGTTGTGGCAAAGCGAGGATTCCGGGACTGTGAATAAGGCACTGTACCCAAGTGCAGAGCTTCAAGGAGGTGTGAATGGAGCTCTAGCTAGGTCTAATCATCAGTGAAGAAAATCATTTTGATTGTCTGGACAACTCTCTCTATGGCCCATCAGTTAAGTCTACGTTCCTTCTGCAGAGATATGCACACTCTTTATGTCTCAGATTTAAAATCAAATGAGAACATAATTGAAAAGGCTTGGTTTTACAGACAGCTGAAACCAATAAGCACAGCAACATTTTAGCCCTCAGATATGAATTTAGGAAAGAAAATGAAGAAATTAGTCTCCAGACTCAAAGTGAGCACAATCTGAACCTTGTTCACAAAAAGGTGGCAGATGTGTGCTATCTGGGACATCTGTGTGCCACAGGAAAACCTCCCACCACTTGCAGAAGTGACGAGCACAAGCAAAAATACTCTATTGGAACCATGCAGCAACAAGTAGATGGACAAGGGCCTGAAAGGCTGAGCCCAAGAATTCACCTGACATTTAAATCAGATTTTATTGGTGTGCAGTGTCTGTGAGGAACAAATACCCTCATAATGGGAGTAGGGAAGACTGGGAGCTCTGAAGGTGTACCAAGGCCAGAAGTTACACTGATTAAAATCAGGAGGGATTTCAAATCCTTGTGGTCTCTTGCCATAGAGTAAAAGAATAACCACTGTAAAGTACAATGCCAAAAGACTGGACAGGAGGAAAAACTAGAGAAAAATGCTGCCAAGCACCACAAAGACTCTCTCCTCCTACCTTGATCCCCAAAGGATCCTACTGTGTTGGTGCAAGTGAGACAGAGACAGACAGTGCACATACCAGCTCACTAGCCCAGCAAGAAGATGGAGCACAGCCATGGAACAGCCACATCTCAGAATGTGGCCGAGCCCTGCAGCCTGAGATGGCAGCTGTGAGGTCTTTGTTGACAAGATTTCAGTACATGCTGAATGAATGTGTATCTGGCAGAAACAGAAAGGAGTGAAGCGTTACTGCTGATAACGCTCACTCCTTTACTGTAATGACCCAGGTCAGCAGCACTGTTATATAAGCACTGTCTGAGGCCACACTTACATTAATCTCAATGTTTGTTGAATTGTTAGCTCTATGTCTGATAACATCTCATTACAGCTGGATCTAAACAACCTGCACATCTGAAAGCTGATGTATTCTAAACTACACCACTTGATTTAATTAAAACACAGCTCCTTCCTACAACCTTTTCTCATTTGTGCTACACATGAATGCTAGGTACTCTAACCTATGAGAAACCTGTGCTCACACCACAGTCAGTAAACCAGCAGGGCTTTTGTAACTCCTGTCACCTCACCCGTGAATCTATAACAGCAATGTGAAATTAATAGCACAGTGGGTTATTCCTCTTCTTTCAACATTCCTCCACAGTAGGTAGGTCCAAAAGCCATTTCAATAGAGGTATTAAGAAGGAATTAATCACCAATGATTAAACAAAATTGAAATTCATTTACAGTCCACTGACGGACAGTATAACTAAAAGACAATATACCCTTAAGCACCTTTTTATTGCTGACAGTAATAGCTGGGTTAGAATTAGCACAGCATGGTTTTTAAATCTCAAACTGGGACTGCAGAGAAGGCAGTTAAAAAGGGTTGTTTGTTGGCGGGTTGGTGTTTTTGGTGGGGTTTTTTTGTTGTTTTTTTTTTTTCCCTTAACTTGCAAACTGAGCAAACTCTATCTGGAAGTCATTAACAGATAATAAACATAACCTTCCCCCACTCACTCCCAAGATGCCATCTCAAGAGTCACTTTTCAGAATACAGTTGTATTTTTACAACATGTCATCCTACAGAGAAGAGCCCCACAGACATTCATTTTATCTGATTTCTCCCTTACCGCTAAGGAATTAGTGCATTCTCTACAGCAGGACTCAGTTCCTGGCAAGGAAAACGAAAAGGAGTGAAAGGAGAAGGAAGTTGGAAAAGAAGTAAGAGACATTCAGGAGTAAGTTACATCTTCGCAAAATTCTCACAGTGATTCTTCATTCTGACAGGTCTTTAGGCATAGCATTTGTACACGTTGGATGCATTTAGCATGACAGTAACTCCATGCCGACCGGTTTTGTTTCATCGTTGCATATGCTAAATCTTCACAGTTAATAGAGATAATAGTAATGGTGGCAGATATGAATCTAACACGCACAAGAGGTTTTCGGTCTGCCACGTTGCATTTACAGATATGTAACTATAACACAATAGTGAAAAACATAGAACTATTATCTGTTTTAAAAGAAAATCAAAATCATATTTTGAATTTTGAATCAGCTGAAACATATTAAGTCTTGCCGTTTTCATTAACATCTAGCTGTTAAGATTATTACAGTTTCTTTTTTACGGCTTTTTTTTTTTTTTTTTTTTTTTTAAGCCCTTCTTCCAGAGGTCTGGATAATGAAGACCTTACACAGATGAAACTCCCACCATCAAATACTATTTTGTCTGGATGGAGTCATTGCTCTTTTATTACAGTTTGTGCTCAGGTGTTTTGCAAACAATCACCGCAATCTTTCCAACTTGAAAGTTAATTGTTCTTGTCTTCAACACCAGTGAATTGGTAGTGATTGCCTAAATTAAGGCTTGCAAGCATAGCTATCAGCAATTGTGAAAAGTGCAGAACTTCTCTCTAGTTTTCCAGTCCTTTGTGGTTTTGTGAGCACAGACATAATTCTTTTTTGGAAAGAACTTCACTTCAGTCATGAAGATGCAAACAGAGTTGTATTTTAAGTGTAGTGTGTAGATTTAGTTTAGTTATCCCTTTTCTTTAGAAATATAATACTATACCCACCCTTTGCTTTTCTATACGCAGCTCTATCACTCTTCAAATTAACCTTTCAAAATAAAGCAAAATACGTTAATGCTTTTTTATTTAAACTTGCCTCAGAAATGATTCTGATGGTGCTAATTATGAAAGTTCTACAGTTTTTGGAGCACCCTGATGCCTCTCAAAAGGTCTCTATACTTGTTTGTGATTCTGAATGTAACCAAACATTGTATTTCAAAAAGATTCTCATGAAGTGTCAACTAATACAGTTTTGAAAGTCAGTAAAGTTTGTGCATGTATGTTTGTACTTAAGTATATGCCAAAGTATAGAATCAGAAATGGAACAAATGCCCATTTTATATTACAAGCAGTATTATTGTACTGTGAAACTTCAACAGAGAGATATATTTGCAGCTTAGTATGAAAATAAGGACTTCAGACAGCTTCTCATTAACAAATACTACATGGTTTTGAGATCGAGGAGAAGCAGAATGCATATACATTCTGAACAGTGGAGAGGTTAACATTTTCTGTATGGCTCAAAATTATTTGCCAACAATGTTAAATGGACTCAGCTTGTAAATGAAAGTTGGTTTGCTTACTGAATTCTGTCACTAAATTCTCTATAGGACTACAAAATTCATTCTGAAAAGTGAAAAAAAAATACAGCAGGTTGACTTTGAAGAGTGCAGCAACAGTCAGTCTCAAACTGATATCTAATACAGCTAGACCATTATCTAATAGACCTGGTAATAAGCAGAAAGACCAGCTGTTACTTCTTAAGAAATTAAAGAAGAAATCTTTAAAGCAATCTTTAAAAGCACATTTGGAGATTTTTAACTATTCTCATTCCACGAAGCACCTGCATCCTTTCGCTGCTCAAAAGCAACTACCATACTTGGCATGACAACCTCCCAAACTAAGCTGAAATCTGTTTTCATGTATCATGACTGGCAGCACATTGACATCCAAATAGGCTCAGAGATGCACCTCTCTTCACTCACTGTTTCCCAAAGAAATCATTTGAAAACAGTACCATTAGTAGGCTTTTTAATTGTTCTGTTAACTCTTGCAAGGAACCTTGTGGCTGAGATCTGTGCAAGTTCTTGAAAGCCAGGGCAACATGGGAAAAATCAGTCCAACCTTTGCCATTAAAATAAGAAACACTGCCTCTGATTAGACAGCAGTGCTGCTCTTTACTCAGATGAAGTGTGGCAATTTCTAACTTTTGAAGTTTTCTTTTCCAGATGTGAATGAATTACAAATAATGCTTTTCAAAATCTGACTTCAATTTAAAAAGAAGAGAAGATCCTTTGAGAAGTGCTGCTCCTGCCATCGTGGCCGAAGGGTGTGAAGAAGGGTTTCTACAGAGGAGATTCTGTTCCACCTCATTGAGATTCATAAGCCTGTATTTTGTCAGTGAAGAAAGATGCACAGCTTATCACCTCCCTAATTAAAAAAGGAACTCAAAATCAGGGATGGTACAAACACAGTGAGCCCTGTTTCAGTGAACTGAAATTTTCTACCTTACTGGTCCTGCGAGCCTTGGAGGAAAATGGATTCGTTAAATAAAGAAAGACCTGGTGACCCAAGGAAGATTACAAGGAAAGATATTCAATACTAAAGGGATTAAGCACAGGATAAGGAGACCACAAAACAACACATCAGACAGAGAATGGAGATTGAAAAATTGGACACTCAAGAAGAAGTCAATGATGGAAAGATATTTCAAACTGTTATCTAAATGTCATTATAACATCAAAATTAAGAACAGCTTTGAGAAACCAGATACCACTTATTTCTACTGACTCTTCTCAAAAACTTGCAGAGAACACAAGAAAGAGATGCTTTTCGAGGCAGGCCTGTGGAGTTAAGAAGTATGGGCTATAAGAATGGAATTAGAGAATTAAGAAAAAAACAAACAAGATTTGCTATTAATTCTTCCTTATTTAAATACAAAAATGTGTGGATTAGACTTTCTGATCTCAGAAGAAAATTTTAAAAGACAAAATGAACGTACTGAGAGCCTGAATATCAGAGAAATAATTACTGTATCTGATATACACATAATGATTTAAATTCCAACTTCTCTTAACAGGAAAAAAAAAAAACAAGCCAACATCTGGATGATTTCTTTGTATAACAGAATGTAAGAATAGCTCCACTCAGTCAAACCAAAGGTACATGCAGTGCAGTATCCTACTTCCAACTCTGACCAATATGAGATGCCTGAAGATGACTGTGATATTTCCACAGAAGTCTCTCCTGGCCACAAGCATTTTGTGGCTGAGGAACCACAGAGGTGGTGACTGCATTTTAGAGTTCTCTATGACATTTTCTACTAACCAACTCTGGAATCACTGAAGTTTTAAAAATTTGGTATTTCACAGCACCCTTTGGTGCTTATGAAAAATGTATGAAGAGCCGTTTCTATTCTGTTTTCCTTTTTTAACAGTTTAATCTGATGTTCTGCTGGTCTCATTTGTTTTAAAATTAGAAAGTAATCAGAGAACTTATAACACAACATCTTGCAATAGATAGCTGAAGGCTTTTGTATATTAAAACATCTTGCAAGCAGAAAGCTCACATGACATTCTGGGAGAAGGAACTGAGGTTCCTTTTCCCAGTTCTGCTCATTTAATATTTCCAAACTACTGCATAACAACTCCTATTTTCTGAATTCAATATTTTCAAGTTTATATACTATAACCAAAACTTCTAATATAAGTTTTGTAAAACATTTTATATTACTCTATAATGTTCTGAGAGATGATTTTACAACACAATTTAACCAGATGAAGCTCAGCTGTGCTGCCTCTATTTTTTTTTTTTTAATCATTGGAAAAATGAGCTTCTTTACAGACTAAGATAGCAAGATGTTCAATGGAGTGCACCTCACTTAACTCAGTCCTTAAGCAAAACAGAAACCTGAAGGTTAAAGTAAACAACTTTTCTCAGTAGCGATGTATTCAGCCAACATCAGCATACAGCTGTTGAAATTCTACTCTTGGTAGAACTCTGCCCAGCGGAAGGAAGAGGCAGAAAAAGCAAATGAATTCTACCAGAATAGCAGAGCAACGCATTAACAATGAAGAGTTCTGAAATGTTATTTCAGCACGTAAGAAGTTTAGTTTCCATGATTAGCATTAGCATCTTCAGAAGTACATTTAGATAGTACCCTTCTGCTGATTTCAGGGCATAAGCCTCCATCATCCATCAACTTGTGCAAAAAAAATCAGATCTCATTTGTACCCCCTTGTGCCTGCACATCAACAGAACATCATGGCATATAAAAATGTAGCACAATTAAGGAGATGTTTAGGGTTTTCTGTTTTTTTGTTTTTTGTTTTTTTTACACGTGCAAAATGTTACAATAGCGTTTATTTCTCTCTTCCTTGGATTATTTCAAGCATTCTGCTCCCGACAGCTTTAACATACCAGCCTGTCTGGTAGATTTCTTCGCTTTAAAGTATTTTTAATTAAATTAAAAGTATATATTATTAAAATATTCAGCTGTGACTGCAATTTGTACTGTCACCACCGCCACAACATCTGGTGTGCCGGACGTGCTCCCAAATGAAGAGTGGTTTTAAGAATAGGGATGTGGTTCTTCAAGAAGACTGAAGCTGTCAGACACTGCAATCTATACACAGCATAATGTTTAATTACTATTCACATGAGCTGTACATAATCCTTACCTCACAAATAAGTGTTTAAGCAGACACATAATAGCTGTTTATCCCATGACCACAGTGGCAATATCAGCAATAACTAGAAGTGCATACAGTTTGCAGTTAGCACAGAGTGTTTTGAATCAGCTGCTTCTGGTGAACAAGCAATGATCTGGGGAGTTGCTGTTCTTTCAATATTATTTCTTGTATAGCACCTTCAGCGTTAGCTTGAAGGTAATTAGGAATTACAATTAGGAGGCAGCATGGACATTTTCCAGATAGCTATATTTTGTCCTTAGAAAACAGAGCAGCAACAACAAGAATTTTAAAAGTGTGACTGTATCAGCTCAGATACAATCATTCTCAGTATCTTGCTAACATCTTACCTCACCAATCTCTTAATGTGTGGTGGGAAGGAACGACATCTGCTGCTGCTAGCTCAAATGACCTGAAAGTGTCTTGAATAGGATTTAGAGCGTATCGGCTGAGAGGAGACAAGCAGGCCACCCAGAAAGACCAAATGTCATGACTGGCCTCCAGAATATTTCTCCCCTTCTGCGGTGCAAGGTAATAATTTGATCAGTTTGGCTTTAACATCTGCTGCTGGTTGAGATCTCCGACGGGCTTTTCCAACTGAGATACATTTTGAACATTATTAATTCCCATGACCTAGTGTCAAAGTCTGATAGAGAAAGTGATCTGGTTGCCTTATCTTCCAGTATTTAATAACAGTACTGGGTAGAGACAGCTGGAAACAATATCACATTAGCTATAATAAATTTTCAGAAGACTGTTGAAAATAGCTCAGATCTGGTAGAGCCAAATCAGAAAACAGCCTTATAAACCAACAGCGTGTAGAGGAACAGCCACATGAGCACACTGCTCAAGATGATTACCTAATCAGGCTACGCTGGTCATAATCAGAAGTAAACTGACATCTTACAAAGTCATATGGAAATCCAGGTACAGTTTTGTCCTAAACTTAAAATCCAATTTTTTCCTCAAATAAAATACTTATTTCGTAATCTTTAAGCTGTGAATGGGCTCTGCAATACCTCTTCACATGCAGCTTCTGTTGATTTTCATAGAAGCTTCGCATGCAGAAACTTAGAACAAACTCTGAGCCTGCTCTGATATCATGCACAAACTGCTTTACTTAAGTTTTTACTCTGCTGTTGCTTTCAGCTTAAATAAAAGCATTTAACCACAAAAAATATTTTTGATCATTTTGGTAAAAAAAAAAAAAAAAAAAAAAAAGTGTCTACAGAATCATTAGTTATCATGGCATGTCATTAAATACTTACAAAGGAAAGTAAGAAAGAAAGAATTGAAAGTGAGGCTATATCCATAGCTAATAGTAAAAAACAAACGTACAAAAAACCCCCAAACCCAAAACACAAACAACTATTTCAATGTCCTCCACTCCCCAACTATTCTACGAGATGAGGGAAATTATTACTGCATGCATATCTAGGAAATTCCACTAGAGCTGTGTGCACTGTCAGAGAGATTACATGGTTGATGAATGCTTCCAGAACCTTTCTGCCTGCACGTTGGAAGAAAACAAACTCTCTTTATTTTCAGCTATGGAAATACTAGCAGAATATGTGAACAGCCTTGGACAGTACATTTTAGGGAACAGAAATTGGCTAAGTACACAATGAAAATAAATTTGCTGTCTTTTTTTTATTCACCAAAGAATCTAACTTGAATTTTTTTGATATTGCAGAAGTGTTGTGTACTGCAACACATTTCTAAAAAAAATATTTTCATTGCACATCTAGGCGAGGAAATTTTTCATTCATATCGTGTTTCTGTGTGGAAGAGTTGAATGTATGTACGTATGTATACACTTTATCTGCCTTTCTGATTAAATACTGCATGTAACTATGACTAACAACAGTAAGAGCATTGGCAGAAAAAAGCTGATGGTGGCAAACTCTTGAGAAATGGATGTTGATATCTCAGTCACTCCAATTGATCTTATGCACAGAAAAACCACCCACCTCCAGCAGCCAAAGAACATAGGTACAAATGCTCTGTTCTCCATTACTGCTATTTAGATTTCAAGATACACTTGGCTGAAAGAGCAGATTTCCAAGAGGCTTTAGGAGTTCAATTTGCTTCCTCTCCCCCCAGTAAATGATTAAATACTTCAAGGCCTTTCTACCCTCCATTATGGTTCTAATTATTACACTAATTTTGAATACAACAATCAGCTGATGAGGACCTGATAAGCACTTAAATATGTTCCCAATTTTTCTAAAATGGAGCTGTAAATTCTTCTGAAATTCTGATGTAAATTCATTAAAATTACTAGGAGAGCACACCGCTTTCCTGAAAGATACAAATTTGGCTTTAACTCATTATTGAATATCGACATCGATACTTGAGCAAAAATAACACACCCATCTGTATCAGTATTACTGGATCTTGTGCTTGAAAAGTGTTAGATACTTAAATAAAACACTGATCATATTTGTGTTCAGTTCTAAACAAGGGAAAAGCACTGTGATGAAGTTAACCAGCAAAGATTTACAGACTTGTGAAAGACAGTGTGGTGGCCGTGACAGTTAGCAGCTTAATTAGTGCAGTTATCAGCAGGGACAACACAATTCCCTAGAGAGGAAAAGGACTCCTCCCTTTGAGCTCTGCTTTGACTTGGACACACATTTCAAAACAGCAGCATTAGAAAGAAAATGCTTTTACCAAATGCTAGCATCATTACAGAGAAAATAACTGGGATTAGAATCTATCACAATAAGACTATGAATGTATCCATACAAGTTTCATTACACTGAACTGCATGTACTTTTCATTTCCCCAAGTTTCTTCTAAATGACTTTTCACAGCAATTCAGGATATCAATGTAAAACAACAGACTAAAAGCAATTACAGTATGCTGATTATACAGCAGCTGATTATATTCATAAAAACCTTTAGAACACAATAATTCATACACAATTAAGATACTTGTGACTCAATTTTTGTGAGGTCCTTTACACAGCACATTTACCTTCCAGAGAAAAGGATTAGCAAAGACATCTCCTTTCACCTATGTATGTTATGCCAAGTTCACCTAGGTACACATTACACCATATACGTAACAACTTCTACCTCAAATCAACTACAAACTGGTAAAACAAGGAAAAAAGGATTACTAGAATGACTGTTTCTATGAACACCTTCAGTTTCAGGCTTGTCTCTGTCTTGGAACACATTGAATCCACCCAGCATATCTTCAGAAGCACAGTGGAGAAGGAGAAAGGCAGTTTCAGTGACAGAGAGCAACAGCTCTTGAACATGTATGTTGGTCCATTTTCCTATTTAATTACTTTTAAGTTGTAATTACTCTAAGTTGTACATGGCTGAGATTCTTCAGTACTGCCTATCTATACCCCATTAAGTGCCTCCAATATAGTTATCTCTAGCTTGGAAGGACTGCTTCCAAAATGAATACCCAAAGAAAATATGTAAGTTGTTTCTGAAGAAAAAAAAGTAATTATTTACTTCAGGCTGACTAGAGTACATCATAAATGTATTTTTCTTGAATTGAATGCAACTGCTTTTATAGACTGAGTTGGTTTACTTCCTCGTTCTCATCATTAAAGTGGAGACACCTGCAAACAAACACTTTCCTGTAAATTGTAACATGAAAGCCATGTGAATCTGAGAATACTTGGATCGGTTAATTCCTGAAAAGTCACACCACAGCTGCACTCACAATAACTACTAATGATATTGCTTATCATCCAATGGCACCCAAAATTTAGAGTCAAGACTAGTGCTATTTCCTCCAAATAATCCAGGCAGTATTTTGTTGGTGGGTTGTTGTTTGGTTGGTTTTGTTGTTTGTTTGGTTGGTTTTTTTTGGCTTGTTTTATTCCCTCTCCCCCCCATCTGTCTGCAGACTGGCTCTTTTCTGATGACTGACATAGTTTTCAGCTAATCAAATTGATGGTGAGTGGAGGATGTAGTAACTCATTCATATCATTTCCTATCTGCTTAGAGTTAATCTGTTTTAGTGTGCAGAGGAAACCGATTCTATAGAAAGATAGGCTGTCTCCTTTGTTCCTCATTACTGCACTGGTCACTATCAAGAACTTTCCTGGGTTAGGTGTGAACCTACACCTTCTTCTCACAGTTTCCAACTTGTATTTTACTACTCGGGAACCCTCTCTTTGTCCTTACTTCTGAGTTGAATGGAAAGTCAAAACTGAAATCCTCCCAAAGATGGGCTGTAAACCACAGATCATCCTTCTTGGTTGGGCTCGATGATCTTTAAGGTCTTTTCCAATCTGAGCGATTCTACGATTCTTTTCCCCCTCCTCCAGATGTAAGTATGCAAACCTGCATCTTACTTTCAGTCACACAAAATACATGTCAGCCATATGTTTCTAATTAATAAAAATGAATGGCTAAAATTAGAATTATGAGTAAGAAATAATTTGAGCTTTTCACTACTTTAAATCACAGCTCGAAAAAATGTGGTGCTGTCCCTGTCTCTCAATACACTGGTTCCTGGTGCCCAGAAGGCACTAGAAATTAAAGTTTATTTAAAGAACTGCCTGGGTGCCACACACACAGATGTATTCTCAGAATAGCAAAAAGCCTGGACAGGTGCAGGCAGGCAGGCAATTGCGTGTGAACTGCAGGCATGTGGTGAAGGATCTAGAAAGAGCCCAGCTCCAAGATACCAGGCATATTCCTACAGTTTGAAACTCCATCTCTAAATATTCAGTTTTCACGTTTACATCTACCTTTTACGGAGGAATATACAAGCTGGGGTAAATGTTCCTCACTCTGCAAGCATGGACAAAGGTGGAATTTAACTTCAGTTACAAAAGACTTCCTATATTATGAACTATGCAATAAACATTCAATGAATTCTCTATCAACTTGAATTCCTTGGACTAAGTATAAAAACAATGCATCGATTTTAGGAACTCATTCTATGATGATGTTTAATTTTGAGGTAAATCTGGTTTATTCCAAAAGCAGTTAATCAAGACGGATTGATTTCTGACAGCTGTTACTGTTTGAAACTTTAATATCCAGGAATTTTTTTGTATTGATTTGAAAGGGCGTCTGTTTCTAGAATATGTAAAGTTTTGATAAAGCAGAGATCATTTCTCTACTTTCATTTTGTACAATAAAGCTGCTCTTAATATTCTTATCTTCTAATATTGATTGCTCAATAGGGTGACTTTATCATACCATCAGTTTTTAAGAAAATCATTGAAGTCAGGTGGGTTTTCTGTTCCAGAACAGAGGAATCATATGATACAGTATAATCTCCATCTTTGTTGCAGTGAAAAAATAAAACTAATGATTTTTATCTATATAAGATAAAGAAGTAAAAGCTGTATTAAACCAGATTTTTAAGTAGTATGCTTATTAATGAAAGTGAGAAATTATAAATTTAGCTTTAGTGAATAAAGTAAGTTTCATTCTATTATGGATTTGGTAATACTAACCTTGTTTGATGAACTATTGGAGATTCATGCCAAAGATTTCTTTCAGCCTCTCTCCCACCCCCATGTTTCTTTTTTACCTATTTGTGCTGGAAAATTCCAGATTTTTATCTGGAAGACTCCAGGTCACTACTTTTGTGAGCCCTCTGTTTCACCAGCCAAAGGTGTCATGGTTCAGACAGAAGGCAAAAATTGAACTGCCTTCTCTAAATAAGACAGCAGTATCTTCCAAAGTGGAAGGTGGATCTTGTGATTGATACTGGGAGAAGGTGGAGAGGATGCATGCTAACAAAGTTTGGCAAGAAAGAGAGCACTTGTTCTGGTACTGATGTCCAGGATAAAGCTGTGAGAAACTACAAGCTTGAGTTCCAATTAGCTGAGAAATAAAATGGTGGGAAAAACAAAATGATAAAATATTGCTCTTAAAAATCAAAGATGTTCTATGACCCCTCATCATTTACCAAGGCTTTATCTCATTCTGGGAATGAGTTTTATTTTTTAGGAACATACTCTGTTCCTAAAAATACTATACTAATACAAGGAAAATCATGTGCATGTATTGGCCTTTTTTTTTTTTTTTTTTTTTTAATCTACACAGTTATGCTGTATTTTGAAAGCAATTACACAGCTCGTGTAAAAGTTCAATCATAACACACACGGGAAACACTCCAGAGGAAAGAACTACAGTCAAAAGAATATAGAAATTAAAGAAAGAGCACTGACAGACAGATGTGGTTCATATTCAGGTAATTTCAACACTGAAAGCAGTAGCCAGTGCAAACCATTTATGTCCTGAAAAAATTCCCAGGTTGGAAACTTGGTTTAGTACTCATAGATTGAGATTGGCTACTAAGGAAATCTAAGTATGCCAAAGAGACAGTGAAATTGGATTCTCCACCCCATTCCTTCAGCAGAATCAAAAGTATTTTTGTCTCAAGAAAATACTTTCAAATTGGAACGTTCTAAAGATGAGAACAGTTTATGAAATACAGCTGAAATACCTCAAAAAAAAAAAAAAAAAAGGAATAAAGGTCAAACAAAATCCAATTCACCAAAGTAACAAATCAGAGAATCTTCCATCTTTCCATTATTTACAATTCTGTAATTCCACTCTCCCTCCCCACTACACAAGAAAGTATCTCTAAAGTTTTTGTTTTTATATAAACAACTGTCAAAGAAATATAATAGCTACAAAATACGATGGTTCTAAAGGATCTTTGTAAGTAGTGGCTAGTAATATTTCCATTTATCTACCACTGAAATGCATCCATGCCTGGCAGCAATGTGGGATCACTTCCGACGTGTGCTGCAGAAACAATCCGTTCAGTATCAGCGTGAAGAATACTCCACTCCATAGATGTTATAAAAATTGGACTCAACCAGCAGGAGGAACCGTATCATTTTAGCAAGTCACTCCTTGAAGCGTAACACCAAGGAATAGCCTGTCACAATCTCTCTCATGTAAATGGGAAGTTAAAAATCTAACGTTCCATCAGCCTGACTGGACGTTGGAACAAAGGTATTCAAAGCATTTCTTTGGCCAGCAGAGTTGCAATAGCATTCATGCACTTGTTCCTAGATTATTTAAAAATGCAAAACAAAAGCATCAAGCAATGAGAAGTACTGTGGCTTTCCCAATTTAATGTAGACGCTGGATATCCATCACCCGATATTCTGACTTGAGATATATCTATACAAATGTATCTATATCTATAAAATAAATATGTATAGATTATTTACAGAAGTTCAAATAAAATTATAAAAATTTTTCTGTTCTGCAAGTTCTAAAGACTCCACTGCTTTGCTTTTTATATAATTTGCTCTTTTAAACCTGTGAGAAAAAAAAATAGCTTATTTTGCTCTCAGGAATGATATCATGGAAGCGTTAAGAAATTAACCATTTGTTGCTCATTCTCCTATATTAAGGCTTGCAATTACAAAATAAATTAAGATTGGTACTTCTTAATAAATTAGAGACACCAACTGCTGAATTTCATTTCCGTACCTCCTTCATGCTCTCCTACCAGGAGCACAGACCTTTAGAAGAATTCCACTGATGGTGGCTACAGTCACATTGCTCTCAATTTAAATATTCCTGTCTAAAAAGAGAATTTGCAGAACTTTAATTTTTTCTTTTTATTCCAGGCTTTAGCTTTCCTTAAAACCAGGTTAGAACAGGAAGTACTACAGGTCATGAGCCACAACTTTGACATGGAATTTTAGTCTCTAAAGTAATTAATATCATCCTGCCAAGAATGTCACTCCTGACTGAATCACACCGATATTACATTAGACCGTCAATTTTAAAATACACATCCTGCCTCAGCGAGGAACTTTGATGAACCAGAGAGAAGAGAGAAGCAGGAATATATTGAAGTGACAATTCCAAGAAATATTATGAAGGCTTAATGAGAGGGTTTGATATTCTGAAATTAGAGCTTACTCAACTCAAATACACATTCTCTCCACCTGCTAAAATTATTTCTAAAGGAGAACTTCTTCAGATTATTCTGCAATAATGTGAAAGCCTAGCGTTGACACGGCACCGTGGTCATACCAAGGACATACATGAAATATAACTGAGGTAGGTCAACACTTCAACAAACCTTACCATTTCACATTAGGTGTTGGAATCTGCTGTTTTACTGACTGTTACAAACTCATGAGAATTTCACAGATATCATGTTTCAGCGTTACATAGATGCCTAAAGTACGTATGTATGCATAACTCCAGGAAATGATAATAGTCTCCCATTGTCGCTGACTCAAACCAAGAAATATGGGAAAAAAATGCTACCACCTGAAGGTTGTTTGGCACCCTAGTTGAGCTGCTAGCACACAGCCTTGTAATAAAATAAGCACTGTCGCTTTCTGGCAGGCTCAGTGCATAGGCCAAGTACTAAATCAGCTAACAAAGTAAAGAAAAACATGGCTAAGACCTCCAACCCTACAATCATCTCTAAAAGCAAAAGTTCACCAGTAAACAAACACAGGGGCTGCTTCACCGATTCTCTTTCTCAACAGACTGCTTTGGTTTCCACAACCTTTGGTTTGGCACTTTCCATAAATACTAAAACATTCAGACATTTAAAAAAAACACCAGGAATTCCTGACGGTTCGCAGGGTTTGTCTATGTGGATGTCAGACATTTCTCTATTATTAGGACCCAGAGTGAGTTTAATCTACAAAGAGATCAGTTGGCCTACATCGTTAACACACTTCTACAAACAGTGGATAAAACAGTTTTAAATTACCAGAAGTTGCATCATTATGGATTATTATTTTAGCATTGTTAGTCTTCTATAATATGATGTTGCTCCCCCTGGAATACTGATTAAAATAGGAACCAGATGTGCTTTTCATGGCCAGATCGAAAAAGATAAACATCCAGAAAATCAATTCAAATAAAAAGGATGCCCTGAGGGTGTTTCTCAAAACTGAAGAGGGAGAGCATATGTATCTTCAGAAAGGTGGGGCAGGAACGAAAAAACCCTCAAAACCAGACCTCTCCTCTTTTACAAAAAGACCTAGGAAACATGGAACAATTCTGGGCCTTCAGACGCCTATTTTGGTTACACTCCAATGCACCATTATCTTAAAGCTCTGTCCACTGAAATGAAGAAAAAAAACCAAAAACCAATATTTTCAGTTTTGCTTACAAATCTGCAGGAAATAAAGCACATAGGAAAAAAAAAAAGTTACTACTTCATGTCTAAATCTCTATAATTTATAGTAATACTGCTTTGGCTTACTAGCCTGTAAATATGATACAAAAGTTCCAAAAATAATCTTCAACTCTAGAGAGCCACCAAATGGAGGCCTTATCTTCTTGCCAATCCTGATGGGAGCTCTTTTTGTGCTAAATGCAAGCTATTATCTGGAATCATAAAAACTGTGACTAAGACATAATGGCATTGTTTTGTGGAATAGACCAGCTGTTTTCCCTACATGCATTAGACAAGATCAAGATTTCCATTCACAAAGGAACAGGGATCACCCGTCACAAAGGGAACTTCAGGATCAATCCTCAATGCCTCAGTTTCTACAACAGATTTCGGTGTGGCTATACTAAAGCCAGATATTTTCCCCTCTTCATCTCTGCATCTAGGAAAGGAACCAAAGACCATGCAAAAGGGAACTAACTTTCCTACCTCCTTCGGTAAGTGTGCAGTTGAATGGGTTTCTTGAGCAGGAAAACAAGACAAAACAACCAACAAACCACAATACAAAACAAATGACATCGATGTCTTTGCCCTTATCTACCTATCTATCTCTTTCTAGAGTACTAGGAAAGAGTCCCAGGTTGACCCTGCTCAGCACCAACTCTAATCGCTACTATCCTGGTTACCTCAGATGAGAGGAACTTCCATTGGGAAAAGCAGGAAAAAACAGGTCTTGCAATTGGATCTGCTAAACATGCCTTGAAATAGTACAGTTTATAAAGAGAACTTATTCCTGGCTTCTAAGAACAAATATTTTTTGTGTGAACAAAGCCTTTTCCCTGTACAGTGCAAGTCTTTAGAAGTCTTACTGCACATCAGTAGAGTCAAAATACATTGAATACTCAATATATTTACACTAAACCTAAAAATGATTCCGCACAGTAGAGCTTCATACATATTTGATTTGTCAGATTATGTTATTTCTTTTCTAAGTTTTGAAAGAAAACATTAGACAGGAGGAGAAGGGATTTGTATGAGAAATTCCTTGATCCTTCCCTGCACTTTGGTAAAAATGACCCCAGGCTATTTGAGCATACCTACACAGAATCCCCTATTTTGTAGCTCTTGTTTCTTCTGACTTACTTTGTACATTAGGAGCTCCTTACTTTCTTCTTTCCCAGGATTTTTCTATTATTTCTTCTGTTTCAGTGATTTTAATGCCATTTAGTTTTCTTCATCCCTTAGCTGGTTCTCTGTTCTCATCCAACACTAACACCCGTAGGTACATTAACAGGCTCCTTTGGATACCTGAAGATGCTCAACTTTCTCCTCGTGCAGAGGCTCACCAAGCTTGCCAACTCAGACAATAAGCTGAACAAGAAGGTGGATGTTGGAAAGACTGATATTTGATCAAAGCTGCATTTTTTTTGAGACATCTGCTGTGTCTGAGATAAGTGCCTGTAACTATTACAGAAATTGTTTGGTTAGAAGAGTCTAAAATAAAATTATTCGCTTCTCACATTGTAGAAAGAGGCAGAAGCACCTTGACTCAACACTGCAAACATCCCTCTGAAGGAATAAAAACACTTCCACAGTGCAAAATGTTTCTAATTGAATAAATAAGCTTTTGCATTTTTTTTAAATGCTTTGTGATTCTACACTTCCTACTGCTTCGCGCTACAAATTGTGGACATCAACAAGTATAAGACTTCTGATATATTGATAGTAAGACTGCAAGATCAAAAACTCCAGGTCTGGCAAATCCAGCATTAACATTGTTCGTGCAAACTTGCTTCATCTTTTGTGGGCATCATCAAGTGCTCTTTCCACAACAGTAAAGGGCATTACTGACAAAATTTCACAATCCTCATACTGGGATCTAAGAATTGTAATAAGGTTTTAGAATATCTTAAGATATCTATCTTTTCTTGCACTGGCTTCTCAGTCAAGAAGAGATAAACATTTTAGGCACCAACAAGATTTGTCAGGAAGGGCACAGACCATTTACTTGCGTAGAAAAGTAATCTGTAACTAAAGATTATAGAATACATGGTAAATTTGATAAACTATTCACCAGAGACATCTTAGAAACCAAGAATTTATACTAGATGCTGCCAATGTATTGTTCATTCCTAACAATGCTATGAAACAAACAAATAAACAAAGGCATGATCTTTGGAGAAGGATTTTATTGCAGTGTGGTTAACTAGCAAAAAAAAAACTGACTGTTAAAATTCTTTCAAGTAAAGAAATAAATAAATATTTGAGAAAAGAGTGATTTTATTTTCTTAGTCTGTGTTTTTTTTGAGAACTGGATTTAAAAATAAAAAACACACTAGCTGGCTCCCATATTCAGCACAGTAACATTAGCACTGGAGCTGATACACCTACTTCCATGTTTGTAAAACATTTTTTTCGTATGTATCAGAAAAAAACAAAATCTGGTTTATATACACATGAGAAAGTTTTAAAAATGATTTCCAGGGTAGTGGATATTTACAAGACGTCATATGCACTTATTTTTTGTGCTAAGTAGTCTCCGAAATCACAAAATTCCTAGGTGAATAATGAACATTCTTATGAACATCATCCTCTCAAACACGATACATTATTTTTTTTTTTTTAAATATATGCCACAGTTTTTCATCTGTAATGGAAGAGGAAATTTAAACATTGAAGCCATTGAAGTAAAAGGGTGGTAGTCATACATTCTTTGTAGTCATACAAAGTAAGTTCAAAAAAAATGTTCTTTTAATACAGAAAAGATCTGCAGTAAAGCATGGTCAAGCATGGCATAACCTAGAGATGCAACAGCTAGAAACTAGGCAGACACTTCAGATTCATTCAGTCCAGTATCAAAAGTTGGTATGAAAAGCTACCACTGCAGTAGACAAATTGCTATCAAGGCATCAAGTTTTCTCTCCTCTTTAGTACTGTTTAAAATCTTGCCTGCCATGGGACAGAAAAGAATATTCAGGTGACTTAGTCCTTGGTTGGTTTCCCCTCTGCCTCTTTATCACCTCCCAAACATTCTGCATTCCAATTACACTTAGCAGTAATATTTAGGTTTGAGCAGATAAAATTTAGCTACAACGGACAGCCTTTGTCAAAAGTGGAAAAAAAAAAATTGCAACCAAAATGCTGTTAAAGCATAGAAATTATCTTGGTAATGTAATAATTTGGTGAGCAAAGCAAGCCAGGAGTGAAGAGGCAGATCAGACCTATATCAGTTCTGATTCAGATCTGTTCTAAAGCCTGACCTTCACCAGCTGCTGACAAAATTCTATCCTAGCTAATGCCATAAGCCCAGCAAATGACTACTTAACAGTGTAACAGCTGCACTGGGAGACATTTAAACTCAAGAAAGTACAGCTGTTCACCAACAGAATGGATCACTCCTTGAATCTACAAAAGAGCTACGTGTATAGAGAAGCAGGACAGTACCTTGGAATAAAACAAAATGTCACATTTCACCTAAACTCTCTTTCTGGAACTCTGAAAGGAGCTCAACAATTCTGACATATTCTCCATGTCCTCTGAATGCAAAGGCATTCTGAAACTTTACTCTGCTTGTTATATTCAAGCCACAGAAAATCTGGCCCGCTGGTCCATACCCGTGCTAGGTGCCTCCAGAACCATGCTGACACACCTGCTGTAACCCTGCACCTTGCTTGGCATCTGAGCACAGATCACAGCATCCTTACATTCTACTTTCACACTCTTATCAAATGATTACTCTTGCCTGAGGTTACGCAGATTTAGGAGGATGTTGTGGACTTCATTATCAGAGAGGGAATGGAGAAAAGTGGAGAAAGTGGTGGAGTACACACTGTAAATCAATTATTAACACAGTTTCTCTATTAAAGGCTCTCTTACTAAGTTCACTCAGTTCTGCAAAAGCTTATTTGTCATCCAAATGGTAAACAACTGGAAAGTACCATAACTGTGACTAAACTGTGTCCTTGTCTCTGACAGATATTTAATAGCATACAATTATTACAGAGAATTGCTCTTTTTTCTGAATTTACTCATGAATTTTTAAGTCTCTGCAAACAGCATAACCTCGCAGGGGGCCCTTTCCTCCCCCTCACTATTATTTTGCTATTTAGAACCTACGTAAAATAACACATAAATAGTTAACTGAAGGTTAGGAAAGGTCTTACTGTAGCTTTTTCCTACACTCAAATATTAGAAATAGTACTAATCCAGTAGCCTTTCTGCCATATACAATCCCATATTTTGTTATACTGCATTTGTTTTTCTTGATGATATCAACCTTCTTAATTGCCTACTTTGAACAGAAAAATGCAAGCTACTGAAGAAAAGCCAAGTTAAACCTTGACTTAAAACACCTGCAGATAACATAAAAGGAATCCCTGTTAAAGCTCAGGTGAAATCCTGGACCTGCTCAAGTGCATGGAGCCTCCCTTAGATATAGCCATGCCCCTTAAACTGAAGATGTCATAATTTACATCAGTGTTACTCTGAACAGTGACAACTTCAGTGCACGGTATGGGCAAGTGTTTATTTGAAAGTCTAAACAATACTGTTAAACTAGATGAAAGTATACAAATGATGTGATTACCCACATAGATATTTTCTATTCCTTTCGTTGTTCATTTATATATACAGCAGTTAAAGATCTTGCTGTTAGGTGAGTCCCAGTGAGAAGACTGTCCTTTCAGGAGTGCATGGGAAAAATCAAAATTTGAAGAAAGAAAATATGCTTGGGAGAAAGGAAAAAAACAAAAAACAAAAGAAGAATGAAATATGTGCTTTGCAAGAGCAAAGGCTAGGAACAAACACCAGAAAACCCACACACCTCCTCAGAATACATTAATGTGATTGAAAGCCAGATGTTCAGCTGTGTAAATCACTGCACTATGATAGAAATCTGACTCATAAATCATTCTAATTTATGTAAGAATATATTACCCATAATTTTATATCTTTAATGTCCTTTTAAAATGTAACTATTAGTCAGGAGATGACAAGAGTTTACTTTGATAACATTAGTTTGGCACTCTGTGTCAGTACGCAGTATGATACAGACTTTAATCTATCTCATCATTCTCTTCCTCACAAGTTCCCTCCCTAACTTAATGCACAAGATAAATAACTGGTGTTTTGTGCCCTTGGAGTACATTGCCCCACAGCACCAGTAATTTTTCAGCATGGAGCATGTACGTGCATGTGATTGTTTTTAAAATTCCATCCCAGGAGCGCTGTTGCATCCACAATACTCAACTGGAAGCAGTACACTTCAGATCTATCATCACTCTTTGATTACTGAAACTGCCAGATAAAGCAGGCCACCAGCAAATTGAGGTCCCCCGTATTTTGGGCCACACCAAAGATTTGCATTGCAGGTTCATGACCAACCAATAAAACTGCTCCTGTCAAAACCCTGGTTCCACTTTGTGTTTTGGAAGTATTCCTGTTATACTTTTCTTGCTTACTGACTTACTGTCTCTGTATTTCGGTCCCCATCCCTTGCTCAGCTTTCTGCAGTAGCCTTTCTGAATCATCTTCCTCCCTTCAGTGCCAGTTCCTCCTTCCCCTGCACATCCCTAGCAACGCTCAGTCCCACTCTCCTAATTAAATCCTACTGCTCTCTTACTCAAAGCATTTTATCACCAATTCAGACCACTTGCTATCTCTACTCCACACAGCCAGCTTTCAGATTACTTAAATGCTACAGATATATACCTAGTAGATTACCCACTGTTAAGTGACATTGCAAGTCCTTCCATTAAATACAAGTATATATCCATATAATTGCTGTATGTTCTTACTAATCCTTTCTTTCTGACTTTAACTGGTTGTATCTTCACATATCAATGTGCAGTGCTTAATGCACCCCTGTCTTACTATGAGTAGATACCAACAGGTAGTTACTAGAAATCTACTAATCACAATACCTTTATTGTGCTTTAATCAAAGAATGCAAATTGTGGTTAAAATCAAAGACAGGACCATATAGTTCACACAATCTAGTTCTTTTCCACAATGAGATACTGATTAGAAACACAAACAAATATTTGAAAAAGAGGATAATTTTCCATCCTCAATCTTTGTTCAATTAGGTATACATGCAGCATTAGAAGATGAATGAAGCCACAGGTCCTAATATCCAGCTTCTTAGGTTAAAAGTCTGACACTGAGACTATCATCTTACTGTCTCCAATTCTGAGACTTTTGGCAGATGTTCTAAAGCAAATTGGAAATGGATTGGGGAACAACGAGCAGTAGAATATCAGGTATGTGTTGCCCTGAAGGCAAGTTGGACAAAATGGAGAGTTTTCTTGTTGTGTTTTGTTTTTTGTTTTTTTTTTTTTTTTTTTTTTTTTTAAATAAACTACCTTTCTGACCAAATGCAAAACTTGGATGGCACATATGACACAATTGCACAATTTTCATAACTAAAAGCAAAGTTATTTTCACTTTCTTCTTTCCGGTATGTGCATTGCCCACAGCACTGCTGCAAGTGAAGGCGAGCAAGCAGGAAACAATGCATGAGTTAATGGAGAGAGGGCAGGTTTTGATATTAAAGCACATTTTGGCAATTTTCACGTGGCAAAGATACTTTGATTTATTTCTTCAAATACACGATTTGCTAGAGAAATACAGAACTGCTGGCATTTCAGGTCAACAATTTCTCTGTATCATTACAGACTTGCTTGGGATTTGATTTGCAAAACCTATTGTGTGCAGGTTTGCAAGAAGCTAAAGGAAGAAGTGCCAGTCAGGCTAAATATTCCATAGAAGTAAAATAATTTGAAAAGGTTATTAGTTGTGCTTGGCTTAAAAAAGAAACGAGTTAAGTTCATGCAACAAATCACAACTTGCATATGCAGATCAAGATGGCATCCTTTCATTAAAAATTAAGCAGTTGTACTTGTGCAACAAGACAAATCTGTGATTAAATAAAAATGCAGTAAAAAGATTTTTGAAAAAAGTTATATAATTAGACAATGTGAGAATGTTGAAACTATCAGCAGTAATTTAAGAATAATTACATTGTTCACTGACTAAGCTTACAGCTTGTGCCTTATTTAAACTTCCTTTATTCTAAAAAAAAACTTCATAAAGATCTGAACTGAAACACAGCATAAAAACACACAGAAAACAATTTATTTTTCAGACTCAAAAGAAATACATGTCTATGGCTGGACCATGTGCAGCTCCAGCTTCCTAGATCTGACAGCTCAGGTACATATCTTTCTCCTGTAACCATCAGAAACAGTAAGTTAGCAAGAAAATTTAAAAATTAAAACTCTTTTGGATCTGAAAGTGAAAGCTGTTACTGCTCATAAAAAAATCCATACAGAATATTTACAAAACCATTTCTACTTGCATCCTACTCTGCTGAGTACAACACAGTTCACATGTTACCTTTGGTAGCTTTCTTTTTAATACACAACAGATAAGCCTTTTGAATACCAGAGATTTTTTTCATTGCTATCATTCTGTAGTCAGACTGTGGAATAGATCTGAGAACACACCGATATAAATCCAGCAAATGTACTGGCAAAAACACAACTGAGCTAAATCATTGCAGCCCCACTTCTGGTCAGAATGGTAGACTAGACATGGGTTGACAAGACAAAGTCAAGGTGGAAACAGCTGTAATCACAATTTACAAGGGTTAACTTAATAAAAGTCTCTCTGTGTATCTACTGTGAACGTGGACATTCTGCCTTTGGAAGTCACACAGTGTCATGCACAGCCCTAGCTGAACTAGGAAAGCTAGGCTGAATCACAGAATGTAGACAACAGTCCAATACGCCGACTTGGAGATACTAAAAAGTTGATCACCCTTGGATTGTGAGTGAAAATGGTTATAAATAAATGAAATTAGTGACAAATGGGATTAATCCAAGGGAGCACTAACAAGGAAGTTGAGTACTTCAAGGAAGTAAACGGCCCATTCTCTGTATTAAGGAAAGGCTGTGTAATACAAGGTCAGGAAGTCATTTCTACCTTTGATTTTTACTTAGGATCATCCCTAAGTAAAATCCCTAAGTGAAAGCCTCAGTGTCACCTGTGCCCCCCTTACCACAAGGTGGCACATATGTACTCTTCATGGTGTTTAGCATTTTAGCATTAGGTGTTTAGCATCTGCAATGTGTAAAGCATTCCATTAATTTCTAATAAGTAACTGTTATCCATTTCTATAGAGTTGCCTGAGTGGCAAGGGAAGCAAAGCAGGTAGTGAAAAACCGCATTATTACATCAAGTATAGACAACTATAATTATTGATTCATGAAATCCAAGCTTTCCTTTGTACTATTATGTACAGAAGTGTTTGAGATGTATTCTCATTAAAAGTGCAGAAGTTAAACAAGATTAAGAGGTATTTTAAAACCTAACTTCTGTAAGTTTTAAAAATACATCCATCAGATCCTCAACAGATTTTACAGGTGAAATGGAACACAGACTTTGGACAGCAGACTGATGCTAGAGACCAATACAAACACATAAGCAGAAAGCCAGGAACATTTATCCATTGCTTCTATTCTGGGGTGTGGAAGTCTGCTGGCCATCCACTGGCTGGTGCATAAGAGTTTTACTTGTATTGCTACAACAACTTCTTCCTACATTGCAAGTTTCAAGAACTAAAAGCACCTATGCTAAGGAAGGCTGATCCCTAGTAGCACTTTTCCCTTGATGTTGATAAAGGTTGTGCTTTGAACATCGGTCTTTAAAACATCCAAAAATATTTTCATTTTCCCCCAGTGGAAGATCAAGTAAAATCTCAGTGATTTTTTTGTTGTTGTCGTTTGCAGTGGTCCCTCTTTTTTTTAAGCCCATGACATAAAAGCAGGCAGTGCCAATCTATAACACAAAATACTCTCTCCACAATACATAATGAACACGCATTTCCTACATCCATCAGAAAGGCAACAAGCAGAGTATGAATCCACTTAGCTGCAGAAAAGATCTGAAAGAAAACTGAAATAAGTGTGTGTGCCTAAAAGAGAGGAGAAATGTTTTTTAAGACAGAAAAATACTGACCTAAACCAAAGCACAGAAACACTAACTAGCACGCAAAGCAATTCTATCCACACATCATGGGATCTGTGTTTTTAGAAAGTAGATTCTTGGAGATTTGAAGTATAAACTATGTACATAGCTCCCTCTGATGACCATTGGACACGATACAATGCGAGCCTCCTTTTATTTTTGTTCGTGCATTCAACTGACAGCTGACTGGTTAAATTCTAATTGCTTCCAAGTGAGGTCAGCAAAGGTATTTATCGAAAAGGACTGAACAACAGGCTCTACACACACATGCACGCACACGCATAAGCACACATCTCTCCAGAGCGTTGATTTATGGAAACAATTATTATTTTGGTGGAGTCTTTCTGAGCTGAGAAAGTTTGTAGCTGCAGTGGTGTGTCTCATGTTGCAAAAAGCAGACAACAGAAATGGAATACTTGGGTATCCAGCTCTTATCAACAGGAACAAGTAAGTTATCTGTCCTTTACGAGAACGTTTAACAGTTTCTAACAGTTAATAGGCTTTATCTTTGTTTGTATATGCTAGATGCTAAAAATCATTAAGAAAACTGTTCATATTGATAAACTAAAAAAAGTATATAAGGAATAAAAACACAGGCTAAGACTGAAGTCTGTCTTGAAATTCAAACTATGGAAAAGTTACCTGATAATCATGTTAGTAGCAAAGATATATGCATGAAGTAATCAGCAAATTTTACCATGCATGAGAAAGTATTTCTACTCTATCAGTAGGGGATTTTTGGAAGGACTTAAGAGTGAAGATAGAACAATGTTTACAGTCTGTTTAAATGTCTGTTTATGTATTAAATAAGTTACGTGAAAGATATCTATTGTGTATACATTTGTATATTTGTAAGAGTCAGCTTAGCATGTCATACATTTATGTAAAGTACCTTTCAGTAGCATAATGTATCCTTGCACGTCTGTAACAACTGAGCATAAAGACTTACACATGCACCTTTTCTCACAGATCTTTTACTTTCAGTGCAAGCAGCAAATTCAAGTAGTACAGAAGGTTACAGCAACAAAGGTTTTTATAACTTGTGTCTTTAAAGGATATTCTGACTGAAGAGATATTTAAGAAGCTCTTCTATTTCGCCATTAACTATTAAGGAATAACGATCAGAATTCTAGAAGAGGGAACAATCTCATTTAAATGAATCTGTAACTCGTAAAGACAGAAGGCAGGTCGGTGACCTAAGAGCAACAGTCTACTTGAGATTTAATTTTCATTATGTTGTTCATGAACACCCAGAACACTGCACTATAATGCACAAATGGATACTGACATGGATCCTGCCAATTTTGCTCTACAGATCATACTTTTACATTATCTTTCTAATGGGCACTATATCTTTAGCTTGCAATGACATGACTCCAGAGCAAATGGCTACAAATGTGAACTGTTCCAGCCCTGAGCGACATACCAGAAGCTATGATTATATGGAAGGGGGGGATGTAAGAGTGAGAAGACTTTTCTGTCGAACTCAGTGGTATATGAGGATTGATAAGCGAGGCAAAGTAAAAGGGACGAGAGAAGCAAACAACAACTACAGTAAGTAGTATCTTTGCTTTTCCTATTTGACTTCTAAGTTTTTAAGAATTTACACACCATTGTTTCCCTATTCTTGATTTATAGTAATTTCAAAGAATTTTGTACAGTGTGCTGACCATTGTATAAGATGAGTTTGCCAATTAATTCTACAGCAGGACATTTGTTATTGATTTTGAAATGCGTCATTTTAAATACTACATGGTAGATCTGCTAATGTATTAGTTACAGCTGGTAACTATTAGCAAACAGAGAGCCTATTTTAACAAGTGAATTAAGGTTGTAAGTATGAAAATGTATAACCACAAACTCTGCTCATAAAATACTTATGGAACATTAACCTACTACTTAAAAGTTTGGTATGTTTGAGTTAACAATTAAGATATATGCAATACTAGAAAGTTCAATGGAAAGAATTATGTAAACTGTCTTGCAAAATCTTTCAGAGAGCTTGCCAAGCCAGGGATCAAATCTATTATAGTTTCTGCAGTTCATTATTACGATGATCATGATGATCAAAAAATATTCTCTCCTCTTTCTTCCAAAAAGATGACTCATCTACAGAGAATGGACATACAATATTTTGCAAAGCTGTAGCAAATACAACTTTAGTACAGCAATTCTTTTGCCAGTTCAAATCTGTATTTTTCACACATATACTATATATCTCCCATTAATGACTACTGATGGCATCAATTTTACAATCACTATTTTTCATATCTTGGCTTTCATGTTATTATATAGATTGCATACTTAAATGAATATGACAACTATAAAAAAGTAATGTCTTAAAATACAACAATAAAACACATAGGATTATATTGCATATTTCAAAATAAAATTAGAAGGCAGAGACATGCTGGTCTAGTGTTTATAGTCATCTGAAAGATCAAATTTCTTTCCAATGTGATGCTATTAAATACAGTTTTAATATAGGTCCCTCATACCATTGTATGAGCAAAATAAAAAAAGTAAATTAAGCACCCAAACTTTAAGAATTGTAGTGCAATTCATCTTGCAAGTGAAGCTGACAACTTATTTTCTATAAAAACAGCACTTTTCAATGCTAAGCACCTAGACAGTGGGCTTCTAAATTTATTTATTTCATGACTGCATTAATTACTTGTCAACTTGAGCATCTAAAGCTTCATTGAGTAATGTTACCATTTCTTTTAAACTGTGTTTCCATACGTCTCTTCTCTTCCTGCCCTATTATGTAGTGAACAGCTATATTGCTCTGAAAGACAACACATGGCCAGCAGCCAAATAAATTATTTGGTCCATATTCAAGAAGACTCCCATTGAGTTTCAGGAGGACATTGTTACAATAGAGATCCACAGTGCTAGTTTGGAAGTGAAATGTAGCTCTCAAAAATAACTGAAGAACTATTACTGGTGGGTGAAACAGTTGCTTCTGATTTTTGCAGAGAAGCAAATATCGGCTGTATCCATTTTTTTTTTTCCTATTTTTATTTACAAACAAGTACTCAAAATATTATGGCAGCATATAGAGCTCAGTAGTTATATAAATTTGCCTTTTGTGTTTCTAGACTGCTTAACTAAGAACTCTGTTAGTAATTTAGCATTATTTCAAATTCAAGTAAGGTTTCTCAATTATCTGCAGGATTCCCTGCTGCTGAAGCATACTAGTGATATCCTGAAATGTTTCATGGTAAAAGCAGCAGAGGATACCAGATCATCATGTGTTAAAGGCAAACCACTTTTTTGTAGAATTCCTGAGCACTTTATGAAGATTTACTGATGGTAATAAACAGCTACAAATTACGAGTTATTATACCCTCACCTTATGTGTAAAAACAAACAAACAAAAAAAAAAAAACCCACCAAAACACCAAACTCTGGTAAACATAATGAGTATCAGAAGAAAAACAATCAACAAACAAAGGTTTATCTGGTAACTGAGATGCACTGTGATGAAACGTCATCAATAAACTTACTAAAGTATATGGGAAGTTTCTCACCATCTTAAGCTTGGGTCCCTCTCCATAGTTCAGCTATTGTACAGTAGGAAATAATATCTGTTTCTGTTAGGTAAGTAGAACAGGGAAATACAGACAAAGGGAAACAACAGTATGAGCACTGGATTTCTGAGAAACTCAAAAATTCAGCCTAGTTTGTTTGTTTTGCCAAATACTCTGATCAACAGCATGAAGCCTTTCTGAATATGTGCTTAGGGCTCTACATTAAAACACACACACAGAAAATGATGGGAGAGGGAGGGGGGGAAAGAAGACAACCTGAACTAATCTGCTTTCCCTAAGCAATTTTTGTTTGGTTAACAGCAGATTAAACTGGCCATTTTTATCCAGAATTTCTGAAAAGCATCATTTAAAAACTGTATCCATTACTAAAAGATATTATCCTGTGTGTTCAAACATTCCTGCTTTGTGAACTCCAGTTCTGAAGTTTTAAAATCAGTAAAATGTAAATCAAACCTATTTCTTAGGATGGAATCCCAGTACAATTACAGCCAAATTAATCAACAGGTATGAAGAACTGCTCTGAGAAGCATCTTCAAATTTTATCCTAATTTGCCACTAGCATATTCTCTCTCCACTGAATCATCACTAACATGGACTACTAAAATGAAAATTAAAAAGAAAAAAAACCCACACATTTTTCCACCACCATTAAAGAAACTGCATTGACAATCTTGCAGAGTCAATGACTTGTGCTCCACAGTTCGTGAGCTGAAAACAAATACTGTGAAGAGCACTCTTCACAATTAGAAATTGTGAAATTAGAAGTGCCTGTAGAATGATACCTTGGTCATTCTACCTGATAACTTGGGTAGGTGCCAAAATTCACACGGCTTTTCTCAGTCAAGACTACATACGTAAGAATGCAAAGATGGTGAGGAATTAGGGTTTCAAATTTCTCAAGTAACTCACAGAATAAATATGCACCATATATACATAATGCAGATTCTATAAGAGTAAAAGCTGAAAAAAACCCTTAAGAAGTTAATTTAAAAGCTGATGCATTAAGCGTGTGTGGGTTGAAATTCCATTACATAACTCTGGAACAAATCTCAACTCACTAATAGCAATTAACCTGTATTCATCATTCACTTGTTTCAAATTGCGTTAGAAGTTAATTGCTTAGTTCAAGAAAGGTGTGTGCTTTATCAGTGAAAGCAAACTGATGAATCCCATAACAGTGATGGCCTTGTTATATACCCAAAGAAAGTTATTCTATGTATGTTTCAGAAAGCAGAGGAGCCTTTTGGTGGACATGAAACTGGTAACTCAAAAGTAAAATAAAAAACACAAGAGTAAACTAAGTAAATTTTCACTAAGTGCAGGAAATAACTTTGCACCTCACAGAAACAGCTCTGAAGACTAAAGCACGGAGTGAGAAGTGTCACACACTGACAAAACTAAAGCAAGAATTAGAAAGCAGCCAAAAGATGAGAGCATCCAGAAAAATTTGTTATTATTCATAACACATTTATCTCTGACAATCGCTAATTATACTGTCTAAGCATAACCACTGGCTTTATATTGAAAAGTAAGTTTTGTATCTTGTTCACATAAAACAATCTAAGTAGGCACTGAAAACAGACCTCCAGAATTAATGACTGAAAGAAGTGAGTGATGGAGCAGATCCTGGAGATAACACAGCATTTTAACTCCTCATCTTTGACAGAAAATAACTCTCTCCTAAATGCTGCTTAGTTTTTAGTTCAAGTTTGTGTCTATGAATTTCATGAGATTTTATTTCTGTTCAGAAAGAAGGAAAGCAAAAAGCAGAGTTCATACTGACTCTATCCAAGAGGATTTAAAACTACAACTGGATGATGCTTTAGGACTTTCCACGCTCTGTTGCCTTTGGAATCTCATTTTAAAGACTTCAAAGGGCCTCTTAGTTACAAGAAAAGCCTTCCCGGAACCTGAATCCTAACATGTCTGATCCTATCATATTCCATGTGCACTCTAAACCCAGAAAGTGTCTGTTTCCTCCTCTTTTCAGTGGGTAAAGAGGACCAAAAACATAAGGAGAAAAAAAAAAAAAAAAGCCTAGTGATATCTAGGCATGAAATGGTTGCAATCTCTATTCAAAATTTTATCCTAAAATAAACTTGTACTGGAAAACTATTTCTATTTTCATCAAAATCCAGCATCTCATAGTGTTCAGCAAAATTAAATGGAATCTAACTTGGTTTTGTGCAGATGTAATCTGTTGACAAAATAAACCTTATCTGCACCTCAATGATTAAACATTCAAATGTGCTTAGAATTGAAAAGTATTTTCAATAGTAGTTTTTATATGCTTCTTGGGCAAAAACAGGTACTGGTATGCATACTGTGCTTTCACATCAAATTCTATTTCTATGTTTATATGCACAAAGGAGAAGATTCAGTATTTGAAAATTGAATCCTTTAAGGCAGATATCAATGTACCAGATTCATTCGAGGGTTATTGTGCTCCAGCCATGCAGAATGCCTGCCTTTACAATTGCATTCTTGATTTTTGAAGAGTTTGTTGATTCAATCAATATGTTGGCCTAAGTAGAAAATAAACCCTCACTCATGTGAAAGTGATTTTGCTTCACATTAGTATGCTGCTAATCTTTTCAATTAGTATAACAGAAAGATTTCATTCAAATAGCAATTTCTGCATATCCTCTAGAAATAGCCTACAATGCAAGTGTGACATTCTCTCTAATGAGGTATTAACTGGATCAAAATACAAAGATTTTTTTAGATCTTCCCAACTTCTAGCTCTTTGTCCAGCACTAGTGATAATTACCAACCCTGAAGTTGAAACCTGTGATAGTCTGCCTATACTTTTATCCATACCTTATTAAAAACCCCAGCTTTTCACCATTAACTGTTGCTGATGACGTTTTAGCAAAGATGCAGTTAACAGAGACATCTGAGATATGTCTGTCCTCCAGCTTCTACTGACTTTTTGCTAACAGTGCCCTCTGGGAGAAGTAAGGAGTAAAAAGGAAGGGAATTAAGTCTTGAACCACTGCAGCAAGGTTCTTAAGAGTTCACCTGTCAGTGCTCAAATCTAAGTTCAACTGAAACACTGACAGGGATTCCAAAAAATACAATTAGAAAAGCATTACTTCTGAATTTACCTCTTGAATCTTCATCATCTTGTCCATTCTGTAGTATTTACCACAGAAAAAACAGTAGCAGTTTATACTCATCCCACTGTGAGCACAAGGTGATTGCTTAAGTTCTGTAAGGAGCTCTGAGCTCAGGTGTAGTCAACACCTCAGGAGCTAACACACATAGCAACAAGGCTGTGCCTGTCTGTGTGCTTCAAAACCAGGGGATGAGCTAAGAGAAATACGAACAGTGGAACACAGGCTGAGCCTACGTCTGCTGTGCATGAACTGATTCATTTGACTTGATATCTTTATAATTCAGGTGTGACTGCAGAGTTTTTCTGAATCACTCAATACAGGGACTTATCAGAAATGTGCAGTGTTTCATTTTAAAGGAACCATCAATCAAACCCAGCAGCTTACTGCAGAAGCAGTTGACAGATAAACTGAAAATGATCCCACATCTTTTCCTCCATTATTTACAATTCCTCAATGGAAAGAAAAAAATATGTCATAATCAGTGCTATATCAATGTTAATTACCCATCCTATAGAAAATTTGCCAAAGTGGCCCTGACCTGAGACTCAAGAGGCTTGATGCTAATCCAAGTTTTTAAGCAACTTGCTTACAGACTCTGGGAAAATTCTTCTAACTCTCCAGGCCCTTACACACACATACAAAATAATAATAATTCAACTACGTGTTAAAGAGCTTTAAAAAAAAAAAGATCAGTGAAAAAACAAAAATATTGCGTTAATATTATAGACAATAAGTACTTCTATAATAAAATAATATATAACAGATTCATAGAATGTAACTAGAACAATCAAAGTCAGCAGCTAGAGAAACAGAACTCAAATCTTAATAAAGCAATTTTGCAATATTGGTAAACAGAATTTGGTAGAAAACTTAATTTGTTACACCACATTTGCAACACAAAACAAAAATCCAGACATCTCCTTTCACAGCTTTCATCTTTCTGTATTTGAGTATTTTAGTGTGATTTTTTAGATTTCGAGGATCCTGAAACACTGTGCAAAGTTATTTCTTCCCCTGTATTTTCCTTAAAACTCAGAAAGATCAAGACATCTTAAAGCATGCAATTATACCTCTCCACACTGCAAGATGTACAGCTAGTCATATATTTTGGAACACTTTCTTCATTAAAAATGAAGAAGTTCAGGCCAGTGAAGGCTGTTACTCTCCTTGGGTGGCACAATGGTTTCATTGCATAATTGACTGCTTATGACTATATTTGGCAACAGTATTTCAATTGTTTTTGGGGTTTTTTTTTGACCTTTGACTTTATTTTTAATTTTTAATTCTGGATATGAGCTGATGGAAAGGTCAAGTTAGCCTCCTGGTGTACGTAATTTAGAAACATTATTAAGAAAAAGTTAACAGTGAAAATTCCTATGTCAATAACAAAGGTTAACAGTCATAGCACTGAATTGTCACACTTCAAATCTTTCATAACACATGACATCATTTACACAAATGGAAAATTTTTTTTGGTAACAATTGGTGTTGAAAAGTTGGAAATGGATATTCACAGATGTGGCCCACAACTTCATGCAAGCACACAAAAAGGCAATAAAAATACCAATGAAATCAATATACTTTCTTGGCTATTATTTAGCTTTGAAAACAACAAATGGGATGAGGATTAAATCATAATGGATTTTGTTTACAGCATTCACACGCTGCCTCTGCCACGAAACTTCATCAACAGAAGACTAAAATCTCCTAAGCTGAATTAGTAAAGCAGACAAGTATATCCCAGTTAGCAACAGCAGAGCTATGTCAATTTGTTCCAAGCAGGCACTTGCTCTTTCGATCTTCTAGTGGGAATCTGACAATTCAAACTAAAACCAACAAACTGAAAAGGTAAAAGAATCCAGATATTCCATTTAAAAACCAACATTTTACATCCGAATGCTATCCTTCAAATTTACCTACAGACGGAATGCTGACAGATGAATACAAAACTAAATGAAAACACACATAAGAGATCTATTCCATGGAACCTACTACCACAATAACTCCTGAAACAGGGAGAATAATAAACACTACTGAACTTCACCACTTCAATATTCTGTAAAAACCCCTATTATCTGTGAGGTAGCTTGTGTTTTTTGCAGGAGACTCTTAGCATTCTTAACATGACTACTTCTAAAGTTTAATTGCACATATGTCATATTCTACTACTATTTTTGGTAAGATGGTTTGCTTTCATCTGAATGTGTTAATAGACACTGGGAGGTGCTATAGACTATAAAAAGAAGCTGATCAGACTTGTCCTCAGTCATTTTGTTACCAGCAATTTTGATATTTGTCTAAGTAGAAAGTAAGTATTTTAAAATAAAACCAACCATGCTAACAAGACCTTATGTTCCTTAACAAGCTGTGCTAATTTTGTAAGTTTTTATCATTACTTTTAAATGTCAAGTGTGTCTTCATATTTCAATCAGAAGTGGCTGTTCAGAGTAAATACAGAGATATAGCTCTGTTAAGGACAGAAATGATTATGGGTGAACACATAATCTAGAGCTGAAGATACTGGGACACTTACACTCAACAGGAAATTTTTAAAAGGTTGCATGTGCATCAGTGCTGGGCTGAAATCCCAGGGCTGCACAGGTGCCACAGTTCTGTGGATTGTTTGTATGCACAGCTGTAAGCAACATGGTGGTAAATGTGAGGTTCTACATGCTAGTCAGGAATGCAAAAATATCTACTATGCAAGCCTTCTGGTTTCTTGAATACACTTGCAATGCTGCAGGATGATGTTAGATTCTCATTTGAGTGGTCTATGTGAACTCCAGTGGGGACAATGTTCAGGCTTTGCAGCTCGCCACTGAGCAGCTGGTTTGGGGAGGAAACGTGGGTGTAGCTAACAAGGAAAGAAGGCAGCACAGGGCAGGAAAGAAACCAATTACATTTGTAATTACATATAGTTTCTGCAGCAAAGATTTTCTGAAAACAGCAGTTGTATTACCTGATATAAACTTGCAAGGAAAACGGAAAAGATAACTGAATCCCAGAGGCTGCAGCCACTACCAATACAATGGAAAAATGCAATTTTCACCAACAAAACCCTACTATGCTAATGCACAGTAGAGTTGGTTAGCCTAAGCAGCTTAGGGGCTGCACGGTGGAACACAGACATCCAAGCAGTTGAGTACACATTGGTGAGATTTTACAGGGATTTAGGAAAACAGGTCTGTAAATCTGTAAACAATTCAAGCAGTGAGACATGCTAGTTAGGGCCACCTTGCAAAACAATCCACAGGTTTTCACTGTGAGAAAGGACAGTGCAAGGTCCTCCTAATTAGCAGTCCTTCACGCTTGCTTATACAGGGAAACGGCATCCGAGGAGCCCTGAAATCACCATGGACGTGTAATTTCCCAGCACTACAGCAAGAAAAATTGTAATGCTTCCCTGCTATAAGGACAGGGACAAACACCTGTGTCCACAGTGAGATTTATGTTATCCGCACCCAGTGCAGTTACTTTATTAGTTGAGCACATCTTATCAATATCATTCAATAACACCAAATTAGTACAAAAAAAGAAAACCTCCATGACATACTAAGCACTTGTTGACAACATACGAGCTGCAAACATGAAAAATAATTAAACAACATTTGTGGACAAATTAATGTTATTAAGCAAAAGCCAAACTGGATACAACTTCAAAAGGCTACACTCAAACTACAGGTGAAAAAAAGCCTTTTTCCTATTTCCAGTAGCTCCACTCTTCTAAGTGAGTCTTCTACATCTTTAACTGACCATGGACACGCTGGCCAACATTTCCAACACAGTTTTAAAACCAAAAGGAAGGTATATTACATTCTAAGGCAAGCAAGCAGTTTCTTAGAACACTCTAAAACACCACATGCAAGTCCGATCAAAATGAAGGAAGTATACTTCGTCTCCAAATTACAATTGAAAAAAAAAATTCACACACTCAGGAAATAAATACTAGCACTCACCTCATCAGATAAGAATATAAGAAATATGAAGAAAACCACAACAGGAAGCGAAGGAAAAGCCTCTTCACTTTAAGGAACTCCTTACTCAGTGTCGACCAACTAAATTGTGCCAGCTGTGCTATTACTAAGGTAGTCAATACACAGGTGTTCTGAGACCTCTACTCATTCCCATCCTACTACCCTTGCAGCACCAGTACCCTGTTTTCAAGTGCTGCTATTCAATCTGAGCATGTGCTCCAGCAGTTGTGAGGAAGGTTTCCTACTGGGGCTGTGAAAGACAAGTAGTCTGGTTTATTATTCTGCCTTATTACCAGTGTGAAGCCATACATTTGGGTGAACAAGTGCTGGAGTTTGTACTTAGTATCCTTTAGTTCAAAGGAAACCAAATGATACACAAATTTTGAGTGTAAGCTTGGGAGAGTCTGCACAAATAACAAAACTAAATGGCAAGAATCCTACACTTACACTTGTCTCTTTAAATGCCTCATAAATTGAGCAACAAAAATAATACAACCATTAGTAAAAACCATTCTTTGAAATTAGTACACACCCACTTCAATCAGAATGTTCAAACAAGTAAACTGGTGCCCAGACTACTTGATTGTAAGTATCAAACTAAAATGACTGTGTATGACTTCAATTCTGTCTGCTTCTTTGTGTGACTTGAGAAATTCAGAAATGCAAATAACTGTCATGCAACAAAATTAAAGAAAAAAAAAAGATTGCCACATTTTTCTAGGAAACTATTACCACATCTTTCAAGGAAATCATGCTCTGCTAATTTTTTTAACTAAGTAATCAAGTGTTTTGAATTTGAATTCATCTATTTTAATCATGTTGTTCTAGGGCATGTCCTGAATGATTTAATGACAATTTGTGCAATGGTACTTTCATCCAGATGGAACACTGGAAGCAAAATTAGTCTTTACTGCGATGATAAAACGAGCACCAATTATACCCAAAGCAGAATTTTTCATGTGATTCTGTAACATGTTTAGTAAGGTGGTGAACAGCCCAGCTCTGATCCAACCAGATTATTTAAGAGAATGTGATGTGAGTTCCAAGGCCTGTATTATGTAAGCAGAAAATGATCTAGTGAGAGAAGAGATATTTGTCATAATTGTTGTAGGAAAATATTCAAAATTGTTTATTATTTGGAACGTAATAAATACCTGTCTTTGTCAAAAGATTACTGAATTTTAATCCTAACTTTCTTCTTTTGCAACAAAAAACAGAAGCAGGCATTCTGTACTTCCTTTTTGGATAAGATGTGTGGACATCTCAGAGACAATTTTCTAGAAGTGTTCACAAGCACTCAGTGACATTTCAAGTTACATTTCCAAAAGGAATACTTATGCCTAAACCTCATGGCATATATATGATGATTTCTAAATTACCTCAAAACAAAAAAACCCCACCATTTCCTTTCTCTCTCTTCACATTAGCTGTTCACTATTTTTCTGTCTGTGACACCTTTCTGTTCGGGGTATATGAGAAAGTTAACAAACTTCAGTTTTACTCATTTACACAAGAAAGTATTTTCTTGTGAAAGAAAGAGAATTTTAACACAGGAAAGTAAACATTCTTAGTTCCCCAAAGAATTAGCTATGCCTATTCCAAAATTAGAATGTGTATCGATCCCACTGCAGTTGAAAGAAAATGCATGGCACTCTTGCCTGCATGCAGCGCTACAAACACTGATAGTTTGGGATCACAGATTATTGTAATGCCTTCTCATTCGCACTTCAGCAACACAGCTAGGAATACTTTCAGATGAAATCAGCTCAGTAAGTGGAACTGCCAGTTATAGCTCCTGTTCGTGCATCTGGGAGCTAGCTACAGCTCCTCAAAGAAGTTTGCTCTTGTCCAGCTCCATACCCATCCCAGTGGGTCCTTCTTTGTTTTCCTTTTAGCCTCTGTTGGGCAGCACTGGAGAATTATTTGTATATACCATCTATGGTAATCACATGTGCTGCAATTTATCACAGCGGTATTGTACAAAAAGTGCCTCATTTGAGCTGTGCCAGACTGTGCCATGTTTGTTTCATTAATATAGGTTTTGGCATGAAAAAATACTCCCTCATTAATGTGCATAGTATTTGATTGAAAACTCAAAAACACAAAGATGTAATCAACATGAGAAAGTAGTCATGGAGAAGTACAGCATTAACTTTCTTTTCAACGTATATTCAGGACACGGGTGTTCTACTGCTATTGACTCACTGACAAACAATAAAGAACTATAATTAATAGCCTAAATAGCTGCTTTTGAGAGTGAAAAAAAGAATACTGTAGAGCTGTGGAGGAGTTAAGTTACTGAGTAGTGGAAAAGCTATCTAACACTGTGATTCATCAGGAAAAGTTTGCTCAGGAGTTGAAAGATCCATATTAGGAGAGAGAAAAATACTGATGGTTTGTAAAAGCCTGGCTCTCCTGAAATCAGTCTGAGTTTTGTTACTGATGCCTACTAGAGGGCTGAGGAGTTAATTTAAAGGATGCCAAGTAGTAACTCTTGCTTCTGCAATTCCATGTTCTTTTACTTTAAAATACTTTTTTGTAACATTGGTGGTACAGATTAGGCATAAAGAAAAATAAAATTCTTGTTCCAGCATTAATCTCTTCCTGACCTTCAAGTCAGAATTATTTATCTGTATTTTACTGACATCTATCTCAGAGTAAAATTCCTATTTCTATCTACTCTACAGAAGATACAGGCTTAAGGGCACAATACATCATGATATACTCAATCTAGGATATTCAACTAAAAAACAGTTGTCCATTACTTCTCAGATTTATGTGCAAAATTACCCTTCTGTATAAGATATAAATAGAAATTTGTACTAAGTTTTCTGGAGCTATAATAAAACCACAGACCCACATATCTATACGGAGTAGAAACCATTTGCCTTATTTACTCTTACATTTAAGTATATATATTGAATAGTAGAATTATAAAAATCTATTTTTGCAGAAATTATTCTACAGAGTAACATCTGCATTCATGTATGAATCAAGAATACACTGATAGTCACAGATGAATTCACATCTCACAAAAAGAGGATAAGATGCACTTTGTTTCATGCTGAGTGGTACAAACAGACCTTCTCGGTCAGCTTTGGTACTTCATCTCCAGCAGTGTTCTGTTGCAATAAGCAGGAGTCACAAATATTTTAAGAAAGAAAAGGTTTATTCACCACATTAACTGCTTGGAACACTCATAATTGCTTTAGTTAGAACAAAAGCGTATCAAATTCTTTACCAAGAATAAGTTTTTTGTATATATTTTAAAAAGTATCAGTGTGGACAGAGCCAAGCTCTGTGCAGCAGAACTGCATGGTCTTCCAGGCTTCTGTTGAGTCTAATATTGCACAATAACTTTTATGTTATGAATGCTAGGTAAGAATCATACCATACAGAGAAGAAACATTCATACAGTATTTATAAACAGGCCTGCAAACTGAATCTCATAAGCTCAAATTTGTAAAAACTTAACGCAAATCCTCCACAGAATAAAAATCTGAGGAAAACACTGTTTGCACATATACCTTCTGCTACTCAGCCCATAACCTGATAAATCCAGTCATGTGAACCCTCTTGCTCTGTGATCCTGTAGAAGAAATCGCTGCCATTTTGCTTTACCCCTTTTCAGAGAACATTCTAGTTTTCCTGCTTGAACAAGGTCCTAGCTGAACGTCCTTTTCAAACATCTACATTTCATACACCAGCTGCTTTCCAGATTTTAAAGCAGTCCGTATAGTCTGCTACAGATTGTTTATGTATCCCCTCTATAGAGCCTGTCAAAACTCCATGACATCGATGCAAAAAAAGCAAAATAAGAATTATATGAATTGTCACAGAGAAAATAAAAAGTGAAGCATTCCCAAAAGCCCCTGTCTGAAGCTGTTATCAAATGCTTGAGTGGTATGAGATCTTCCATTTGTCTAAAGATCAAGAGGAAAGTCTGTCTTTATGCTTATGCCAGTGCACCGCACTGTAGTCTATCAAATCGGCTGTTTGATTATTGTCAGAGATGGAAATTTGGAATGCTGCCAATATAATAATATGGCTGTTGAGATGAATCTGAATTTAAGATATTAAATATTTTAATAGACTGGTCATAGACAACTTTATTATAACGAGCAACAGTGTAGTGATAACGTAGTACCTGTAGTAGCTGTGCGTTGAGAAACAGGACAACTAACTGCTGCAATTCACAGGTACAGAAAAGCTCACACCTTTCCTTCTGCAGTTCAGTGCCATACAACATATTCCTTACCTGGTATGGAAATTAAAACGTTTCTTTCACATTGTAAATAGTTTCCTATGGCTACTTGAGAGACTACTGCTAAAGCAGACCAATTTTGCTAATGTTTTAAAATTGAACTGAATCGTGTTGGGTTAATTTCTATCAAAAGGCTTCTTTAATCTTTCTAAAGGACTTGGTCACTATCAGCTAGGTGCTTAAGGAAGGCTGTGAGGCAGCAGTGTGTACAGAAGATCCCCTCTTAAACTGCCCCGCAGGGTGGCTACTGGGGTAACAAAGAACAAATGGCTGACAATGCAAGGCAGCTTTCCAACTTCATAGTTTCCCTTTTATATGTTCTCCTTATGTACCCTTTGCTGACTTAAATGATTATAATGCGACTGAAATAAACATAATTACACTGATTTACACTTGGGGGTGTAACAATTAGAACAAAAGCTAGAGAAACAGAAAATTGTGTATGCAAACCAATAACACATAACAGAAATGTGCTTTCAAGAAACTCAGTGTAATTTGGCTAAGGCTATGCTCTGTTAACTGTTTAGTCTGCTGTCTTAACTCCATGACATTTCACAGTTTAGCTGGGACTGATAACTTCTCTTGAGAAAATAACGTTACATTATTACATCACAACACACTGGCAGTAGTTCTAGAGCCCATTTTTTCTTCTAAGGGTACGAGTTAAGTTCAACTAAAATGCTGAATATTATTTCCATGTTACACTTGAGAAAAGCAGAGCGCAGAAAGGCTGTGCACCAGTGACAGATGGTGCAAGGTGCTTTTTACTGTGTGCAATGTGATGAACGATCCCAGTTGCTACTGGAATTGGGTTTCATGGCCATGGCCACCACAAGTGCTTTTATGACAGAATCTTTCTAGAAAAGAAGATCTGTCAGCACATACTATGAAAATGAAAATAATTAGCTATACGCCCCAGGCATGTGTGTACAAACCCATCGCATTTCAGAGTCTGCTGCAAATAGCCACAGATGGCATTATAAGGAATTCACTTTGGGAAATACTTACATGACATTAGCTGCAATAGTTTTCTCACTTACTTCACGATAATTACACGTGTGGGCAAAACTAAGTGTATGCATAACTATTTCTGTCAGCAAACTCAAAATGGTTAACACCTGATTTCCTCTACATGCTAACATTTGAAGTCAAGACTGAAAAAAATTTAAAAATGACTTTGAAACTGGATAATTGAGCTGCATTTAAAAAGGCAGATTACAAATCACAGCAATAAATAAATACAAAATAAACGAGAAATCTGGCTATAGCTCCCACAGTATATTTGCTCTGGCAACACTAATTGGTCCTGAGTCAGAGAAACAATTTTCTCCACTGCTGCTGCAGCTGTTTTTCTCAGTTTTGCTGTGAAATCATTGAGCTAGAAAGTACTAGAGATTAACTTGAGGAAAGTAACTCATCCATAAACATCTGGTCATGTAAATAAAAAGAGAGGTTTTAAAAACCTGCCTGTGTGTAAGTCAGAGGCAAATATCATACTGATTTTGATAGTCATGTTGATATACTGGACAGAATTTTTAGAGTAGTGAGTAACTCGAAGTAAATTAGTGATATCCGATGAAATGAAGACAAAGATTTATTAAGCTATTTTTTTAAAAAAGACAGAAAGACTGTTGGGTAATTAACACACCTGTTGATCCCTAATGTGAGTTAAGACAGAAGAAATATCAGGTATAAAATCCTTATTTATTTATGGGAATTAGATCAGATCATTTGATTGGTTTTGACTCAAGGTTTGAGTTTGTTGGTTTGTGGGATTTTTTTCCCCACTTTCTCTTTCCATTAGCTTACATTTCAGTGTTTGCTCTATTATATATTTTCCTAATTCAACCGAATTCTAAATTATTTGTCGGCAGCAAACAGAAGAATTTGAGAGATCACATCATATAAATATATGTCCAGCAATGTTTTGAAGGCAGAAAGAATGAGCCAGATGGTTTCTATCACTCCCCACTCTGGTGCAGGAAGGAGTTAGGATGGTTTTCTTAGCAGCTTCTTACATTTTGTACCTTGAAAGGAATTATATACTGCTTGCTTGTGTTCTTGTGGACAATGTAATTGATGTAATTTAGATGTTTGTCTTAATCTGTTCCTACCCCAGGTAGCAGATCTGATTTGGAAATCCAACTGAAATGTATTCAGTTGGGTAGCACTGGCCCTGTATTTGACTGAAGTACTTAGAGTACAAAAAGAGGTATATCTATCCCAGAAGAGATTTCAGTGTTTATGAATTAAATTTTCTTAGCTGTGTGAAACAGAATTGTTCAGTCCAAAATTAAAATCAATTTAAATTACTCATCCCTATGCCAGCAGCTCTTCAGTATAAAATTAAGCTCTGGAATACTTCCTTATATGTTCACTTTCTGAATTTTACTGATTTTAAATAATTCAGTTACTAGCCACATCAGGAAACATTTTCACTATGAAAAAACTGCATTTCACTGTATATTTAAAATAATAATATAGTTTTCAGCCCTAAGAATGCCATTATGATCCTTCTGTGAGCATTTAAAAATGGATCTCAGTAATGTTTGCCAACAATGTAGAGTTATAAATAATTCTGAGAGAATAGGGGGGAATTTTTAGACTCTTTTTGTCCCCAGCATGCAGCTACGCTATTTGTTTCCCAAGCCCATGTCAGGGACCAGAAAAGCTGGCATAGAAATGGCTGGAGACACTAGACTATGCAGAACAAAACAGCCAGTCCTCGTGAGTGAGGGGATACTGCATATGAAAAAGAGCAAGTTTTGGTTCAGATGTATTTTTGTCTCCTGTAACTGGACGAGCCCAGAGTGCCATGATACATTTATGCCGTCTTTCCAACTGCCTGCACCCCCTTATCTGGGTGATAAGTTGTAACATTGCATGAAATGCACCTGGAAATGAAATTCTTCAGAGCACAAAACAAACAAGTAATCAATTTCTTATTAAAAAAAAAAAAAAAAAGTGAATATGGATTATTCTTCTTAGAAAAACAGATGAAAAAGTCTCCCCATGAAAAGACATGACTAATTTTACATCAGCTATGATTGCTAATTCTACACAAGAAAAGGGGAAGGAAATTTAACCCACAGTGACATTGGGGGATATTTCCAAGACAGCAGCTCTTTATTACATGAAAACATGAAACAGGATAGTGACAAGAAGAAGTTGATTTATTTATAGATTTTTGCATTATATAACAATGTGAAGAGACAGGACGCTCTGGCCTAATGTGGAATTTTATAAGTTTTAGATTAGTAAAATAGCTGAAGGGACCAAAGCTCTGAATTTGAGAATGAACTCATTTAGCTGTGAAAAGGCTAATCAGCAGTTTCACACAGTTTTGCTAGTCTGAAGCAAGATCCTTAAAGTCTCCAAAACTAAAAGAGATTGCTCATTCTAGTGAAATTGCCACGGGAGATTTAAATACTAGAGATATCCTTGATATGACTGTGATTTGTTGTTCAGCACTAAACAATTAATTTTTACAGTACTTGGAAACACAATTACTTTGTAAACAGGCATTCCATTATCCTTTTTTCCATTTTTAATATCAATAAATTGTTATGCTATAATAAAAGAGTGCTTTTTTAGATTGGGGATTAAGATTTGGATTTTATAGGACACTATTAACTTGAAAAGATATACTGTTTTTCTCATTGAACCATACATTTAGCTCCAAGGCAATTTTTATTGGAGGGAAATTTAGTTTCCAACAAAAAAGAGAAACAACAACATATTGTATAAGATGCTGAGCAATAAACTATTTATATGCACAGTGGAGATCAGCAAAATTGAAGGGTTCTAAATAAGTTTAAAGAGAAAGTGAATGGCTGATTGGGACAGCAGGTTATTCCACTGCCAGTACTGCATACTGCTGCTCACAAGTCAGACCTTGCAACTGAGAAGTTCCATAGTTTTACAATCTACTTTAGAGAAGAATGTCATATCCTTCTGATTTTAGAGATCAAATCAATGGAAAAATTGCAAAGACAGTGGTTGCAAGCACTAACGTTCCCAAGAGATGTTTGTAGGAGAGGTGATTTTAAGTCTAATAGCTTAGCTCAATTCTTATTATGCTGTCAGTCAGAATGAAGAAGGAAGCATTTGATTTGCAAATCTAACCCACCAACATTAGCAGAAAGTCAACATAAAAACAAAGCAAAACAATACAGTGCAAGGGAAGATATTTTCAGAAATCCTAAGCTATTTCTCTTCAGCAGTAATTCACTCACAATTCAGTTACTGAAATCCACACTACTCCACTGCAGTACTCAGTGGAGGTAAGATTTACTGAGTGCTGCAAAACAATGAGCACTGCTTCACATGTATCACTCACTTTGAAAAGTAACTAGAAAATGTATTTTGGCTTTTAATAATTCTTACTGCAGATCAAATACGATAAGTTTGTGGGTAAAAAGGCTAGATATTCAAACCAGACTTCTTGTGCAGTGACACCAGTGCTACTTATTCAGACAGCCAGATGATACCTTGGATGATGCACATGAAACTCCAAATACTTTGCACAGCGCAGACTTAAGAGGAACTTAGCTTGCTCCTTCCTTTTCTGACATAATGGTAAACACAAGTCCAAGTACATATTTTGTAAGTAAAATAATGACATTTCTAAACAGTAATTTTAGGAATACTTCTCTGCCATTAATCGTGATCCTTTAAACAACTACGGTTGGAAATTACAGAGGAGGAAAGCAGGAGTTTTAAGTGCTTTGGGTATTTGCCCATGGTAACCAAATGTCTGGGACAACACTGAGACAAGTAGCTTCAGCTGCTTCACTGAAAATCCTTGGCAGACTTGTACATTGTTTATGTGCAGGTCATTCTTATAGTCAAGTGCATATCTAGAATGCTTCTCATAGTCTATGCATGCACAATAAATGCATGGATATGACACAAAGTCTCTAAATAAAAACTTTTTTAGTCTTTCATATTGGTCTCTGCCATAATAGCAAAATATGTTACATGTTTCTGCCATAAAATCCATATTTTGAGTATCACAGGGAGAAGCAAGTACACTGCAGTGAAAAAAAAGGGAAGTGATAGTGAATATACATACTGCTGAGACTTGTCTGGCACCTTGTTTTCTGTTACCATAAGTAATGGTTTATTCAAAACATATTAACAGACAGAAAATTCCTGAGAAGGGGGACAATCGAATCTCTGCTATGAAAACTATTACGATGTACACTTTCTGACCTATTTCTACTTACAGAGCATATGATCATACGTTCTACAAGGTATCACCTGGTAAACACTTTCCCTCTCTTGCTAAACAGTATATAAAATAAGAAAGAAAATTTGGCGTTCTGTCAGTTATAATTTAACAATGGGGGTATGGTAGAAAAACAACTAAATATTACAATATCTCTTAATAACATTATTACCATTAGATTTGAGAGAGAACAAGCACACACATTTGCCTGTGTAAATACAAACTTTTAAATGCATGAGTTTAAAAATAGTATTAGGAAAATAAAATAACTTAAGCACAATAATACTCCACACATACACTGCTATGGGTTACCATTTTTTGAAGCCAGTGACTTATAAAACTACCTAATTAAACTACTCATACGCTTTCAGAAATCCAGTACCGACAGATTTCTCTGCAAAAGCATTTCAAATGCAGTATGGCAGCTGATGAATGTATTTATTGTGCTGCCTCACTCAATGCACGCAGGCACTGGTGACACTGAGAACGCCTTCTGAAATTCTGTGATTAACCGTAGTGATTTGTGTTTTCTTGTTTTAGGAGGTACAAACAAACATTAAATCATTAAATCAGTAAAACCCAGATCAAAAGAACAAATTGCATTAACGACTGTCTTGTAAGCAGCGAGTGCTTTCTTCTTGGCCTTGAATCGTTTTTCGAAAAGTCACTTGGATTCATAAATATGTACTCCAAATTTAATTAGAAACACAAGTCAGACATATCTTAAAAGTTTCATTTTGTTTTTACTTATTCTCCATCCAAGTTTTTTTCTACCTTCTGTTTCCCCATTTGAAATTTCATGTTTTATCTCAAGAGGATCCTGACTAGGAAAGGATCCACAAGCACATTTGTCACAGCATTTAGCTGTCAGTGCCAGCCTCCTTCCCTCAAAAATTCAGCAGTAGAATGCTTTTTCAACTTCAGTACTCAGGTGTCAGTTAAGTACAGTAAATATATAAATTATACGTAAAGTATTTTAAAGGATTTAGAATATTTGTAAAAATAGTTTTAGATATATTGTTAGCTTTCTGAAAAAAATAGTAGAAATATAAAATAACAACTAACAACTGGACATTTTATTTTGCTTTTCTTTATTAAAAACCCTACTTTGCCTCTTCTTCCCTTCTTTTGAGCATTTAGAAGACTACAGAAGTCTTCATAGCAGTAGGCAAAAACATCTGTACCTAGCAGAACACAAAAATACTGGGATGAAATTGCTGCTGGCCTTGCTGAAAAATCTACTGGATGTAAACACTTCTCTTTGTATTGATGCCTAGAGACATTCTGATACTAACAAATAACAGTAGTAGTGACCAGAAATACAATGGAACATTCAGAGGATACCCACAACATACGACACATTTGGGAAAAGAGTCAACTGATGGTAGACTGAATACAACATTCTATAAAAGCTCTTCTTAAACCTCCCACAATCTCACCACCCAACGCACTGGGGCAGCTCCCTTGCGTGTGAAAAGATAACTCGCTGATTATTTTTGTTCTCTGTTCTTTAGCAAAGAAACCCAAGGCGATTCAAAACACAACTATCAAATAACACCAGAAAGGAAAAAGAAAAATCTCACAGGAGAATGCTCAATTTTGTGCTAGTGATGTATCTGATGTAGCTAAATGCCAATTTCTCTACTCAAATTTCCAGCCCAAGGCACTGTCCTGTTCGCCAAGTGACAGCCATGAAATAAGTTCCCAGGTACACAAGTGTATGTGTAAAGCACTGAGCAACTGCCATTCTAGACCAGAACGCATTTGTCTCCAAAAACTGAACTATATTCCACACACTAAAACTGCTCTGTTAACTTACAGGGTTGCTTTCTGTCTTTATTTTTTTTCTACTGGATTTTATATCAACTGTCTGATATTTAATTTGCCTGGTTAAAAAGACTGCTGCCAGCATCCATAGTCATCATTTCTAAAGAGAAATCATAGCCTGTCTCAGATGAGTGTCCTTTAGGTACACCAGGCAGATTTTCAGGTCTGCGGGAATCTTCATTCACTCTGGCAACTTCGAGCTATATTTGATACACTGACCATACAACCATATTAAATTGTGTGGAATTTCATGCTGATTTAATAGATTTAATAGAAATTACAGTTGTTTTCAGTTTTACATCCCCATTTTCAGTTGGTTGTTTTTTTGTTTTTTTTCCCTTTCTGGCTCTAATTTGATTTCTTTCCCAGCTAATTTGTGGTATATTCAAGTCTTCTTTTAAACCTTTCCTAAATTTTTACATGGATTCTTCAGACAGAGCAACTGGAAAACATGGTTTACGTTTTCATTTTTAACTCAATCCTGTATAAGACTTGTTTGAAGTTTGACTTGTGAACTCACTATCATCATCATCTTAATAATTTAAGCATGTCTTCAAGTAATTTTGAAATTATTAGAATTTTAAAACCGTACTCAGACGAAACAATTCTCAAAACCTGTGTACAAGAATTTTCTCTTTCCTCCCCTGGCTTGGTGAATTTTTCTTTTTCGTGAACAGAGATTGAAAAGATTAGGACTTTTTACTTCAAAAGGAAGCCTCAAAGAATGGACTTGCTGAAATAAGACAATGAATGCTGTACTATCACATCGAGCAGGTTATCCTTAGCAGAATTTCTGACCGTCCATTTTAGTTCTTCATCATTTCTCTGAAGTATCAGGTGCTAAACTAACATTTGGGAACCTACAATGACAGACCACATGTAAGACAGCTCTCTATTTTTTCTAGATATTGTGGTTTATATACACTTGAGGTATAAAATTACCCACAAAAAAACAGCACAACATAGTAGGTTTTCTTCTACTACCATTTTTCTGCAGTTACTGAGATTTACCCACTTCTACTGACTCAGCTAACAAGAACTGAGCACAAAAATTTAGCTTCACAGTGAAGGACCAATGAAATTAGCACGTTTTCTTTCATATAAACTCATGTCTTAAGTACTGTTAAAAATGGTTCATTAGAATGGCAAGGATTGCTTGACTGAGATTACTGTCCACATAAAGCTAATAAAACTAATCTTTAGAGAGAACTGCTGTATTGTCGCTGATTTAAATAACATCAGTTACTCAAAATCAAAGACCTTCCCACATTTATAGAACAATGACATTTCTGAGTTACTTTCCAGTAAACCAAATGTTCTTCCTGGTTTGTCTTATCAAAGACTCAATAGTGGTACTGAATTTCAAAGCAAAAAGGAGAAGAAAAAAAAAGGTGAATTTATAAAACAAGAAAGAAAGAAAACCTAAGAAGGCCTCATAAAAAGATCTCATTCACAGACTTGGCTAAATGTAATAATGAAAACTGTATTATAAACTATAAACGTTAAGAACATAAGGATAACCATATCAACTGAAATGCTGATTTATTTTTGCTCAGCATCCTTTTTGCAAGAATCACCAGTTACAGATGATTACAGAACTGACAGAAGAAATAGGAAATATCTGTAGTTGACCAAAATTCTGGTTGAACAGCTTTCTTAGCTCATGACAATTACTGGTAGACCAGGTTCCTACCCACAACAAAAAACCTTAGTATCCATTTGCCATCATGTAATTTCTCTTGTAGTAATGGAGTATCAGGAGCACACAGAAAAGAACGACAGACCAATACAACTATAATGCCATGTACTGTAATCTTGATATCTTCATATCTTGACTTAATACAGATTCTGAATGGAAGTTAAGTAAGGAAGGACAACTAAAATGCATTTTCTCTATTTTATGGATGTTATTTTATTTTTTTGTATATCCTCTAGCAATTTCCTACTCTATTGCTATAATAGAGAAATTCATTTTTATATTTATATACATTGTAAAATTATAATCTGAAGAGACAGTGATTTCATTATGCGTATCCCTATAACCTCAGAGTTTGTGTTTAAATCAAGTTGCATATTAAAAAAATAAACAAACAAAAGATTATTGGATGTTTTCACAGTGATATTACACTGCTTATAAGCATTATGATTCCTTTGATTATTTAATAGGTGTGGAGGGAAAAACAGCTCACCTTATGTCTTGTGTGCTCAGAAGCAACTTATAAAGCAATTAAAAAAAGTAATGACAACTCTGTCCATATTAAATTTAATATTACTGAAAAATCATTGCTCCTGGTCTGTGGAAGGCCTTTGATATTGAGCACCAAATTCAATCACATGACATAACTGTAGTGCTGGCTTGGATAAATTAATAAACCTTCAGCGTATGACTTCTCAACCTGATCAGCTTCTTTGCATGGTTTCCGTATAAAGGAAAGCTTTTTGATTTCTTAAATGTCCATGACACTTTGCAGTGAACAGAACAAGTGAAATCCATACAAAAGATAATATGTAATGTCTTAATTTTCCAAAAGTTTACTAGAAATGTTTCCCTTCCCTATATGATATAATTGAAAATTTTGATTAATTGTAATAATGATTTCTGAAACAAGTAGATAAGTTACTGAGGCAAAGACTCGAGAAGAAAAGGAGGTTTACCATATGCTGTCATCTTGCTAAGCAATTTCAGTCATATGTCTTCAAACAGAATGAGAAGCTTAGTGATGATTCAAGTTAAAAAGTAGATGTGAAATGCTGCCTCGGAAACCTAAATCTAATTAATGCTTTGCTAGAAAAGGAAAATTTCTCTTCTGGGGACTGGTTAAGATACAGCAGAATAGCAATGACCTAGAACTAGGAACAGAAAAATGAGTACATGCACATTCTGTGACAGGCCATGACATTCTCTGAAGAGAATCATGAATGTACAAGCAGAGAATCATGAGTATACAAGCACTGTTTCCAGAGAACTCTCACTGGTTTCTTTTCTTTGTCTTGAACGTTGCCAATAGTACAACAGTTTTAATGTGTCATAATTATCACATAATTATTTATGTCATATTCCTTCACTAAAATTTATGGAGAGGTGCACAGAGAGAATACTTGAGAAACGTGCCATTCAGAGGCTTAAGAACATCTTTTGGTGTCTCATCACCTCTGAGTCAGGGTGTCCGATGTTATTTATGTGAAGCTAGCCCTAATCCTGGGGGACATAATTGCTTACAATTTTGAAATGAACACAATAATATAACTAACAGTATCAAATATGCATAATAATTTATGAATGCAAACTTGACTTTAATTATAAATCCATGGCTTTTTATGCACAAATTGCAACAAATACAAGGTAGAGCCTGTTAAAGATCTCTGAGTACATCTATCACATAAACTGTCATTTCAAAGAATGTACAGAATTTTGATAGATAATGTCTGTCATTCAGATTTCCTGTGCGAGAGGATTTTAAAATCTTTCTGCTTCCCTTATTTCTACCCTGAACTCATCAACCAGAAAAACTATTCTGAGTTTTATTTAGATGGCGTTAAGCGTCCGAATTAAAGACATTTCTATTTGAACTGAATAGAAAAACAAATACCCAAAAATGAAATAAAGTAATTCCTACAGGTCAGTATGTCAATATCTACTTCATTTAAAAAAAAAAAAAAAAAGCTAAAACAACATAAAAATTCTAATAATAATATTGCCTTAGGCAAAAGCTTTTGGCACTTCCTTCTTAAAAGCAATAGTATTTCTTACTCCTGTAACTTCAGCCAACAGCAGCTTACTCAAAGAAATCTCCATTCCTATTACAATGACTTGTTTTACAAACTCATTCTGAATCTTTCCTTTTTTTCCAGTTCCATATAGATAGAAAATTCAAGCATAAACTTCAAAAAAGAAAAAGCCCTCTCCTTAAGATAACAGCTAGCATAGGCAGAAGAACAAATGGATATAAACTGTCACTGAAAAAATGCAGATTGCAAAATACTACAGAGTCTGTAGGCATTAAAATAAAACAAGCTCTGGAACAGCCTTTGGCGGAAACACTGGGGGCAAAGAAATAGCAACTCCAATTTAGTATTGGCAACGTTTATGAAAAGAGAATTATCTGATGCAATTCCCAGGCTAGCAGAGCACTGGACTTGATGACCCAGAGATCCCTTCCACTCTCATATTCTTTGTTTGGATAGATGCAGATGTTCATCTGTTTTTCAGCCTCGCTGTGGTTTCTCTCAAGTGAAATTTAAATGAAAGTTAATATAATTTTTGCAAGTTTCAGTCAGAATTGCCCTTTGTAAGAATTGTTAGGCCTGCAGCACAGTGAAACTTCTCAAAGAATTCTGAAAGCTTTACTTAAAGTTGGCTTACATTAAGAAGCGTAACTGTTCAGAGAAATGAATACCCAGCAGGGCACACACTAAGAGAAGAGGTAACTGATCTACAGATGGGGAAAACAGGAGTGAAAAATAGAAATAACAGGTCGGGATTGATAGAATGGTAATATGAAGGAAGGGAAGAAAGCAAGATAGAAAGAAAAGAAAGCAAAAAATATTAAGATATAGAGAAAGTATAGGGAAAGAAATATCAGCAGCATTCATGCCTTCTTAAAAAATAACTATTGACAAAAATATTATGTGAGGTAGCTGAAAAGACTCAATACAAATTTGAAAGGACGGGTTTTGCTCAAGAGGAAGGTCGCTGTTCAGGTGACAAGCTCACACAGTTCTCCTCCCTCACTCCTCTCCCTGTGCTTAGCTACTGAGTTCCTGCCTATAGTTGAACTGGCTGTGAAGGATTCTTTTTCCTACAATACAAACATACTACATAAAGTTCTGTATGTGACCCAACATGGAGAAAAGCCTCTCAAACTCAGAAATGTAAATCTAAACCATTGCTTAAAACAATAGTAACATTCAAGCTTGAAAACAACCTGGCATTCCTTAATACCTTACTTTAACCTAAATATACTTTTATGTTGCAAGTAACTTAAATGTATCATAGTAACTATAGAAAGCTATTGCTAATACATATCAGCCAGATATGAAATGCTACAGAAATATATAGAAAAACACTAAATTTTTTCTGATTTTGAATAAATAAGCTCTCTGTGCAATGTTTAATTATTTTCAAATACAGGTATCTTTGCCATTCCTATCAGTCATAAAAGCATGCAAAGGTCAAACAAATACCTTACATAGAACACCGTGGTCTGTTTCCTATCGCTTGCAAGTTGTAAGGTTTACACTTGTTCATTTGTGATACAGCTACACTTGTCTTGAAAATAAAGGCTTTAAATAAATTCTTTGAACCTTGATGGCTACAGATGTAATTCTTCTAAATGAAACCCAGAGTCTGATACGTTCTAAGATACACTGATTCTTTGAAAATACAAAAATTCTTTATATTGGCATCTCAATTTCAGTAGATATTTAAAATGCATCATGCAAATTGTAAGTGGCTGCGTGCAGACATGATCACATACAGAAAATTTTTAAAATCTAGCCCTTTCTTCACATGAATAAAGAGGATAAATATTTTTCCTAATAAATGCAAATACGGATTTTCAATAAGCACAGAATTATATTTGTTTAAGTAAATCATACAGGTTGACTGGAAAACAGGTATTCTGCATCAGTGTGATTTTCCCTCTGTACATTTGCAGGTATTCTAGAAATCCGAACAGTGGCAGTTGGAATAGTGGCAATCAAAGGAGTGGAAAGTGAATACTTTCTGGCAATGAACAAGTCAGGAAGGCTCTATGGAAAGGTATGGAAGTTAAATTCTCCTCAATCTTGTAAGCAACCACCACACCAACTTCTCCAACGTCATCAACTATCTTATAAAAAATGTGTCACATTTTGTGTGAAATAGTTTGTCTGAACTAAAGCCCTAAAAGTTAAAATGTGCCCCACGTGTGTATGACTTTCATACTCACTTTGGAAATTCAGTTACTGGAGCTTGTGTTCTTTTTTAAAACGTGAAACATTAACAGGGAATATATAAAGTTGAAGAATTCAATACTCAGTTTCAGAAACATAATTTGTTATCACTGTTAATGATATTCTTTGATTATTACTAATATATCAACTTGTTTAATATTCATAGTATTAAAAATATGTAGCTTGCATGATGAACCTTTTTCTCCTATCTCCCCCAGTCTAAGTATTCTCTGACTGCATTTAAAAAACCCCTGTACTAATTTTACTCTGAATTATTTATTCTCAACAGAAAGTATGCAATGAGGATTGCAACTTCATAGAACTAATTGAAGAAAACCATTATAATACATATGCTTCTGCAAAATGGACACACAAAGGAAAAGAGATGTTTGTTACTTTGAACCACAAAGGTGTTCCCATGAAGGGTAAAAAAACAAAGAAAGAACACAGAGCATCCCACTTTCTTCCTCTGGCAATATCCTAATCATACATGATCTGTACAGAACTAGTTCCAGCAGGAAGATTATTTTTAAGAAGATTATTTGACAAGGTATCAAGAGAGGCTGGAATACTACTGAGAAACTGAACAAGCTGGACTTGCGCATTTATGTTTATTTTTAAGAGACTACGTGGAAAAGATTTGAAAATATACACAAAACCAGATTTCCTAACTAAAAGCTGTAAAAAATTCTAAAGAGTTGTACAATCATTATCTTAGTCATTTTAACTGGGTAGTTTCTTAAATTAATTTACCCTGAAGAATAAGTCATGACTTGATTATCTGATAATATTTAATTTAAATGAAAAAAACACACACACACACACAAAAAAAAAAAACCAGAAAACAATCTGCTTCTTAAATATGGCTGCTATAATAATAATAAGCAGATGATAATGTTGTGTAAAATATGTCAGACTTTAAGGCTGCTGGAACGAGTTGTCAGATTATCAAGTCAATAGTAAGCGTGGAGGCTGAGCAGTATTTTAAATACTTCCCCAAGAAGCCGCTATCCTATACATAAACTATATGATCAGAAAAATATATAATCTTGTAAATGTCTATTGTTGCATTCAGATAAAAGAGTTAGTTTGGAAAAAATAAGTTTACTCTACTACAAAAATGTTCCTATCTATTAATGAAACAAATACTTAATGCTGCTCTAAAAGACGTTTCAAAATAGTGTATGTAAAATAATAGGAATAAATAACGTACTTCATCTCACTTCTCACAAAGTAACAATTTATATAACGACGAAGCAAAAATTCAGACATATTAAGGTATTTTATGTAACATATCCTATCTTTTGTATAATTCCTGTTAGGGCATACAGCTTTTAATTTTTTTTTTTTTTCCAACCTTATACATGCTTTTTCTGTTGTTACAGCATTAAACTTTATTTTAAGTTGTATTTGAACTTTATTGTTTTAAGTTATTTAAATGTTATTTATATAAAAAAAAAACTTATTAAGCTGCATCTGTTTCATATGCTTTTAATTCTAAAGGAATAACAAAATGGTCTGGCTGAGATGCAATGAATTTCTTTCTGTGACCAGACACAAAGTCTAGTACACAACCCTCTTGCCAACATACGTTGGATGACAGACAAAAACGACAGCCTGCAGCAAATCGCACAATGGACATCTCAAAGGAAACAATGCAAAAACATAAAAAATCTTTGCCACACGCTCAAGTTGATTTAATAGCAGCTCAGAGTTATACTAGGTAAAAGAAAGTTGCAGAATAAGTCCTCAGATGGTGGAAACAATCCTCAGAGAACAGTGTAAGAACCCGTATGTCTACTCTGAAAGACCAGCCGAGATCCAGGTGACGTGATGAAGAGACACATTACTTTTCTAGGTATCAAAGTGTTTAAGTAAGCCCTATATGGCTGAAAAGTTACTTCATCCTGTTCAGTTTGCCTACAAGTTTTCTCAGCATTGTGATCTGTGCTCAAAGATCACCAAAATTTAGCTAAAACAGCTGTTGCACAATCATTACCAACTTGGGATGGAGTCAAGTGGAGTTAATGGACTTAAGTGCTCTACTTTTCAGCACAGGTATCTAGACACAATCTTTTTTTTCTACATATTGAGACACCTTCTTTGTAACTGCACTCACACAGAACTGCCTGCAACAATTCTCTTTAAGAAATATATATATATCCTTTAACAACTATTTGCTTATTAAATACTATAATTTGGAAGTTACTTATGGAGTTTGACTTAGTATTATCACAAACTGAAGCGTAGATGTGAACCAGACCACGCAGAAAATTTGTCAATACAACTACATGGGTAAACATTCACTGTGCTTCTGCTGCTTGATCTATTGCTTGTTCAGGGAAAACAACAGACTGTACTATCAAGGAATACTTCTTGCTGGAAACTGTCTGCACTTCTCTGTGAATATATTAACACTGAAATAAAGCTCCTATTCACAATTAACATTAATATACTAGCACAAGTTTCTAGATACAAATTAGCTTAGTTGAAGCTTTGAAATAAAAATGGAAAAAGCAAAATCTCCCAAAGATTGTGTTTTAAAGCTCAGCTGAAGTTTAAACTTGTGTGCAAGTATGTATGTTCATATGCAAATATATGCAAAATAGTGCTTAAATTAGATACATATCGGTTTTTCTAAAGATCTTCTGATTATGTTGTTCAAGAATATAAGCATACAGTCAAGCAATTCTTGAGTCCCTAAGGTAATTTCCACGTACTGCTCTACGTTTTATACAATGCATTATTACACTACCATCCTCATTAGGTCAACCAAAGCTGGTTTGCATTTTACTGTTATATCTGACATATAGCTACAGGTGAATGGTTCAGCCCAAGCTCAAATCCCTGCAGTAGCACAGAGTCATGCAGCCTAGCATGTTGCAGTACCTTCCTTATGCTGACCTAGCAGTGGAGGTACTGTAATAGAGAAAAAAAAAAAATCAGATTTTTCCCTTTTCTTCATGGTTCTTTTCAATAATTTTCTGGCACTCTAACAAACAGTCTTAAAGGCTAAAACACATCCTAGTTTGTTCTATTCCAGTACAAAGTGGAAAAGATTAACAGAAAGCAAGATGAGATCCATCCAGTGTATCAAACTTGAGAATACCTTTAATTTAGAACTGCCTTCTAAGCAGAAATCCAGAAACATTTGAACAGTCTTATATAAAATAGAGCTGTAGAATTTGATTAGAAAAATTTGTAAACCAAACTGACTGCAAATTGATGGATTTGCAAATCAGTCATATAGCAATTAAAAGCCACCAAGTGTTAAAGCCTGAACTCTGTAAATAACTTCACAATACCTGGCTGAGGAAAGCAAGCTTGTAAATCTCAAGCATTCCAGACAATTCTAAACCTGCTTACACTCCAGATGTAAAAAATAGGAGGTCTTCTCCAACTCTGTTTAGAAGGCAGATGCTAGTTTACCAAAATAGGCTTCTTTCATTATGAAATGCTTTTACTAAGAGTCCTGGCACTTGAGAAGACTGACTCGTAATATAGAAGAGAAAAAAAGAATTAAACTCAGAGAAAATTACTTCCTGATGAGAATGAAGAATAATGCATATACTTGGCACAAAGTTTACAATGTTTTCAAACTGAAATCCAATCACAAAATGACAGAATGGTCGAGGTTGGAAGGTATCCCTGGTCCAAAACCCCTTACTCAGCAGGGCCACCTAAAGCAGGCTGCTCAAAGCCACGTCCACGCAGCTTTGGAGGATCTCCAAAGAGGGATACTCCAAGGAGAGTTCCATTGCTCAGTCACCAGAGCAGTAAAGGTTTCTTGATGTTAAGATGGAAGATATGTTTCAGTTTGCACACCCTGTCCTGGCACTGGGCACTACCGAAGAGATTAGCACCAGCTTCTTAGCATCCTCCTTTCAGGTTTGTATAAATATGGATAAGATGCCTTCCAACCTTCTACTTCTCCAGGCTGAAGAGTCTCAGTTCTCTCACAATTCATTATTACCTTGGACAGCATCAGTTTTGATAGACATAAAGCAAGTCATCAGCTAGTGACTGCTGAATTATCATGATTAATGTACTGGCCTTTGAAATTTGGTTCTGCTATAAATTTCACACGTAACTTTAAGAAAGCCATAGTCAAAGTCCTACTCCCTATGTAAGTAAAAGAGGTGCAAGCCTGACGCATGCTGCTAATACATTAAACATATTTCCATGCTATTTTTAAATCACCATAATAATTTTAGCAGGGCACAAGTCAGCAGGGGGGATATTGCTGAATTTATGCCTAAATTCACAGTGATTTCGGTCAACAACACAGGACACCATGTTGGCATGGTTAGATTGCTGTCTGTGTTTAAGCTAGCTAATGAAATTAGCTTGTTTATGTCTAACTGAGTTGCTGTAATATTACTGCATAGCACAGCAACATTACATGAGACCTCCAGATGAAACTGAACATGTGGAAACCATGGATGCTCAATTCTTGTGTAAGATACAACACACTGACAGCTAACTTGCCTACACACCCTTTTCCTATTGATTTTATGGGACATTGCACATCAAAAAGGATCTGGGCCAGTGACAAGCATCTCAGTGTTCATAAATGAGAACAAGAGACTATTCAACAAAACTGAGAGTGCCCTGAGAGCCTAAAGCACTGTGGTAGAGCACAGAATAGGATAATAATAGGAAAACTAAAATAGAAAGGCTTCTCCTTTTATTATATTTTCATAGGAAAAAATAAGTCATTCTATCTTCTTTTGCAAAGAAGCATTAGGACCACAATAGCTTTAGTGACTTCAAAAAAGTACTGTCATTGAAACAAACTCAGGCCAGAAGTGTTACTATAACCAACAACTGAGGTGATTTATTGAACCTGCTCTGCAAATAACCACTTTCTACTGAGTTTCATACACTTATTTTTCATGTACTAGCAAAATACTGTAATGACTGAACTTCAAAAGGCAAAGGAAACATGATTATACCAGAAGGAAACCATTGGAATTTATAAAAATCATGCAAATGTTTTCCACTGGCTTTTGGTTTTGTAAAAGCATATTATATTTTAAACCCACATGTTCCTCTGACAATTGTCTTCAACAACATAATGCACTCTGTTTCTAAAACCTGTACTGCAAACAGAACAACAAACAAAAAATGGATTTTATAAGCAAGAATTTCCTTCCAAGACTGCAACACAAAGACACTGACTTTCAATTTAAAAGAAACAGTGGTTCTTTTTTTTTCCCCCTTCAGTTATACTTGAAAAGAACTACTAAGGAAAAAAAGGAAAATTATTCAGGAAAGCTAACAGGCAGTATATAATGACAGTGAACCAGTTCATTTTACTAAGCCACAGAGGTGCGTAGCCAATCCACACACAGATTCTGCAAAGAATTCATTGGTAGAGAACAAATCCTTCAGTGAGCTCTCAAGAGCAACTCTTCCTTGTTGCTCACAGTGCACTGCACCCATAAAAATTCACACGGTTGTCTTACATCTACATTACAGGAGCAAGTTTGTGGGGAAATGATGGCACATGTTAGAAGACTTCCTTGCCTCTGATATTTCTGTGCTATTTCACTTAATTTAGGATTCCCTGAGTACATCATGCTCCAAACATTCTCTCCTTAACACTAATAAGTATGAGAGAAGCCTCTATCTTTTCCTAAGCATTTAACATAACTGTTGGGAAAATCTGTCAGAGTAGTATCACTGAAATCGGCAGAGGCTGGGGATCTGCACACAGACATCTTACCCCATTCAGGTTGATTCCATCACTAAAGAATTTCTGAATTTTTTCTTCAGCTTATCTTTAAGACTGGCAAATCTATGAGTTTTCACACAGACATTTTCCTCTGAATTGTTTTACAACAAAAATCAAGTTTTTTTACCTTGATCATGGTGGAGTGACCTAAATGCACAAAAGCACATAATCACATGAGCACATGAAAAAAAATGATAGGAAAAAAAAAAGGCAAATATTGGAAAAGCTTTGGGGGCAGAAGGAAGACTAAGAGTAGCAAGAAAGGACTGGCAGAATAAAGGAGGAAGGAAAACAGAAACTTCAGGCATGGGAGAAATGATAGAATATGGAATAATCACAGAAACACCAAGGTTGGAAAAGGCCTACAAGATCATCCAGTCCAACCATCCACCTATCGCCAACAGTTCTCACTAAACCATATCCTATAATCACCATAGTCTGGCTAACGTGAAGAAACAAAACATTCAGAACGGGAACAAGTGAGAAGCAGCATCAGCACAAGAACTGTGAAGGAAGATGTTAATATAGCAGCAATGAGAAAGGAGAGCCATCTACCACCATAGAATAATACAGCCAAATGTCTGATTCACCGGGACAGGGAAGAAAAAGAGGTAGAAAACAGAATGCAATAAAGAATGAAAATGAGAACCCTGTGCTAGAGAAAGCAGTAGCAAAAGAACAGCTGTTAACAGGATTAGAGGAAATGACCAATCAATTAATTTTTAATTGATATGACATTTCTATTCTGTGCAAAATTAAAGTGAAAATATTACTAATAATTTATGTTGACAATTAGATTTTGCAACATACTGTAAGTTGCAATACAATATGCATAAACGTGCACTGTGAGTTTAAATATATTTACAAGACTTACGAGCTGCTGTGGATCTGGCAGATTCACTTGTGGGCATGTCAGCAGTAGCACCTTTACTGTCACGATTGACAGTGGTATCCTTGCAGCTTTCAAGACACTATTTATTCCATGCATGTTTCCTTGGTTTTAGACCTGAAAAAGAATAAAATAAAATTTAGAAAAATACTGATGTTACTTTGAAATGCGCCCTGTGATTTATCCCAATTTAAATTAAAATTACTTTTTTTCTCGTATCCAATGTAAACAGCATTATGCTTATGGTCAACCTTAAGCTAAGGAACAAAGCCCAGTAACTGAAATAACTATATTCATATATTTAAATTCAACCAGTGTCTTCACAGAGATTTTTTTCTATCTCCCTTCTACTTCTGCTTGATTTTCTACATGGATAAATATCCTTATTTTGTGGTTCTTCCAATTCAGTAATTTAATACATTTGCATATTTTTTGTGAGGTTGTGAATTATTCTGGCAGCAATACATAATTTACTTTAGCCAGTGGCTTTCAGTATTCATTCCAGTAGAATTCGCACAGCTCCCACACTATAAATTTCATGCAGATACAGAATCTCTGCCATAGCAGCAATATCCTTGTTTCTCAGGATTTTTTTTTCAGTCTGACTAGATTTCAGTTAATTCTATCCATTATCTATTCCTACACATTACAGATTTTACTGCGGGTTTATGCAGCTCTTTCAAGTCAAAGGCCCACTTGAGGTTTGGTACATATAACCTTGAAATATGTAAACCTTCTCCAAATTAGATTTTTTCAGGGTATTTTTATTTCTATACATAATTTTCTCAGTCTGTAACTAAAAAGAAAATTCTGCTCAAGAAACACTGACTGACATAGAGAAAGGTTTTGAGAAAATATTTTTGTATTTTGTGCCTACTTCAAAAACACATTTCTATTGCATTTGTCAATCAGCTTCAACATACAAGATAATGAATTCCACATTGCCATGAAATCTAAATAAACGAGAACTAAAGATAGAAATCTGCTCTAAATCTAAGTTTTGAAATGGATATTAAATAACGTGCATGATCTAAGAATCATCAACACTGTTAAGACATGGTGATATTTAATGGTAATTCCATTTCCAGAGGAAGCTTCTAGGACAGGTACAGTCAAGAATCTTGTAAACATATTTATACCTTTCTTCTGGTTTGGGGTTTTTAATAGACAAGTAACTTCAAGGCCAGCTACAAATAAACAGTGGGGAAGACCTCCCAGTCTCCTGTTTAACTACAAAGCAACCTATGCTTACCATGTTCAGCAGCTTTCTCAGTAATTAATACAGTTTTTCTTGCACATTATTTGAATTATATGACTTCTACCCTGACTGCATTTATGTGCTTACTGTAGATTCTTAACGATATAGAAGTAAAAACTTCCATACTGTATCACAAAGAAAGCACTGAAATCATCAGCATTCATCAGTTCAATTATATCTCCAGGTAGGATTACATCCTCACTGGCTAATTTATAATATTTCAATACTTTTATAGCTACAAGAGCTGTGCCAGAACAGAGTCAACTGCTGTAGAGCAATAATAGGACTGGATTAGAGCATATATATAACCTTCAAAATACTATACTTTCTTTTCAGCATTATCCTGATAACCCCCAGCTCTAAAGAGATTATCACTTGGACTCTGAGACACACAAGCTTTGCAACACTTGGCAACATCAGAGCTCTCACCACACTCATAGTTCTAATGCAACATTCATATGGGGATTTTGCCCCAGAAATAGCTTAATTTAATGGGGAAAAATATTTAATTCTCAATCTGATACAGAAATAGTTGCAAAACTGTACCTAAATTGTATTACAATAGAAAGATAGAAAGGTAATCTGGTTGTCTGAAATGTCTCATATTCACAGCAAGACTTCATCATTATTAAACACTGGAAGGTCATGCCCAGCTAATCTCACTGCTCAAGTAAATAATTAGAATGCAGAATGCTTCCACAGTATCAGCAGACAACAGAATACTAAACTAGATTGCCAAGGCATTGATACAGCACAAGTTAGCAATTAAAGTATGTTGCAGACATACTTTGATACATTTTTGGCAAAAGCATTTTGAAAGGTCAAATCCAGTTTTATTTTTTGACTAAAAAGAAAGAAATAATGCCAGAGATAGACAGCTTCCTTTCCAGAGTACTGGTTTACAATGTTTAATCATAGTTATTTGCCAACAATCAGAATAAAGATGTTGGTATCATCATCGTTATTACTAGATCAGAGCACAGAATGCCAGCTTTGACTATAGCATTTCCAGCACAGATTTTTTTTATATATTTATGTATCTTACTATTATGGGGGGGAAAAGAAAGCAGTAGGTTCTCACTGAAATGCACATCTGATGGTCTGGACACAAACAAAAAAACAGTACCTGATATCCATTGAAAAATTAAGTCTACCAATTCGTCCATAAAATCACCATCAAATCTTCTAAGGAATTCAGGAAACGCTTCACAGAAAGTGATGTGAAGTATTTGTGACAAACAATCAGGATACACCTGCCAACACAAGAATAACACAGTATCTACCAAAGCTACCAAAAGAGCTTTCATACTACAATATCCTTAGCTAATGTAAAAACACTCAAGTGAAGTGCAGTAATTGCAAAGTCATTCTTCTAAAAAAAGAATAGTGCTCCCTTCTATTACTTATGTGAAACATTAGGCAGCTGTACCAACAAGTGAATGCACTTCTCTATAATGTGCTTAGCCAATATCAAAGTTCCCAGTGAAGATGGAATTGGAGGGCAGTGATTCAAACAAATTACATACTTTGAACAAGACACTTAGGCCTACAATTAGGATAAAGTATTCTTTAATGATATTGAGCTGATCATGGTCGCTAATTAAAAACAAGAAATTTACAAATTTCTCATCTTTTAACATTGTTTTCCTATTCACACATTACATGAGCCAAAAAATCAACTTCATGACAAAGAAGTGATAATTTCTAGATTCCCTCAATATTTCTGACTGCCCTCTCTCTTCTACATACATGCAGCTCCCTTGTGCAGCCTAACACTGTCAACCTGGATATGTGTAAATTTGCTTATGTGACATGTTAATACTTTTATGAGCCAAAATACAGCATCTTTCTGTATACCAATGGAATTACTAAATGTTTATTTACCTGAAAAAAAAAAGAAAAAAACCCAACCATCTTTACTATCCCTGGGAACACGATGAAAAAGCGCCACAAAGCTTTCTGTAATTCTGTCAAACTGTGGTGATCTTTCTGATTGGGCTTCAAAGGGTGAAACATGAACCCAAGAAGAAGGCATCAGCATAAATTCATATACTGCTGTGAGCCAATATACTGATGCATGAGATTATTAGAGCTCATCCTTATGTATCCTGTTAGGGGCGGTGCTGGCAATACAAAGAAACAATACTGAAATATATTCTTAAAATAATTCCACCTCTTACTCTAATATCTTCTTCTAACTGTATTGACAGATTTTTTTAAAGTATACTGCAGTAGTTACTGATTCAGAATCATACTTAAGAATGTCTATTATTTGAAGCATATGTGGTGCACCAGCCAATAATTAAGATGGAATCTAAGTGCTGCACTGAATGGAAGCCATTGTATATAACCAGAGTCTCCGACCATCTGAATATTTTTCTTCTCTTCTTAATAAAGAACAGAGTGATCACCTGAGGTAATAAAATATATACATTTTTAATCTATATTCTTAACCTAAATACTGCAAAATCATACCTTATGCAAGTCCTAGCATCAGTACACAAAGTAAGCAAAGTAAAACAAACAACTCTGATCTAAATGCTTATTGTAGGCACCATGGTATAAACCTGCTAACTAAATTAGCTGTTTGTGTGTTCAACTACAGCTGCTTAAAGTTGTACGTCAGTTAGTCTTGGGCCTGTAATTGACGTACTGCGCTTTGTCTACAACCAACTTGAAGAATCTATAGCTTATTTCTTTGATAATAACAGACCAGGAATGCATCAAGTCCATTTATACCTTACACTTTTGGAGGAACCAGCACAGAAAAGAAGTCCTGAAATGTTGCAATAGATAATTTTGAGAGAAACAAGTTTCTCCAGACTTCAAGAACTTCCTTCTGTCAAAGCAACAATGAAATATTTATTGCGCTGAGTGCTGCAATTCTAAAATCTTAAAACCACAGAACAAACTGAAACTAGGCAAGGATAGGAAGTGCAAGGGTTTTCATTTGGAACTCAATCCAGAAGAAAATGGGAGCCTTCTTTCAGACTGAGGAAATACTGAAGTAAGAAAAGCTTGCAGGGAAATGTCCAGCTTCTACTGAGAACAAAAGCAGATTCTTTGGGCACCTCACCGTTAGGTCATCATAAATGATGGGGACACATCTGCATTTGCTGGTTCCCAACAACTCTCTCAGCTCTTCAATGCTTTTTTGTTTTATTCTCTTTGAGATTTTTTTTAGTTAATTTTCACTAAACTTACCACAAAATATTTAAATATATAGAGTTAAAACCACAAAAACTAAGTTACACAAAATTAATAAGGCAGCAAATCACACTTGTTGCGTTTAAATTTTAACATAATTAAAAAAATGCAAGAGCACAAATACTGCAACTAATCCTAGCAACAAAGCAGATACAGGCACCAGATGAACTTCCATTGACATTTGGACACAAGCACTGACTCGAAGTTGTTCCAGAACCAATGCAGAAGTGCTAAAAGGATTTTGATATCACTTGTAACTTGGCTATCTGGGTACGTTTGCATATATTTAAGCAAAAATAGCCAAAGTTTTTAAACCCATCAAAATTTACCAACACTTGCTGAACATTTATGGAGACCCAACAATGGACGTGAGCACAGGGAGGCAGGGAGTGGTGCACCTGAGCAGTGGTGGCAATGACACTGGTTCACCTCCACAAATGGACTTTCCCAAGGAAAATGTTATCCTGGGTCAACTAACAGCTTACAGGAACAGAGATCACCATCTAAGGCTGATCACAAAGACAGCAGAGACAAAGCTCTAAATTATCCCTATCTTTTCAACCATGGATTAAAGTACTGGCCACACAAGAAAAGACTATGCCTTTTCATTTGCCCACTAATGAAGTAACCAAAGAATTTGAAGACACTGCTAATTCCCACTGAAATAAGTAGAAAATTAGAATAGAAAGGTTACAATTACAATAATACTTCAAACCGTCAACTGCAATTTTCCTGGCTCATTTAGTTCCAGATGCAGGTGTGAAAGCTGTAACTTTAGACAGAATAAGGATCCCTCATCAGTGGCAAAAGATGAGTGCACACATACTGAAGGAATTAGCATAACATCAAATAAATCTTTCTTCGCCTAATGAAAAAGAGCCATTAATTAACAGGACACCAAGAAGCTCCTGAACACTGTCTTCATTTTTCTTCTGTGGTCATATGAAAGAAATAAGGAATACCTTCATTTTTATGTCTCCAGGTGAGACATGAGCATACCGTAGCTGCATGTGCAGTGAGACCCTGTTTATATGCTAATGCAAGATTTCATAGCCACAAGGTTCACGCCCACCAGCTACAGAGTATGAGCATATGATCACACACAAGAAATTCATCTGGAATTCATTTGCATAATAGCATCCAAGTGTTTTACATACTTGCTGCAAATTCATACGTAAACAAGATTATAATTCCTGCAGTAATTAGACTGAGGTGTTACAGGCAATCATCTCTCTTCATCCTCAATGTTCAACCATTCCCTGAGTGCTATGAGATACGAGGAGTCAATGATACGGTAAAAAAACAAAAAAAACCCATGCAATTCAACATGATGTGTAACACACATGCCAAGGAGTCTGTAAAAAAAATTACATGTTCTACATTGTAACTCTGGGCTTACTTGGTTTTTGAAATTCTTTTTAAGTTCAATGTGAATGTTACATTATTTGTTTCACTATCTTAATTACTGGCCAACCGCAGGACACAGGACAGGGCAGCTAGAAGAATTCTTCAACAATAATGAGTTAAAATCAAACAGCTCCTACGTCTGACAGTTTTGTAACTTCAATCAATGCTAATAGTGATACTAAAAACTGTACAAAAGTGGAACATACAAAGATGAATGAGTCAACGTATTTTGCAATACTCTCTATTGGCAGCTTGTGATCAGGATATTGAAGCAAAGAATACATACTTACATCATTCTTTCATAGCTAAGTCTTAGTTTTGAAGCTTCCAAATGTTTTCATAATTCTAAAAGTTGGTTTTTGAAACCAGGGTAACCACAGCTCTAAAAAGAAAAGAAAAATCTTCAGTAACTAAAGCTGATAATTACATTCCTGATGTGATGCTGCACTGAGAAAACAGCATTTCAAACTCACAAGCAGTTTTTTTCTAAATTAAAAAACCTGCAAAGGATTCTTCAACAGAGCTGGTGACTCTATTTTATAAAAATACTTTCTTTGGTAGTTGTTTTCTTTTCTTACCAAAAGTCTGTCAAAGTACATGAAATGATCACTTCAATCTTTGACACACTTTGTTTCTTGCAAGACTTCTCAAAAAAATATTTTCTGTTAGAAAGAATGAGTAAACCCATCTCAATTTTTCTTACTTGCTGGGCTTTTTGCTTCTTTTAACCTATGCATATTATTTTTTTCAATTTGAGATGATAATGTTTCTTGGCCATTTTGGATATATTTGGCATATTTGCTCCTGTATCAGTTTCCAGTCAAGTACAAACTTCTGGCTGGCCATACAGCCCATACAGTGACTTTCAACACTGCACTATGTGCAAGAGTCTACCTAGCGAGTAGCACTGCTTTGAAATGAGCCGACTGAACTACTTAAGGTATTTCCTTTAGCCTACAGCATCCAATGCAGAATGTACATTGTCTGTATTACCACCATAGTTACTTGGTGTCTTACCAACTGATACCAATATTACAAGAGCGTAGGCTAAATCAAGGCTTTATCTTGCATGGTCTTGAAATTTTCAAAGATGAAGACTGCACAAGCCCTTTGAGAGATCTACCCCATTGGCAGATACGTAAGGAGCAACCATGCGTTGTATTTATTATAGTTCCAAGATGCCCCACAAGAATCTAAAAGAATTTGTTACATTTACATGTCTCAGTAGTTTCTTTAACAGAACCTTTAGCTGAGTTTTAATAGACCAAATAACAAATACAGTATGGTCTGTAATTTTTCATCACTCAGCATATTAACTCACTAGCTTATTAGTAATTTATGGCTTAGTTCTGAGAGTATTCACATTAATATTAAAAAAAAAAAAAGCACCTGATTGCGATTAACATCCAACCATCATTCAAGACATACCTTACCAGAGTCAAGATATTCCAAACTATGACAGACATCTTTTCTTCAAGTCCCCTTTCCCTACTGGAAAGTCACAAACAACACTCCCAACAGTTGATGATAAAATCAAATGAATAAAACTACCCAGTATATTTATACCGTATTTGGAATTTCCATTATGCAATACATCTAAATTCAAGTAGTCTAGAAAATTTAATATTGAATCTTGAATGGATCTCAGTTTTTCTTCCCTTGGATTGGTACCAGAGGCATTTCTTTGACTTACAGCTCAAAATACGTTTTAAAGAAAGAACGCCATGCAATTTTAAAAATGTAATTAACACAATAAAGCTCACCTTCACATTTCAACCCTTTGACTCCTCAGCAATGCGTTTGGCAACCTGGAAGTTATTAAGTTCACAGTTCAAAATAAAGGTTATTTCACATAATTGTGTAAGTAATATTTTCAGCTAGGAAAATTCATACTATGAACTTAGAGTGTGATTCAGATTAAGAGCAACCACCTAAAACTGACGTTAGGTGACGTATATTAAAAAATACCCTTAGAGAAATAAAGAAAAAATACTTCAAATATGGCTGTTTGTTTTGTTTAGTTTTTTTCCCTACCCAAAAATACACAAAGGTAAATGTAATCTAAGTTCTAACCAAGGAAAAGACTTGCAGATTTAGTCTTCCTCATCTAACCCACAAAGAGAACTAAAAATACATAATTAAATAATATACCTTTGTTTTTCTCGTCTCACTTTCCCAAGTCAGAAGCTCTGAATCAATTTGCTCAGTAGGAATCTCTCTAAAAAAATTAGTAAATTTATCCAGATATAGAATCTGGATTGATGACTGTATGGACTAAAAGCTCTAATCAGACAAAGACTTTTAATTTATCCATAACTATGTCAAAATGCATGCATGCATAAAACAAGATGCTGCATCATCCTACTGCACTACCGCATGGATTGGAAGACTTGACAATCACCATTTTTGTATTTCTACACCTCTCACCCTTACTTTATAACACCAAGGTCTGTGGAGAACACGTTTTCATAGACACTTTGTTAGGTCTGAAACAAAATGTTCCTATGTTCTAGCCAGAACTGGGACTTCAGCTTATTAGATTTTTTAAATTATAAAATTGACACTTCGTACTTGCAAATGAGGAAAAGCTGTAAACACTTCTCTGGAACAATAGCTTTGTTTTAAATAGTACCTAGGAAACTTCAAACATGCACCATTAACTTTACTTAAATTTCTGGAATTTTGCAAACTCTAAACCTACAAATTCTACGTACATTTACATTCCTTTCTTTTTCTATTACTCTACAATGTTACCAAGAAGTGGGCAGAAATCACTAGTTCTGTACATCTTTTGAAGGCACTAGGATTTTTTTTCTCATTTTCTACTTTAAAAATGAGAAATTATTATTACTCTGTCCAGGGGCAATTAGCTGTTCTTCTAGAGACGCTGGTCCGCACTGTAATGAAAAGATTCTTGCAGCATGTTTCTTTAGTTCAATGAGGCATGTGTTCATTCTCTTCTCCAAATCTGAGAGTGAACTGACGGTCAGTGGAGCATGTTCATACAGCCTCTTAGAGATCGCGCTGAAGGAACAGTCTTTTCTTAAGTTATCCACCAAATAAGGCTCATCCAAACAGACATATCTCAGCCAGTCCTTCTGCAATCAGTACACATCAAAAAAATAATTATTGCTGAATACGAGACAAATGGAAAGATTAAATTTGGTAACCTGTGAAATTCATTCTGGATAAAGAGTTACAATAGCAGTATAAGCACGTTTTACTTACACATTTTAAGAACGTCAGATCTTGGCAACATTGCTAACATAGACTGCAATTTCCTGCTGCTCCATGTGCCGCATTCAGAGATGATTATATCATCTCAAAAAGAGGGAAAATCAGACATAGGCCAAGGAGGCCCATTATAGCGTACGCAGAGCAATTAAAAGGACTATAACTTTTTAGTTAGAAAAAGAGATAACTCAGGGAAAAAAAGGGTTGTTATGTTTCTAAAGAGACAAATAAAATCATGTGCAGTTTAAGTTCTCTGAAAGGACAGTAATGTCTTCCATCTGTTGAGAACAGCCTTGGAAGCATAAGAAGAAACTGCTCCTTGCTCAGTGAAGAATTAAAACTAGTAGCTTAAACATTCGAACAACCTGTTGAAACCAATGGTAGTCATTTGAAGTAAGTCATCAAATTGGTTACTTCCCTGAAACAACTTTGCAAGCGTTAATATGGAACGATCAATTTGTTTTTAAAATCCCTCATACAGCTGAAAAACAAGGACATGTTCCACCATAATAGCTGGACAGAAAAACAAATTATTCTCTCCCTTCTCCCTGCCAAATCAAACGAAGAGCAAACCAGTAATACATACAAGCATTTCAGGATAGAAAAGGAAAAAACAAATAAAACCAAGTGAAAAACTAGAATATATTAATGTTTTGTTTTGATATTATTCAAAATTATAGTGTTTCCATCAAAAAATTATAATGCTTCCAATTTGATATCAGATTGTTTCTTCAAATAATTTGTCTTCAAGTAAAAACTAAATTCTTATAATGAAATGTTCCACTTCACAAAACATTTTTAAATATTTTTATTTCATTGTTTACATGAGATAAAAAGCTTTGGTTCAGTGCAGAGGAACTATTTTCCTCATAGCTCTGCAGTTAGAGGCTTTGAGTGAGTCAATACTTGCAAATTATGTAGGCAGGTCAAAAGAAATTTTCTGTTTCCTTCAAGAATAATGTAATTTCGAGGAATCATTGGTATTCACATTATATTAAATTATTTAACAAAATACAAAAGCGTATTGAAAGATTTCCCTTAACATGCTTCCCAGTACAAGAAAAGAAAGCAACCTCGTTAAAAAAACAAAAGTAGCTAGCTGTTCACCCTGCCATACTCATAAGCACGTTTTGCCTCAGGGTTCAGCACTTTGTGTTATGTTAGTAATGCTGTGGTCTGATCAAATATTTTAAACAAAGCTTGGGTCAGTATCATCATTCAAGCATGCTTCCAACAATACAAAAGCGCTGTACTGCAGACAAAAACTTTCTCCGTGGTTTACCTTTCTGGAAAAAGGAAGTTAACAACAAGGCCACTCTTGATGAGCTGCCATTGCTGCAGACCTCTTAGTTTCCAATGCCTGAGGGTTTAGGAAATACAATCCATGTTCAAACTCAGTTCTCGATATTTACATGGCTTTGCTCACGATCCCACTTCTGCATGTTCACTCCATTGTACACATGGGTTATTAAAACAACAAGTAGTCAGTCAGACTCACCAAGTCTTGAGACCGTAGGAATTCTTCAAAAGTCAAAGGAGGCTTTTCCATTTTCGACTGACACACAGTAAGAATTGTTCTCACCAGAATGCCCTAAAATCCATAAGACAACACGTCTGAGCATACATTTAAACTTTGGATTATTGAAATTTACAATTAAGGCAATCACTGTAGCTTATACACAGCTCATTCGTAGTCATTTCTACAAAAAACAGAAGAATCACATTCCTAAATGTTGAGAAAGATGCTAAAGAAGACACAACCACAAAAGCAGAACTTCCCTTTTCCTCTAGACGTATCCATGCAAAGTAGCAAGATATTTATATCACTTATGTACTTTTAAAATATATACAGGGAAAAGATGTGAAAGTTGCATCACCAAATAGGTGTGCTCTGCTTTTATGTTCCGATTTTGTTTATCAATTGGAAGCAACGCAAGGATTGTGAATGAGCAGAAATCTGACTGAAGTCAGTCGACTCGCACATCCCAGGTTGAGTGTAATTAAAAACTCAACTTACACTCTTACTTCCAAGCATGAACAAGATGTAAGAAATGTTAATTCGTGCCCTAGGGCTCCTGCAACTAAGACACCACAGACTGCCTTTGACTCAGCCAAGATAAATATTTCCTATACCAAAATTACTGCTTTCGCACAGGCAGTTCAGCTTAAAAATGAAACCAGTGACCACAGGACGTCACAGCAGGCAGTGCCCTCACTCAGCCCGAGCTGCGTGGAGAACCTTGCAGTCCTGTGGAGAGAGATGAAAAACAACAGCAGCAGCAACAACAAAGAAATACCGTGACGAAATTCTCCAGCCCTCGGCGTGAGCCGTAAGCATGGCATTACGTGCACTGCGTGGAAAAAAAAAAAAAAAAAAAGGGCAGGAAACGCCGAAGAGCTGAGGAAGGACGGCCGCGCGCTGCAGGCCGCCGCGTGCCGTTGCTAAGGGCCCCTAGCAACCATTTCCCGCCAAACCGCGATGCCGCCACGTCCTTCCGGCCCCGCTCCCGCGGCGCGCAGCCCGCCCTTGGCGTTCCGGGTCGTTCCGGGGCCGCGGCGCGCGCTGGGAGTCGGCCCGGCGGGGCAGGGAGCGGCGGCAGCTGCGCGACTTGCGGCGAAGGCGCGGCGGGGCCGGGGGCCGGGCGGGCGGCGGGAGCCGGCGGCTGTGAGGAGGCCTTGGCCGTCGCGGAAGTTGTGCCCGCTGTCCTGCGGCGCTGGCCGGGTTCGGCCTTTCGCTGCCAGCTCCCGAAAAGCAGATCGCAGCAAGGAACCTGTCCGCGCCTTGGGATTTGACTGTTCAGTGGGTTTTCCTGACCTTTAAAATGCTAAAGCTTGTCGCTGCGGGAGGGAGAGGTATCGAAGCACGCACAAATATTTAATTTATCCGGGATTTATTTTACATTCCTAGTGTAAAGCTTGCTGAGCGTTTTATCTTTGTTGTTTTCCAATTAGATTACGCTCGGTTTTATCTAAACAGTTCCCTTCGGACCACATCTGGGGAATTGCTGTTGGTTTGCTGTCGTTAAGCGGGCCGGTGGGTTACATCGCTTCTCCAGTGCGATCCCCGACACGAAAGACATCTCGGTCAGCCAGAAGTAAACACGGGGATTACTGCTCTCGTGTGAAGCGGGGCAGCTCGGCACTGGCTGAAGAGCGGCGGGACTGACCCGGGCAGGCAGCGTCCCGGGAGCTGCGGCACAGCTGTAGTGATCCAGGCTGGGCAGGCAGAGCTACTGAAAGCAGAGAGAAAGCTCTGCACCGGCTGCAGAGTCTGTCGTGAAGAAAGCCTGCAAAAAGGCCGTTCCGTCAGTGTTACTGAACAAACGTTCACCTGCGGGATGAGTTTAGACTGTCAGTGCTTACTAGTTACTATATGGAGTGCCACAGCCCTATTTTAGCTCTTCTGAAGCGTTAATCTAGCCTCAAGCTTTGTTCCAGGAGGATTTCCTTTCTCTCACAAAGCTCTGTCAACAATTTCATTTAGTTTGTTTGCCTGCCTATGCACAATACATTGCAGCACAAAGATTGAAGTCTAGTTACAGTTAGATCTTACAGCTTTCTGTCTGTAGACGTTTAATTCCTTACTAGTAGCCATGCTGAAAACTGATGGGACTGCTCCTGCAGGTCTCTTGTATCTGCTGTTACCTTGTAGACAGATCCTGCCCCTAGGGGAAAAAAAAAAAAAAAGCTATAAGGCTGAGTTATCTGGGTAAAAGGATGAGCATATGTGCATTAAGAACAGACATCTCAAGTTCTGTCTGGTTCCTGAAATCTGTTTGGAGTTCTTGGTACTGCTATAACTGGGTCAGATGATTGTGCTATTTTTTGTTATAGGAAGTACATTTGTTGATAGGATCATATAGAATAATCTCTTTATAATTATACTATGATGGATCTTTGTTTTGCAGGTAAATCACATTGTCTCTTTCAGCTAACCATGTCTTTAAATTCATCTACAATTCTAAATGAAGAAAACTCTCAAGGACCAAAAAGAAGTCTAGAACAGCAGACTCCATCATCATTTCAAGATAACCCACTTCAAAAATTACAGTTAGCGTCACAGGAAGTACTTGAAAAGGCAAAAAAAAGTGGGAGATCAAAATGCCCACGATGCAGTAGCTCAAGGATGTTTTATTGTTACACATGCTTTCTTCCTGTTGAAACTGTCCCTATCACAGAAATCCCAATGGTGAAGGTTAATATTTCTTACGAATCTTTTGTAATATTCTTGTATCTTTTAGTTTCTAGGGACATAAAAAAGATGGTCTATGATCATTTCTTTTCTAATTCTGTTCTTTACGAACAGTAATTTTTAACACAAATGATAATGAATAAATTCCATTTAGATAAAATTATTGTTCTTATTTGAGAAATTACATGCACAGGCACTGACAGTGTGTCACTCTTCACATAAATGTTTATGTGCCTAATTGTTGGGAAGATAAGCGAAGTCACTCATAAGTGTGAGTTTACTTCGTTTTTAAAAATTTACTTTCATTCAGCTTGTAAGAATTCTGGCCTGTACAAAATGTACTGTGAATAAGGTATGATTTGTCCATAACCAAGGGTGAATATGTAATACAGATGAGTATTCATGTTTTAAAACCATTATATTGCTTAATTTAAGCCCATATCTTATCTATCATTTGATGCTACTTTTAGAGCTTTGTTAAGCACACTAGTGCTACAGCATTCCAAATTGCATTCATTGCATTCTTAGGTATTTACGTGAAGTCAGAGAATGTGACAGGTGCTTCTTGTCACTTGTGTCTGGTTTAGTTCTAAACAAGAAAAAAAATAAACTATTTAAAAGAAAAATGTCTTAATTACATGCGCATAAGGATTTATCCTGAATTTTGTATAAGCTTTTGTGTATTTCTATGTTTTTATATGATTTTTTTTTCTTTATTGCTTTAGTTACCTTTGAAGATTGACATTATTAAGCACCCAAATGAAACTGATGGCAAGAGCACTGCTGTGCACGCTAAGCTCCTGGCACCTGATGATGTTACAATTTACAAGTACCCTTGCATTCCTGAATACAAAGAAAAAAGACACGAAGTAAGAAATTCCATGTAAATAACAGGGCTTCGCGCTGGGAAAAAAACAGAGCTATCTTCCATGCTTCCCTTCCTGAAGCTGATACCACTCCTCTGGGAGAGAGAGTGGGAAGCACTATTCTGTTAATCTGGTCCATTTCATCTTGAACATCTCAAAGCATGGGCCTACAAACGTATAACGATTGTGGTCTGTCCTTCACAGCTTGAAGATATTGCAGCACCATCTAAGCACCTTGAATTTTCTGTTTCCAGCACTTTAGGTTGTAGATAATGTGATACCATGTACCATAAGAAGTGTTATATCCAAAAATACTCAGATGGGTATTCTGCTCATCCTAGTCAGCATCTGCCAGATTTAAACATCCTTGAAATATCTTTATTCATTATTTTAATGCAATCCTTTAGCCTATTAGAAAAATACATCAATAAAATATTAATATTTAAAGAGAAACTCTCCCTCTCTACTGACTTAAATGCTTGTGGGCGGGGAAGTTTCTATTCCTTAACTAAATAATTCCTACTGTTTCATTAGCATATTGCTCAGATCTCATTTATTTTCTTCATTTAGGTGGCACTTATCTTTCCCGGCCCCGATTCAGTTTCAGTAAAAGACATTGCTTTCCATCTCCAAAAATACTCCAGGAAAGGTGTTGGTGACACTGATGATGACTGTTCCAAAGAGCCGTTTCCTAAGAAAGCAAGAGTAGAACCTACAGAAGAGAAAGATACAAATGAATGCATCTCAAACAACATGAATGAATGCACTAAGCTGAAGAAAATAATATTTATTGACAGTACCTGGAATCAAACAAATAAAATAATAACTGATGAAAGACTTCAAGGTAAAAAGAAAAAAGTTGTTATTGCTACAGAAAAGGTTAAGTGAAATAGCTGTATATAAAATCATAAAAATTCCCTATATCCTCTTTCGCTGATAAATCTCTTGTCCTTTTCATCTCTCTTCTTCCCTCAAAATCAAAGGTGTAGAGCGCAATGCAAATAAGTGGAAATTCTGTCACAAGTTTCCACATATTCTTTTTAAAATAATGTAAGTTGATTTGTTATTCAGGGGTCTACAGTAGAGACAAGGTAAATCCAAGGTATGTGAATCCTTTCTGCCTCAACTTCAAAGAGGATAAAGGGCCTGGAGCTTCACCCATATGAGGAAAGGCTGAGAAACCTGCATCTGTTCAGGGTACAGAAGACTGAGGGGATCTGATCAATGTTTATAAATATTGAAAGCGTGGGAGTCAATTGGAGGAGGCCAGACTCTTTTCAGTGGTGTGTAGTGATAAGGCAAGGAACAATGGCCAAAAACTGGAAGACAGGAAGTTCCACACAAATATGCAGAATAACTTTACAGTTTGGGTGACAGTGCACTAAAACAGACTGCCCAGAAAGATGGTGGAGTTTCCTTCTATGGAGATATTCAGGACCCATTTGGACACCAACCAGTGTGACATACTGTAGGGAACCTCCTGTAGGAGGGGGTGGGACTCAAAGATCTCTTCAGGTTCCTTCCAACCTCTGCCATTCTGCAAACCCAACTCTGAAAGATACTCATAAAACTTGTGAATACAGAAGATTAGGGGAGGGGTGGAATTCCTGCCTCAAACAGCATTTTCAAGCTGCTACTACGACCTCTTCAGAAAATTAACAATATAGTTATAATAACAGCAGGCACAGTACTAAGACAATAGAATTACTACCATAGGCACAAGCCATAATTACTTATTACTTAAAATTTTCTGCTCTGGAGTTTCTTGACTTGTTCCATCAAATTTCAAAGTGAACCACAAAGAAAATGTTGCCATTTTGCAGCTGAAAAAGTGAAGATGGAGAAGAGAAATTATTAGCATGCAGGCATATAGCAAGCTAGCAGCAAAGCCAAAACCAGAGCAACTGAAGGCTTGTTTGGCATCCTAACCCCCAATCTTCTCTAATCCATGTCAATTTTCTGTTCTTGACAGGGTTACTACAAATTGAATTGAAAACAAGGAAAACTTGCTTTTGGCGTCATCAGAAAGGAAAGCCAGATACGTACCTTTCCACAATAGAAGCAATTTATTATTTCTTTGTGGATTATCACCAGGAGATTTTGAAAGAGAACTACAAAGGACAATATGATAATCTGCTTTTTTTCTTTTCATTTATGTACACATTGATTAAAAATGCCAAGTGTGGCACAGGAAAAGAATAAACTGTCTGTCCATAAGTAACAACCTATAGGTAACAACCTTTTATTTTGTTTCTTTTGTAATGATGATCTACTGTAATAATGTAATTTTACCTGACTGAAATCTGGAAACAGGTTGTACTCTTAGTCATGGCTAAGGGTTTTCCTCTAAAAGTAACCTTATGTGTGCAGAACTACTCAGATGAGCAGTCTGATTTAAAATATTTGAATAGAATTAACAGTTTACTGAATACTGTACTGTAGTGTTTGAACCTGATCTGCTAATCAGGGAATTTTTTCAGGTGGGGATTGGAGAAGCTGGCCTTTGTCCCATATGGATCTAACTCTAAAAAAGGATTTTGCATGCTAGCTTCTTTTGTTATTTATGTTTTGGATGTTTCGTATGTTTTATCTAGTCAGATTGATTTCAGTTACATGACTTCAAAAAGGTCCTGAAGTTATTAGGACAGTATTTAATAGAGGACTGGGAACAAATGAAAAGCCACATTGAGTAAATGGAGTATAAATTACATGCTTGATGGTTGACTCCAAGAATTGTCCTTGTAATCAAAAAGCAATCTCTTTAAATATCATTGTACAGTGCGTGATTTCTATAGTACCATTCATGTACTGTTGTATTAAAATTATTCTCAATTTCCTGGATAATAGTAGACTCCTTCAAACAGAATTCAAGTGTTTGTATAAGTTAGTTCATTATTATTTTGGCAAACACTAACTTCTATCATTATAGGATATCATGGTAAAATTTTGTAGATGCCATCTTCTTAGAATATAAGTAGCAGAAAGGACTCATTGCACACTTGGAGTTACCTGAAACCGTAGATCTTTTTTCAGGACCTAAGCTAAATATACAGAGACAAGAAATATGAGAGATTGTGGTTCTGATCTCAGCGTTCCTGACAGGACTTCCTTAAGTTAAGCAGAGTGTGAATCCACTGTGTTATTTCTTTTGCAACACTGTGCAAATTTGCACGGCATAAATAAGACTGTCTTTTCTGATTTAATTTTTCCTGATATGCATAGGACTGCTGGCAGAGCCATCATGTGTGAGTGTAATTGTATGTGCCTTTGCCAAGTGCTAGCAGTAAAGGTACTGCTGGCAGAGGTACTGCTGGCAGAGGTACCGGATGTATTCTTTTATGAGCAAAATTGTACAAATATGTATATTTTTAATCATTCTAGGTTGTTCTGCCAAATAAAATTATGTTGGTAAAAAGTATAGCCTTAAGATATTGACATATATTTGATTACAGATAGAATATAAGGTGGATGCATATTTCTGAATATTTTCATAAGCCTTACTGGCAAAAAACTAAACCTTGTGAAAGTGACACAGATTGAAGAACTGTAATAGATCATTTTTTAACAGAGGTTCCAAAGTTTGTTGTATATTTTACTCTAGAAATCTGACTAAGTTATCATCTGTACCATACTCTCCAGAAGAGTGCCCTAATATCCCAGTAAGCATAGAAACACTACATTGAAAAAAACTTCATGTAATTTTTAATTTTTTTTTTTTTTTTTTTTTTACTATTACACAGGAATCCATGCAGAATCAAACAACTGATTTGCAGTATATGTATATAGATATTTAACGCATCAAGATATTCATGAAATCCAAGTAAATATTGCTTTAAACAAGCTACAGCTATACTCCCTGCAGGTTGTACTTCAGATTTGTAATCTCATCTGCATAAGTGAATGCACATAAAACCCCATCTCAATTGACAGCCAAAGCAATCTCCGTTTGCAAGAAGAAATGCCAGTTAAGTTATATGAGTGCACATGAAGTGTGCGAATTGCAACAGCACTGCAAGAAGCATAGGTTTGAAGTCAGAATAAGAAAAAGCATTTTTAAACGTGCGTATGTATGAGTATATGTATATACACACATACATGGCAAAGCTGTAAATGACGTGAATTCATGTGTACCAAGCAGTTAGAAAAATCAATCATGTCTCAGTGCTACTGAAGCAATGCATTTCTTATTCATTTTACCGCTACTGAGAGGTTATTGGGGCTTTTTACAATGATTAATGCTATCTCTTTTGGTTTGAATTCTGATAGTTTATTGACGCGTTCATCTGTTTCTGTTTTATGAAGATTGCCGTAATATTTTTTAAATCATTGAAGTGATTTTAAATCACACAAATTTGAGATGGAAACTTTCATTCACTTCAAGCAAACAGAAATAAAATGAACCCGCTGACCTAGTGTTTTACAAGAACCAGAGAGAAAAAACTTGGGGGGAGGGGAAGGTACTTGCAAGACACATTTCCCCGAAAACATGTTTTTTTATTTAAGAAGTAGAGGTCAGATAAAAGCTTATATAAGCTGCTCTGGTACTTTCAGAAAATAGTTTCATAAGGTTAAAAATGGCTTCCAAATTTAAGTTTTCTGTACCTCACTTTATTTGAGCAATGGGAATTAAAATTAATTTACTTTTGAAATAGATTCTTAATTCCCAAGTGAAAACAATGTGCAGAAAAGATTTTAAGTCTGGAATCCGCATCCAGGAATTGGTTCAAGTTCTTTTTCATCTACTGAGACTCTTGCATTACACTGAGGTTCTTCTCACACCAAGTGATACAAGCACATCTAATATCCATAATTAATATATTGATATTCCTGTGAAAACCTTCTATATGGACAGAGAAAGGAGGTTGTTATCACTCCTGCTCCAAGTCTGTTCTGAGCACCAGATGTACTTCCCCATCTTCTGCTCTCCCCTCTACAAAAAGATTGTAATCCTCTATTTAATTTCAGAACTGGTATAAGCCAAACCATCTAGGTCATCAACCTCACACTGAAAATGTCTTGATACCTCTGATACATTTTTTCAACTTTAAGATTAATGAATAGTTTTTTTCCACCAAATGAAAGCAATCAAGTGGTTAATCCTTTCAAGTGCAATTAGCAGCACTGACCTCCCTGTTCTTTAAAATGAAGGTCACTGGGAGGTAAAGGCCAGTTCTGGGCCTTTCCTTTCATATCAGAATACCCCTTCACTAACTATCTCTTCTCTTTCCAAAAACATCAGAGAGCAAGGGGGAAAAACAGGCTTCTTCTTCCATTAGCAGTAACTTAAACAGCCATAAGTTAAAGGGGGAGGAAAAGGAAGAGCATCTCTATCTATCTCCTTTCACAACAGAAGACATCTGGCCTCCAGTGGGGAGGCCCCAGATAACAAAGAACCTGTCATTACAAACCTCTGAGATGTGTTCAGAAAGCCATTTTACCTGCAGTCTGGCTCATTCATTTCCTGCCACTGAAGCCATCTGCTTTTGCTTATTGTGGGTATTATTGTTCTTTGTTTGGCTAGGAGCGTGAAGTGGCTTCACTTTAGCATGCCTGTATGCTTGGTCAGAGGAAAGATTTAATCCTTTTCTCAAAACGAGTAAGAAGGAGCTGCAAAAAAACAGTTCCTTTCCTGGAAGGTAGCACGAAGTCATCCAAGCCTAGGTTGAATAAAAGGTCATGTCAGTGCATGGGGTAAAGATATATTGAGATTGAAAAGAGATGACAACTTTGAGTCTACAGCAGAAATGTTCCAAAGTACTTGTAATCCTACCTGATTTAAGCTCTTTGCCACTGCTTCTGGCAATTTTTTTTTCACCTCAAGTCTCTCTGCTTTTAAGTTTCACTTAGGCGCCTGCAGATGCATCATAATCCATTTGTACTTTCCTTTTACACTGAGTTTCAGTATTTACACTCTGGTTTTTATCTCAATGGTTTACTTTAAAAATCATATCTCTTAGCAAATGAAGATCCTAGCATTTTATATATGAAAATCCAGTCCACCTATCTCTATGGTAAGTTTTCCATCACTCTCAGGTACCACTGACTTCTGTGTCTGAAAGGGCTGTGTGCCAGCAGAGGTTGTCCAGATTGTTTTGCAGTAAAATGGTGAATGGGGCAATGTAAAAATAGGAAAGCTTACCTGCCAGAATGAAAAGACTACATGCCATTAAGATGCTAATCTATTGATACTGAAATAGAAGGTTGCCATTAAGGTACTGAATGACTGTCAACATAACCTCTACATGGCTATCCCCTGTTTTAAAAGGCAGTATTTCAGTTTAATCCCAATAGTTAAAAATGAACACGGATTTTGGTTCATGACACTTCGCAATACCCACAATCAAAGTGTTTATTGTGAAGAAAATACGGCCTTCTTCCTGCTCCCTTGTTGTGAAGGCTCACATATTACTGCCATGGTTAATGGCTTCTGAAGGCAAGACAGATGCAGTAGAATTTTCAAAATTATGTAACACAGACTTTAAAAACACCCATTACTGTGTGGTGTCTTCACCACTACCTGCCAGAGGAAAAAATGAAATATTCCTTAAGCCTCACAGCAAGAGGTAGAAACCTGGTTCTCCAGTGCAAAGCAACTTTGTATTTTCACCTCACTGAAAATGGACATTTGTCTAACTGTGCAGCATCTTTTCCGCAGAAGAATACTACTCTGAGTTGCAGCAAAAATTTGATCAAGCTAAAACTACAGACTTCATATCAAACGTTGTTGCTATTGCTAAATAAAAATACTGTATTTCAAAAACATAAAAAATACTTTAAGCTTCATTTTTGTGACTAAATTGTTTGCCAAACACAGCATGAATTCTGGCTGACCTGAAGCTCTGTTTTCCAGTGATCGCAATGCAACTGAAACATTCTATCTAGCTTTTTCTGTTTACAGGCTTTCAGACAAAAAGCAATGCTGCAGTCTATTATTATTATTTACAGCAGACAAGCAAGCTTCAATTTTCAGAAACTTCATGTAAAGCACCTCAGTCTACGTATTCAAACAGAAGTATTGCGATACTTCCTCTCGATCTTATAAAAGTCTATTTACAGTTATTGCCTTCAGTTAGTATATCTATGTCAGCTAAGAGCACAAAAATGCTTGCATTCTTTTCAGTCAAAATTGTGTTGGCAAAAAACCATAGAATAGAAATCTTTGTATTGCCAAAAGCTTCTTCTTTTCCTTGAATATGGCTTATTCTATCTGGGGAACTGATCCAAACTTAATGACTGGAGCAGCTGCCAGGGTATTTGACAATAAAACTATATTGCTGAATTCTTAAATGCACAATGTCTAATACAGGCACAGCCTAACAGTGACTTTGCTCATTATAGAAAGAGAACACACTGAAAAAATATATTAGACTAAGAAACAAGATCATCTTGAATCGTTTCAAGACCACGAAGCTTAACACAGTACATTCAAGAAAGGAAGATAACACACAATACTATAAACTCCTTGATCTATGGATGGTCCTATGGAAATGGATAGGCTTTCTTTTCCTAGGACCCTGCAGTATTCTGTTTTCTCTACATAGAGAATGGACATTCGCAGTTAAACTTGTGCTGATGTATATTCATCTTGCGTGTCAGGTGTCAATTCAGAAAAGACATTTCTTGTTTATCATTCTACGGGTTGGCACTTCTCTTGTGAGCAAGAAACACCCTGTAACTAATGCTGGATACGTTCTGCCACTGTTTTCTAGCACCTTTTTTCCTTTCCAGAGTTCTAGTACTGGTGTGATAGCAGTAATAGAACTGGGATCTGCCAGTGCTGCTGAGCTCGCTGGGCCACTTGCACCAGTGAACGAGACAAATATGCATCTGAGACAAAAGTAAGTACAATAAAATGTATCACTTATGAAAGAAAAGCCAATGTTTCAAGTTACCAAGACAATGCTGAAGTACATAAATCAAGCATACAATAAATTATAGCAGTTTGTTGTTTCATCTAAATAAAAAAAATTAGGTCCGTGTGTTGATATTGAAATCTGGAATCGCATCATGGCAGTTACATATGCAACATTAATATTTTTTGTACCTTCTCTATGTAAGATATAAAAATAAATACTCAAAGAGGCAGTCTAACACAAGGCCCTTGTGAGACTAAATAGAGCACATGCAGAATCTGAGGATGACATCCATTACGTTACAACACATAGTTTATTTCAATACTCCCTTTTGCTCCAAATCTACAATCTCTATTTTGCTTAGTTCCCTGACTCTGCACATGAGAAAGACTGAATTCACACACGATCCATTGTCGGTCCAGAAATCAACACTTTCAGTAATTCAGGAGATTCCACAGCTTGAGTTCAAGCGGTAGCACAGAGCTCTAAAATTTGTTAGTGATTCCTAAAACTTATAGCCACAATTCTCGTGTTTAGCTAGTATATTTCTATGTTAACTCTACTAATAAAGAAATGGGGCTTAGTTTGAAGGTACAACAGTGCCAGTAATAGCAACTAGATTACCCTTATTCTCATGCTCATTGAATCCATCAAAAACTCTTACTGGGTTTTTGAAAACTGGCATTTGCAAAAGCAGCAGTGATCCTCTGCCAGACATACTTGCCCATGCGCCTCCCAATTCCTTTTATTTATTTTTTAAGTAGTTCTACACGTTTGCCCAGTAAAGTCAAGCTGCCTGGTCTGTAGTTCTGTTCATTCTCCTAGAGTCCATATTAAATCAACATCACGTTCTAGTTCCCGTTCCTCTAAACCTTTTCAACCACCAGACCACGCCACCAGTGACAGATCAGCAGTTTCATATTTGAGTACAGGTAGAATATCCAGACAAATAACATCCAGTCCTAGCATCTCATTGCGTCTTCATTTAACTAATCTGATGTACAGCTTATAAAAACCTACAAGTGTAGAAGCATATTTGTGTACCAGCAAAGAGAGAATTAAACGCTATTAAAAGTACATCTTGAACAACCCCTATCAGATATTCTTACAATAGAGAGGGAGAGAAAAGAAAGGGCTGAAATATTTTTAAAACTTTCTTTACCTTATCCTCATATTCTTATTTCTCTACCTTATCCTTATCTTTTAATAATTATCTCAGAAGTTACTTGAGGAAATTGTTCAATGCAGAAGCCCTACATAGATGGACACCATCTGACATGTATACTACATAGAGCACAAAAAGCATTTAGAGCTGAAGGCAAAAAGAGTTTAAATCTACAGCAAAATAAGGATTGTTTTGAATAGCTAAGTTATGGTTCAGTCAATATCTGAAGGAGCCACTCTACCTTTGAAGACAAAGGGATGTTTAGCTCTTAGCTGTTGTTTTTGTTTTGTTTTTGCTTGTTGCTTGTTTATTGTTATTTGCTGGCTTTATTTTAAGACAACTGAAAAAGTTACAGATACTGGCTTCAATCAGTTTCTCTGTAGAGCCACATTTCAATCATTACCTCCACACATGGCTGGCTGTGGCTCCCAGGAGCCTGGCAATTAGAGAGAGCAAGGATATTCTTGCCACACCATTTTTATACCTTCTGCAAGAGCCCTCCAAGTGACTGAGAAGCATAAGCCAAAGGAATTTAGTGTACCAGTACGCAGAGAACAGCCTTCAGTTACCAGACAACCATAGGTCTGCTTTGAGAAACTGGGGTCTGATAAAAGCAATCTTAAACACTAACGTCTGCTTTCCCTGGTGCTTCTAAGAGATTCTAAAATGCAGGCAAATACAACAGCAAACTTGAAGCGTTGGATACAATTACACAAGCAGATTAGTTTCATTTACAGCAGTGAAGCTACACCTATTTTAGAAAACTTGATGAAACATAGATGCATCATCTTGCCTTTCCAAACTGGGTTTATAGGATGGACAGTGAGTCAAAACTTAAAATTGCTGAAAAAAATGACTTTGAACTCTTGTATTTATTGTCTCAGAGATACCACAGTACTAAGTTTTACTATATTTAGCTTATAAATCCTCTTTTATGAACTATCATCTCTGATTTGGCTTGGACTAAAAGCATTTGAGTTTCAATCTCACCCTCTAAGCTGGGTTCAGTGAAGAAGAGCAGCCCTAAAACAATTAAAGTAGTGAAGAGTTTTTACATGAAATAAATATGGCTTGCACAAGGGGACTCGAAGGTGCTGCTGCCTATATGGCCTCTGGAACCTGTGGTTTAGTAGTCAGCAGCCTCAGAGCCATTTTGTCTCTCTCTGGAGATGCATGTGACCTATACCATCAGGAAGAAAGGGCTTTCTTTACTTGTGCATCATGGAATATATTTAGAGAGATCACCCATCTTCACAAACTCAGGATTTATGCAGCAAAACAAATAAGTGAAATCCAAAACCAACAATTAAGTGAATATTAAAACCACAAATCATTAGCACCCTGAACATTGCTTTTTTGTTGTCGGGTTGTTTTTGTTGGTTTTTCTTTCCCCATACTTTACACTGCAGTGTTCTATTTAGAATTCACTATTTTATTGCACATAAATCCTTAGCCTTTTGAAAATAATTTCTTTAATTTTTGGAGGAAGAATATATAAGTATCTTGACTAATAACATTTCTTGTACTTGATGTTTTCTGTTGGACTTTTGCTATTCAAAACCAGCAGCACTTAACATGACTCTCTATAGCATTCTGCTCTGCTGAAGGAGGCTCTTTGGCAGTTCTCTTCTCCCTACCATCTCCTCTCCTTTTAGAGGCCCCTTGTCATGATGACCCATCCATTTGGCTAAGGGCTGCATGCAGCTGCATATGAGAGAAGCCAACTGTATTCTTGGGTCAGCTGGGGAAATTTGCTCAGTTACAAATGTAGGTACATACCAAGCTTTTACCTCCTGTAACTCCAGGGAGAAAAGGTCTAGGTGTCAACTCAGGTTCCAGCTGAGGCACAAAGCAGATCCACTGGCTACACTGCAAATGCTCAGCAGTTTCAGAAAATCCAATGCACAAAAACTGTTTTTATTAAAGAATTTCCTCCTACATACGTGGAACTGCAGACTTTTATTCACTGAAGTCCGCAAAGTACTATAACGTTTTGCAGTTTATTACAGTGAAGGAAAATGATTAACTGACATATTAACTCATCAGCTATGCTATCCTATAGATATGAGATGTGTGAAGACAGAGCTCGTTCAAGTTGAAGTTCCAACAATTTGCATAGGTTTACATCCTGCAGCAGGTGCTGGGCCATATCCCTTCCCCCAGTGACATTTGGCAAAGACATGCCTTAAATGTGAAAGTATCAAATGAGCATACGGGTCAAAAACAATAGTTTTGATTCCATTAAAAGAAAACCAAAATAGTTTTCATGTAGTTTGCTTAGGAAGGCAGACTGTATTATTCTTCAGCTCATTAAACTTTACTTTAACAAGCTGTGAAGCCAACACAGTGATGGTTCAACAGTTCAGTATTGCTTTTTTTTTTTTTTTTTTTTTTGCAAAGCTTGGCATAAAAATCACACATTTTGAAGCTTTTGAGAAAAATCTTGTTTTTCTTCCATTAAAAAATCTTCCTCCCCAAACTACCTTAATACTTTTCCTTAGCAAAACAAAGATGTTCTTTGTTTAAATAACATCTCCCTTCGTGCTTGTTATGAAACAGCACATTTCTCATTTCCTCAAAGGTGGTTGCTGGGTGAGATCTTAAGTAAAGACCATTCCCTTTTTTATTATTATTTAATAAATATTAAAGTATGTTGTTGGCTTTACCAGTAAATCATACAGCTATTATTTCTTCTAATTGTTTTTAAAGTTCAAGTGCACTAGGAACAGTTTACATGCAGAATGGCTACAACTCCTGCAGAACTACACAAGCTCTTTGATACGAGACCTCCACTATGATCTGACAGCATCAGCTCTCATAGGCAGTAGTTGAATCTCAACGCCCATGTGTGAGTATCAGTCAATGCCCATTCCACCTCGCCTATAACCGGCAGGAAATGTCTGCAAGTTTACACAGTGCAGTGAAGAGCCATGTGCAAGTGCCTGAGCTATGGGTAAAGGAATTACTAAAAAGCAGGATAAAAATATTCAAGTGCTGCTCTAGTGCACATGTACTGCTTGCAATCCTTATGTTAGCTAGACGGCTCTACACAGCTCCTCACCCTGCACACCAGCCATCCAGTCTCTAGAAGCATCTTATTTTTAAGTTTTCGGAGTCTATACTCTAGACTCTCCCAAAATAAGGGTCCAAATTCACAGTACTTCCTTTCCCACATGTTGCATGACAGGAGCTCCCTCCAGAGGAACCAATCAAGGTGCTTTTAACTGTGAAGAGCTGTCAGGAAGAAATTCTGCGCACACAGTTCAGCCAAAGTACTTCCTTGTTATTTTACTTAATATCTGCAGGCATACCTGTCCCACCTAAGTTGCTGTCCGCAACACTCAATGCAATTTAATAAAAACTGAAGAGAAGAAAAATGAAATTTGCATGCAATTCTTAAAATATTTCTTAAAAAGTGAAACACAGACCAGAAGTTGACTCATACACCCAATAGCAGAAATTGGTTAACCATTATCCCTATTCACACATTTTCAGCTTGGTCTAAAAGCCTTTAGAATTTTTGCTGAAAGGTTACGCAGACATTATGAAAGCTGAAATCATTTGTTACTTTGCAGGATAAAACTTATACTCTTATTTCTTTCCTAAACCGGCCCATAGTTACAGCAATGGCTAGGAATGCATATACATGACTAGTTAAACATCCACAGCTTATTTTACAGCAGTACTGCTGGCTGAAAAGTTTTGGATCTCTGAATTGTGGTTTGTGGGATCCTGCAAGGCCTTGCAGACTTGTTAGAGAATTTCTGTAGGGCTAGATAAACATTCTGCAGAGTGCTTTGTTGATTCTTCATAATTTATGCCAATTTTTTCAGTTAATGCACAAGATTACATTATGGCTAGCATTCAGCAACTGCTGGATATGAATGCAAAAAATCTTATGTTACTATTATTTGCAAGTAAAGAGATTCAAGAATTGCTCTCTTGTTCCTATTACCATAATTGAATATAATGTTTTATCACCAAATTTGCACAGTAATCCAGCAGTGTAGCTCAGATCAAACAAATAAATTACCATACCAGCCATTGATGCTGTCAGGAAGTCAGCATCTTAAACACATGGTGCCCAGGTAGAAGCAGTGTCAAGTTCAGCAAACTTGGATGGAAGTTTGGCTGCTGTATTGAGTTTAGCACTAAAATATTTTAATGTCAATGCACTGGAAAATAACACAAGCTGCAGATACAGAATAAAAATACTGAAGATACTGGTCTCCAGGGAAGAACTGGTCTTCCAGTTTAGCTGGAAGAAAAACATATTGCAGATGAAAGACAAATGTAGGATTTTTTCTTTTTTAAGAAGTTCTCAGAAATGGAAGTGCTTCAGTTCCTGCCATAGTCCACAGTTCACAGAATCACAGAACAGTTAGGTTTGAATAGGACATCTGGAAGTTACACGGTCCAACCCATCTGCTCAAACGGGCACCTGGAGCAGGCTGCCCAGGACCACGTTCAGGCAGTGTTTGAAGATATCCAAGACTCCACAACCTCTCTATGGAATTTAATTGAGTCTCAAATTCTCTCACAAATCCAGCAATCAAGATCCTTAAAGCCAACATCAATATATTTTCCAATCAGTGCTAAAGTCAAAATCACTATTGTTCTCTTCCTTGTTTTCTAGGGGAGTAGGGAGTGTTAATCTAAGGAACTTCATCCAGTTTCATACAACAGAGTGATTACCTAACAGTTCTGCATCAGTCACGACCCAAGCACTGAAAGATACGCACCAGCATAGTGCCCAGATTTCGAGAACACTGGCTGAAAGGTGAACATCAAGGCGTGGATGTGCAATCACATACTCAACAGTACATGAAAGACCCACTGACAGACCAACCAGGCTGAAACGTAGCTACAGTCTGAGGAAGATCAGACATTTGAATTTGTTTTGCAATGATAAGACCTGCAAAATGAAATGATTTAGATCCAAGATAAAGCAAGCATTACATCGTGTTTCATACTCAAAGCGTAAACAGACTGTTGAGCAAGAAAGGACTGTTTACTTTCTAATGTTGTTTTGCTTCCCTACAATGAAATAGAAATATAATAGTTATAGGAAAATTTAACCTAATTAAGTATTTTCCAAAAATGCATTGCTAGAACATTTTAGGATGACAGTTTGTAAGAAAGTAAGCCAGAACTGTGCTTTTGAAGCAACAGCTTTTTATGTAGAGCAGTTTTATGGATGCATCCGTCTGAGTTTCCAAACACATGTTCCCTACAGGGAATCAAGCATGCAAAATGCCTCTACAAGCATCAGAAAAGTGGCATAATTCTAATGGACAGAAGGGCTCAAAAAGTAGTGCCTTTCCCTTTTCTCTCTTACCAGATTTCAACCTCAATTTTTGAGGGTTGCTATGGACCTCCCACAGCATCAGATACAAAATCTTCCTCAGAGAATCAGTGTTAAAGCTGAGCTTTTCGAATATTTATTTTCCTTTAAATTCAAGTTCACATCAACTGAAACAGTTTACTGCTAGAGATACCTGTGCAAACACTTCTGGTGAGGGTTTCAGTGCTCCTGCTGTTGCTTGCACCTCACCCTCCAGCAATACCAGAAACACCAAAAGCAATTCTCAAGTCCAGAGCAGAAGCTCTGTGGCTGGATGTCCCTGGCAGCACACTCGTGCACGCACATCCAAGATGAAATACATCATCCAAAAAAAACCCACCTGTAAACAGGTGTATAGATAGCATAGATATGCTTCAAGCTTTTTTCTTTGAAAAGGAATATAAGGACCCTGAAAGACTTTAATAATCTCTGGAAAGACTAAGAAATAATGTTTTACATTAAAGGTTAAGAAATTTCTTCCTTGTTAATGCAAGTGAATAGTCTTCTCTGATTATGAGAATTCTGCACAGTGCTTCTTTCACTGTTTTCTGGTTTCTGCATTTCTTTATGACACCAATAGAAACCATGGAACTAATTAGCATCCCAGCAACTCAGTTCCAGGATCCATTGAAACACATTTGAGTATGTTTTTAATTATCACAAACATTGATGTATTGTTTTCTAATATTAGTCTACAATGCCTCAATTACTGCCTTTTTCTTTTCTGTTCTCATGCTTAGTTCCTCATATCCTGTCTTAAGAGAAAAATACTTATCATATTACCTCCAGCTGAAAGATATCTTACCTTTGGCAGATTTTTGCTGGTCTGGACAAATGTAAAACTATTTTATTAAGATCCTTTATGAGTAGAAAGAGGTTTATTTAAGTCAAGCTGAATACAAACTCCCATTTTGTATTTTGAATTTTAAAATATGTTGTTACAAAAACATCCTGAGGTTCCTCTATGACCACATTTAGTGAACTCAGCCTTTTTTCTGCTAGTTAAAAGATGACTTCATTTCAAATAATATATTGACTATGAAGCTACATTGCTAAATGAGTTGAAAGTATATTTACTAAACTATTTTTAAATGTAGATGTTTATATGACAGTATACAACTGATATGTTTAGCCATTCAACAACACCCTTCAAACATTCAGAAAGGCCAAAGATATCTGGCTGATATCTTCAAGAAATACTTACAGGCTTTTCAGATGTTTAAGTCCAAAGACTGAAGTGTGACAAAAGGCAAAATGTCACCTACAGATACTAACAACACTCAGGTTGAAGCAAATTGGTAGATACTGCATCCTGAGAAGGTATTAAACATAATAGCTGAATGATTGTATAGCTGTGGCTCACCTGTGGAAAGAGAAGCAACAGAAGGAAGCAAGAAAGAACAATCTTCCCAGAACAGACTCCAGAAGGAGCAACAACACAGCATATTGTTTCGACCCAGTATTCATCTAATTGTTAATCCAAGCCTCACCATTAATCAGGTAAAAGTCTAGGAATTAGTAAATCCATCATTTGTGTGTAAAGCATAAATTGAAACTATATGCTACTGTTTTCAGTATTTACTTTTTGAGGCACTTATGGCATGTTAGATTGAATTAGTCAGTTACTTCAGCATGTTACAGCACAGAGGGAAATATTTTACTTAGGTTTTTTAAAATATGCATTACTGTTCTATTGTGTCAATATAATGCCATTACAAAGAATGAAGATTCCATACAAAAATGTAAAACAATAGCTTGGGAGATAAATTTTGTTATCAACTGCCATGTAACCTTCTTACAAGTTCCAGGACATACATGAGATTTTTCTTCAGGGATGATTTTGTATTTTAATAAATAAATAAATAAGAACCAACTTTGAAGAATAAAGGAATGTGACACCTCACTTCTCACAGAGTTGGTACTGAATGGTTCAACAGAATGTAGGAAGCCTTAAGGGCAGGTGAGAAAACCAGTTCAGTTCTGATTATTATCAGATTGTTTTCTTCCCCAAATGCTTCCTTTCTGTCTTTACTAAAGATAATTGCCAATGAAATTCTGCCTCTCGTAAGAAATTGCACGGTTTTAGTAAGTTTTGAACAACACACATCTAGAGGCAGATTTAAAAAGAACAGTAAAGGTAAACAGGGTGACTTTCCTGATGTTTTTAGATACAGATTGGTACTTCTGCAAATTTATTTGTTGTCACTTTGTAACTGACTGAATACCAGGGAATTGGAAATGCAAAGCTGTTTTCTCTTGAATTAAGCATAGCAAAGTCACAAAAGAATATGCTCTAATAAGGACAGCAAAAGACCAAAAGCCTATAATATTGTCTCCCTGGCCCCAGGGATAAAATATTCCATGACCCTAAAAGGGATGACAAGTATTTGCCCATATAAGTGGAGAATTTTCCTCGATGGCCTGATTCTGCACATGTCCCTTGTTCCTCACTACTTAGAGCATTAATGTCTCAGCCCGAATCAGACCCTTTCCTTGCAGGTGTGATGATCTTTTATAGCCAAGACCACCCTGCTAGTTTTGGATTACTTAACTATTGAACATAAGAAAATATTGACTAACCTGTTTAGCATTACATCCAATGGATTAGAGGTGTGATATCCTCTTCTAAACACTGCTTTAAGGAGAAAGCAGAGATAGGAAAAACTGCAGGTGATTTGAACACGTGCAACATTCTCTGTATAATTAGGAAATTACCTGTTGGGAAATAGGTTTTAAACGTCAGAATGAGCAAGTAAATTCTTGTGAGGGCATTTTCTTACTCTGCGTATCCCTTGTGTTAAAACTGGTGTGACTGCCTCATTCTGTATTCTGCATCTTATTTCAGTTGCAAATGCAGTTCTAATGCTGTGTCAGACTTATTTTTCTTTCAGTAGAAACATTCTATTTCAGTGATGACTTGTCCTTCTATAGATGGCTTTCTTATTCTCTTTCAAAGTCAGGCCTTCCCGATTCATTGCATTTCCTGATTTTATAGCATGATGTTGTGTATGGTATATTTGTTTATTTTTTTTCATGTTCTACTTAGAAGTCTTTGAGTTGACTATAAATGTTTTATTTTACATTACATTCGTGAAGTTCTGCCTCATCTTTCTTCAGAGCTACAGAAATTAATTTTAGATTATGTGATCTATGTCCTGTTGTCTTTAGTTTTAGAAGCTCTCCTGTTAAGCTTTGCAATAATAATTTACCAACAGTCTTTCATCTCCCATTATACAGAACCCATCCTTCTGTTGTAAGCTGCATTTATTCCATAGGACTCCCATTTCCTAATAAAACTAAACACTTTTTAACTCCTACCCACGCAGATTTTATCCCTACACATGGTTTGTGGAAGTATTCTGGAATACAAATATTGTCTTTAATCACTGAAAAAGACAAAAGCTATGGATCCAGCATCTCTTTTCTTTATCCTATCATTGGCTGAACACAGATGGCAACTCAGAGCTCAGAGTCTGCCTAGTTAGTTTATAAGATCTGCTACATTTGCACTTGCAAACAAGATGCTGTGAGTTCCTTAGCCAGCGTGACAAATATAGTGATCAAAAGAGAATGGTAAACAGATTATCTAGAACTAGAGAGGTTTCCAGCAGGAACCCCATCTGTGGAGGGGTAATGTCAGTGCAAATATGGTCAAACTAAAACAAAGTGGGATTTGTTGTCATTAATTTTGTTATACATGATATCTGGTCATCCTATTGCTCCCAGAAATACATAAATTTAATATAGATGAAGTGGGTATAAACAAGAAATTAATGTTTATGTCAGTTTTCCTATATTTAAAAGCAGTGATCATTACACAACCTTTTGGTTGGCAGTAAAATTCCTCTGTACAAACACACATCTAAGTAAAGATGAAAACAGCACTACTTTGTACCTGGAGCAAAAGTTCTGAGACAACTCCTTATCTCATTTGTAATTCACTTTGGGTAAGCCATTAATCTCTTTCTGTTCCCATGTCTCTCCTAATGAAATTCAACCAAAATCTGACAGAAGGAAGCACAAGTGAGAAGAAAGAAACAGTTAGCACATTTAATAGAGGTTGCATTTTTAACTGACATGAAAGGCAAACAGAGGGCAGGTGGGACTCCTTGGGTAATGTGATAAGCACTGTTTCAAGCAAGAACAAATATGGTCATCATTTCAGTAAAAGCAGGATTAGAAGCAATAAGTCAGTCCTAAAATACCTGCCAAGCTTATAAAAAAAAAAAAAAATAGACAATGAGAAGAAATACTTTTCTTCATTAACAATTAAAAAAAAAAAAACAGGCATAGAATCCAAGCTTTCCTCTGATTGAAGCTGTGTTACCAACACTCGTGGCAGCAGAAGGCATTTCCTGCCCTTGTTTCTACATGCAGAATTTGTATACCTCCTTGTTGCCAGAAAACTAATTTTGGAATAACAAAATCACTGTCAACCTGGGATGAAGTGGGGACACCGAGGTCTAGAAAGTGCATTTGGGACTACAAAATAATGTTTCTTAAAAGTAAATAAAGAAATAAATCCACTTGGGCAAATATGGAAAAACAGTTCCTTAGAAAAGAAGCAAAATGAAATATGTCAAATTCCCTAGTGACTTCTCACAACCTTTACTGCATTAGGAGGAGAACAGACCACAGCGTAGCATCTGAACACTATTAAAGGATGCAGACCACACAAACAGTTCAACAATGCTTCCTTGGGATAAAATATTATTGCTCCCAGTACCAGTCTTTCTGACCATATGTGTTGGGGGTTTAAGGAAATGTTTTTCCCACTTTAGGAAAAGACTAGATCATTTCATTAAGCCAAAAATAAATTAATAAATTAATTTTACTTGGAGACACATTTTGTCATCACTTGCACAATGTTTTGTTAAAAGGTACCCAAGTAAGCACTGAGCAAATCAGTGTAGCAGTATGAATTTCTCTAATCAAGAGAAAATCTGAAGCAGCAAGAATATCAGTCTGGCTCCTAGAGCTCACAGGAGATTAATTTTCAGTTTGATTATCGTTTTAGGAAGCTGTTATAAAAACTTTAAAACTTGCCTACAAATTGCCTAACAATTATTAAAGAAAACAGATCTTAGCAGTAGGGTATTAAAAGAATACTTTGAAACATTCCATGTCAGTGACTGCAGGTGGAGGCAGTACAGAAGGTCCTTTGGATGTTACACATAATTTAGATATGGAATTGTTCCCTAACTGAAGCACTCTTCTTTATTCTTTAAGAACAACCTCTTGTATTAAAGGAAAAAAAAAAAATGTTTTTCTTGAACAAATAGATATTTTTGCTGTTACTTACTTTGTAAAAAAGTTTTAAAGGTCACAAACACTTGAAAAGGTGAGCTGTCTGTATCCTTCCCTGTTAACATTTGTGTTGCTCTTTTTTCCATTCTATCATTGTTTTTAAAGGTAGTTAAATGTGAAAAGCATAATCTTGTTTACGAGGAAAATGTTATTCAACATAATCAAAACCTTGCTATATGATTCATTTTCCATTTCAGACATACATTTCAACACAGACAGTGACATCTGGAGTTATACAGTACGCGCAGGCCCTGATCCAAAAGCTTTTGAGAACAGACTATGTTAATTTCAATTGGCCCTGGATTGGGTCCCTAATCTATATCATATTGGCTCTCTACTGCATGTATAATTAACATCAGAAGTTTCTTTTTAACATAAGGTATACAGCGATTCACCAAGGATCTTAAAAAGTTGAATTTTAAACCTTTCATTCAATTGGTAAGCAACATGATATATTAGCAATCATGGCTTACCATTGCCTGCTACTTTTCAATGTAAAGCCATACTAGCTTTCAGGAGCTCTTTTTTTTTTTTTTTTAGACATTCTTAGCATCATCTAGGTGCCACGTGGACTACAACACTACAACATACAAAGGATAAATGAATTCCCTTGCACCTTCTATAAAAAGATACAGAAATGGTCACAGAACCATAGAACATCCTGAGTTGGAAGAATGCACAGGCAGAGCTGAATCCAATTCCTGGCTCCACAAAGGACTACCCAAAATTCTAACCATATTTCTGAGAATTATCAAAATGCTTCTTGAAATCCATATTTTGGCACTGTGATTACTGCCCCAGAGAGCATGTTCTGGTGCCTGCTCACTCTTAGTGAAGAACCTTTTCGCAGCCTAACATATCTCCACGTCATTCCCTCTGATCCTATTCCTGGTCACTAGAGAAAATACCTTCCTAGTTCAGAAGAATGTGGTTATTATCATTCTTCCACCCCCCCACCCCCTCCCCCCCCAATGGGAATAGAAGGTGATGTTGTTTGAGGAGAAGTCTCTGGAAATCACACCCTACCTTTCAGTTACAGAACAAAACTACCATTAAAATGGATTTCTACAGTATGTTGCGTTTCCTTATGTTATGACAGACTGATCCTTCAGATAAGCTAGTCATGATTATCTGTTCTTCTGAAATTAGTGGGATATAAATTGAGTAAATACAATGGTATTTGACCCTTACTTGATAATGATGATGACAGCCCCTTGTCTATAAAATAGTACTGATCACTGAATTCAGTCAGTTGTAAAAACTATCTTGGTGTTCTTACTGCACCAAATTTGGCTTAACAACCACTACTCCCACCCCTTCCTTAAAAGCTGATCTCGTAAGCTTCTCCTCACAAACATTGGAATTACTGTTTGACCAAGACAATCTGCTAATGTTTCTTTAGCAGGAATGTACTTGGGTTTAATACTACCTGTGGGTAGATATGGACTCAATCTTAACTCACCGTTACAACAGAAATTAATCCCTGCTCTCTACCACATCCAAAATGAACATAACTCATCAAGACACTGTTAAGAAATATCTTGCATGCAGAAAGTCACAATCACCAAATCTGTTTTCGTATATTTCGTATACAAGGCCACCTCACAGTTTAACTGCCTATCTAGTTTTTTCTCTCTTCCCTAGAATAAGTGGTCAAAGGGTAGAAGGTTATTGCTTCTACAGAGACTATGCAGGACATAGTCTAATGTTGTCATATCAGGCTTGAAATCCATTTCAGATTTCGAGGCTAAAAAAAAAAAAAAGTTTGCTTCAATAGAAAGCCTGTGTCCTTATAAGCAACAGAGCTGTACCTCTCCTGACGTTGTCTGAAAGACAAAGTAGTACCAAACTACGAAGTACTAGATCTAGTACTGAAACTATTCAAAATCCTTTTGAGTCTCACATGCAGCTCAGCTATTCCACTGCACCTTTGTTCAGTGCATACTGATGAATCCATAAAGAAGCTGGCAAGTTCTTATGGCACAGTTCAGTAGCTCGGCAAATGGGCTGATTTTCACTAATGCATTCTTTAAAAAGTAGGAGGTAAATATGCAACATTGATTTTACAGTACCAATATTTTTATTAACCTATTTTAGTCCTATCAATGCCTTGTTGGTGCTTGAAACAAATGAGAAACTGTTGATATTACCAATGTAGATATTGAAAGAGGTTTTCATTGAATACTGAAACTCACTAAGAAAACCTCTGCTTTCACGCAATATTTTATTTGTTAAAAAAATGTTTAACTGGTGTTGAAACTCACCTTCACCACCAAAATTTGTCTAGTGACAAGATCAATAGTTCCATAATCTAAATCATCCTTTTGTTCAAAGTGAAAATATTCTGTCAGGAGAAACAGCTTTAATAATTTCAAGATGTTATTGGAATAAATGCTACTGGCTTGAATAGCCATTCTACTTGGCAAATTTGTGTAACCAGTGTTCACCACACCCTGATGAGAAAGAAAAATAAGTAGTTGTCAAAGCTTTCATGTATTATCTTGGAAACACTTCACATGTTCTCCACAGATTCAATGCCTGTTTTATACATGCTAGTAAATCAAATTTGCATATTACTGTAGACATGAGTTAGTAAAGCTTTGTTTCACAAGTTAAGGGTTCTGTTTAAAACTAATAGCTTACTCCAGTCTATGGCCAAAGAAAGTCAACAATTTTGTCAAAAAGCCAGAGACTAAATGAGCTGAGAGGCCAGTCAGGGAACTAGCTACAAAACCATATGGTGCTTATTTTTGAGAATAAGAAATCAACTACTACTTCAAATCTGAAAACACCTCATGACTGTCTGATCACACTGTACAGTGTGTTTCACAGTTTGACTGTACACTGGTCAATCCCAGAGAAGGAAAGTAGATACCTTTAAACTTAAATTCTTTGCAAGTACAGCTAGAGAAAGATCAAGTTTCTTTTACATCCTTTCATATTATTATGAATGCAGACCATCAAAAAAGAACAAAAGAATTCTAATGCCATGATATGAAATCAAATCCTATTGAATTCTGATCTTGAACACTGTGCCCTAAATGACCATTTCTTTTCGTTGCGTCATTCCAAAATGGCTATATTGATGTGGCAATTGCCAGTTCATCCCAATTTCCAAGGTATAATTGAAACGCTTTTAGTTGGAAGGTTCTTTTCATCTAGCTTTCCAGAACTGGACAGAGTACTTATTTACTGTTTTGAGGAAAACATAAAATGAAAGCTGCAAGTATTCTGTTATTACTTTATGCCCATCTTCACAAGTTGTTTTCTAATGAGATACCTTGCCTCAGGAAAATTCTCACATACTTACTGAATTACTGGCATTTTTATTGCTTCAAATAATGGCTCTTTACAAAGGAAAACAAATGAAGTGCTGCAAGAGAGAAAGGTTGCAGCATTACATTTATTACTAATGAGGGAAAGGCAGAAAGCAACAGGTGCCTAAAGGGTTTTTCTTATCACGTATAACAGAATTTGAATTATTTTTATGCTGCAGGGATCTCACAACTTTGGTAAGTTTTCCCACTCTGTAAGCTATTTAAATGAATAGGTAGAGCAAGTCTTTGAGCCCCACACAGGTCTTCTGCATGCCTAAAAAACCCACTGCAATACCATCGCAGAGCAATGCGGAGGACGAAGTCTAGGAAGAAAGCCTAGGCAGGGCACATAGAGAGGAGATGCAAGCAATATTCAAGCTACTGATTATACGTAATACAAGATAAGCTTTGGCAGATACAGCCTGAATGAGAACAAAGAGTAAAAGGAATATTTAAGTTTGGAAAGAGATGCATGAAAATTAAGTATTTCAAAATTTCTACAGAAAAATAATATAAAGATTTCTTGGAAAAAGGCAAAACTGGTCATTTTTTTCATTAAATTAAAATAATAATAGCAAAGTTCTCATTACTTCTGCAAAGTGTGGAGTTGGAAGTTACACAAACTTTGCTATTTTTAATCAAGACCCAAAAATCCTGATTTAAAATAATGTTGGCAATTAATTTAGCAAAAAGCTCTAGAGATGCAAAATCAAGGGACAAAAAAAAAAAAAAAAAAAAATCAAGGCTCATCAAACAGACCATCACTTTAAACTTGCAAGTTTATGAACTGCCTTGATTTCAGCACTTTTATTATGTTTCTCAAACCTGCCAGCATGTTTTGGCTTCTAGAATTAGATCATTACAGAAAAATAACCTTCATTTAAAAAAGAAAATTATCCCTGTAACTAAGTTGGAAATGTGACACCTGAAGGGGATCATAAAGAGTAAGCTGATCACACCTTCGTATGCTTTTAAAACAATCTCACACTTAGGACTGCACTGTTTTGAAGAAATGAAAAATTGTATGACTTGAATTGCTTAGATGGCATTTCAGTATATATTGATTCAATATAATATTTTGGCAGTAGCAAAAAAAATTGGACCTTTGTAATACCATTATACACTGTATGACTTTATCAGATCATATCCAAACTTAATCTTCATCTAAAAATGATAATTTTTTTTAGTTTAGTTTTTTATATATTATAAATAATTTTATAATATAAATATAATATATAATATAATTATAAATAATTTTTTTTAGTTTAAAGTTTAATTCCACCATGCCTCTTGTAAAATAGTGATACAGGATGAGATCTTTCAAAAATATTGAGAACAAATGTCTAAATTGAATTCACTCTTCTGTACTTGGATTTGGAATGCTTAAAAGTCTTGCTAATAAAGCTCTAAGGATGAATTTAAGGGCACGTTTGGTATTATTGTTAAAAAATGATGTTACCATGCTTGTAAAAGTCAGAACACATAAAATATTCAAGGATGGAATGGTGTCTGGATAACATTCTAATTTGTGGTTTCATTAGTTAAGAAAGAAAAGACTCTGCTTTAGGACTCCACAACACATTGGTAAGAATGCATGGCAGACGTACAGTGTCTTCAAGGAAAAGGCTGTCTTCATTATTATAACACAGATTACTTTTCCTTTGTTACAATGGTATTGTTTATATTTCCCCTGCACCTCAATTTGCTGATTTTTAATCTACATACCTAACAAACGTGAAACTCTCAAGGATAAGTCATTTTCTGGTTTAGCTTCATCCTAGCTCCCCAATTACTTATTCTTTCAATGATTCCATCATGCTGTTAGCAATTTGCATCTTAGCTCTATTTTCCAACTGCACATTTACAAAAGTAAATGAAACAAGATCAATAATTCTAATCAGAAAAAAAAAAAAAAAGGAGTAATTGGGTAGATATGTAGTACATGTGACTCTCTCCAAAAGAAAACAAGATAATAATCACATTGTGTCTGAATATCTAGATACATGCTTAATTTGGTAAGCGTATTATATTAGTATGGACACATGTTTATGCTCTGCAATAGTTATAAGTAATATATAACTTGGTATAATGGTATAATATCCACCTCTTTAGGCTGTTTGGCAAACATAATACCAGTCCTGCTTCAAGACATTCTTAGGACATTTCTTTTGAATAATTTCTAATACCTTTCCTGTTTCAGCAGTAATTCCTTTTAGAGGTTCTTCTCAAAGGAGTTTGAACTGCTCCAGTGCTGGAGGCTTGTGCAGAAAGAGTGGAGATTACTGTCATGGAATCTCTTACATTGTTTTTCTAAAGACAGTCGTTCAAGTATTAACAGAGGCAAGGCAATGATGGTTAACAGATTCTCTCATCATAACCAGATCTGTTAAAGGAAAAGTGACAAACCCATCAATTCTGCATAAGGAAATCAGGCTGTGCGCCAGCTCTACAGCTTTAAAATTTCTGTATGTTTTTGAAACAAAAATTTCAAAAACAAAATAATCACCTGACAAATTGTTTTCAAAGGACATCATTCAGTACAAATGACTGCATATATCTGACTGCAATATTTTATAGTGTTAAGCAGTATTCTAGATTCTAAGCTGTTCTCTTACTTTACCCTATAATAAATCCTCTCTAACACCTCTCACTTGGTAGCTCTTGCAGCAGCCAGCTCAGTAATGTCACCAGCAATTATCAGCATCTAGAGAGATCAAACAGATAGTAAAGTGCATTCTATCTACGCTTATTCCATCATATGCTCTGTCTGCAAGACGCTTTATCTTCAAAAGCACTTTAGAGTATCAGCAGCTACAACCTCCAGGGAGGCAAAAAAGAAAAAGTCTTTTCTCAACAGTGCAACATAGTTAAACAGCTGATTTTAGGCAGTAAGAGCAGGTGGTCATCCATACAATGTGCCATATGTAAATAAAAATAAAGTTAAATAAGACCTCACTAGGGCCACTTTCCCATTCCATAGCATATAGACTTCAACTGTGAAACTTCAGTAACAAGAAATGCTAATCCTGATTTGATCAGCTACACAGTGGTTCTCCTTTAATATAGCTCTTCTCAGATATGAATTCTGACAGGTGCATTGAAGTGGGTATCAGAATGCAGAGTTCAGCCTCAGAATGAAAAAAAATATATATATTGTTTGAAGATTCTTTATACATGTTTCCAGCACAAAAACCTACTGTGTAAACATCTGTAGCAACTATACCTTCACAAGCAGAACTTGTCCTGACAGCATTATCTGACCAGTAAAATACCTGCCAAAATGGTCAGCAGACCACATGATTGATTTCTATCTATAACCTAAAAACAATAGATAGTAAGTAGTTACGTTCTTATAAGAGAGAACACTCAAATAAATGCATCAGAATTGCGCACACAAAATGTTACAAACTCTAGAGCTCAGATGGCAGTACATAAATTACAGAAGCAGAGTCAAAACCTCTTGAGGTAAATGCATGAACCAAGTTAATTAGATAATTAATAGGAGCCTCTCAAACAGTAGCTATAAAGGACAGATTAAAGCAACAAGTCTTGAAACAATGCATTGAAACACCATTCCAATTTATACCAGTAGTTTGGAAATTAAATGCTTGATGGAGAACGATTGCTGGGAAAAGAACACATATCAAAAGTGTTGGGACATAGCATAGATAAAGCGCTACCTGAATCTGCAATATCTTAATTATTTTTTATTCTGCAGAACAGCTGATATGCCTATACTTGACTGTCATCCCACTTACACAGAATGTAGACATTGCACAGAGCTGCTCCCAGCTATTCCAGGAATTCACAGAATAGATTCCATTGCTAAAATAACCAGTTGATGATTATATGAACTTTATATGAACTAGGAAAAAGGGTAAACCTTTCAATTACCTCCCAAAGGAAGCAAATGTTTGAAATGTGTAGGTTCCATACATAGATATATGCTTCTTAAGCACTCTTCTGTAACTTAGTCCTCCCAATAAGCTATTGCTGAAAAATCTTTTCAGTTTTCACTTTTGTTCTGAGAACAGGAGGTAGCTCAGAAAATATTCATTAAATATTTTTCTCATCTTTATTTTCAGTCACTATACGGATCATACTAGAATAAAGATAATATAGAAAAAAAACTAATACAGCAACAACATCTAATACTTGTCTTTTTGTTTGATTGTTTCTGACTTACTGGGGAATTAAGGAAAGAATTCCTGACTACTTCACAGTGCTGCGAGTATTTAGTATTTTGAAGAGGGGGCTGGGGGCTGTTGTTTTCATAGAATGGCTTTGATTGGAAGGGACCTTAAGGATCATCAAGTTCCAACCCTCACTGTCAAAGACAGGGTTGCCAACCGCTAGATCAAGTACTAGATGAGATTGCCTGGGATCCCATCCAACCCAGCCTTTAACACCTCCAGGAATGGGGCATCCACAACCTCTGTGGGCAGCCTGTGCCAGCACCTCAGCTCTCTCACTTCTGAAGAACTTCCCCTGACATCTAATCTAAATCTCCCCTCCTTTAGTTTAGTACCTCCTTCCTTCAACATTTAAAATAAAACTAAGATCAAGAATGAGGTAAAACTCTTAAACCAAAGAGTAACAGATATAAAACCAAATTCACGTCATTGGACTAAATATTATAGCTAACTGCACTCAGTGCAACATTTGATTGTCCAGATACAGATGGCAGAGAAGTTGGCCCACTGTCAGGTCTGCAGGGCAAGATAAGCAGTCATTCTGGGAATTCCTACAAAACCATACAAAATAAACAAGTACAGAGTGATAATTCATCCCCATTTAAGTTAATGGCAAAATTTGTACTGGTTTCAATGAAATGAGCTTCTGCCCAGAGGAAAACAAGAGATCAGTGAAAATTAGTTATTCATCGCACGTCTCGCCCTGAATCAACGTGGATTTCTGTAGTAGTAAAAAACTATTTTTCTTCTGTGGGTACCGTTTGTTTAATAGTTGCAGACATACAGTTCTGAGATAATAATTGACTTTGGTTCACAGAAAAAGAATAAATGTTAAAAACAAATATTTCAAGATAAGTTTATATAAAAAAAATCAGCATTGTTTATAGAGCCCTGTGTTAGAACCACTGGATGGAAATCAGAGTGCTTGACACTAGGTTAATTAGATTTGAATAGTTTCACAGACAAAAAAGATAGAATGCATAACAGGAAAATACTATTCATCCCTGTAGCCAGATTGATTAAATTTACTAGAGTTGTCATCAAGACCTTTTGGAGACTGCATTCATGATTTTGTTTATGGTTCTGTAAAAAGAAACAATATTGACTGCTGACATTATCATGGCTTGCAGTTTTTCCCCCTTAATTTCACTGTAGCTGAATACATAAGAACTGATGCAACTTCGTCTCCTTCTGAAAGCAAAACAAAACAGCAACAGCTGCTTCTAGTAAAGTAGGAAGATGCATCTCCAAGGCACACCTTAAGTCATGAGGTTCAATGTTCTTCAAAGGCAAATGCCACACAGTCTTTACCATGAACTTGATTCACCTTTGGAGATTTGTAAGCAGGAAATGTTTCCTACTGTAGGCCTTACACAGATACCAATGAAGGTACACATCTACTGAACCAAATTTTAATGGTGTGGAAGATATTTCTTCATCTGACATTAAGAACTTAAAACATAAGGTACTAACCTTATCTGCTCCCTACCACAGTCTTCACACAGCACAAACACTCTCAGAGTAGAGTGCGAGGCTGAAGGTCTCAAGGGAAACACTGGAAACTGAATCTTCATTGGAAACCAGGGTGATAACACTGATAGTAAAAAGAAATATAAAAAGATGCCTACAGATGACTTTTGAACAAAACATCAGTGGCAAACAAGTGGCAGTGAAAATGCTTTGTTCAATGAAGCACTTCTGTTTGTTATCTTTACCAGATTGATTCTGCTCAAGATGAACTGGTTCAAATTTTAAACCATTTCAATATATAGTCTATGTACATAAATAATTGACACAGTATTTAAATTAGGTTTTCTTAATGAGTTCCTTATATAAATCTAAACAGCCTTGAAATAATTTCCAAAACGGAACTGTTTCAAAATGTGTCTTGCACTGAATATTGACTTGATGCATTGGCCAGTAGTGCAATGGGATACTATGCAGGGAGCTGAAGCTCAAAACTAGCAGGGAGAATATTGCACCTTCGGTTGTCAGAGGCTGTAAGTTTAGGAGCAGTAGCAAATTATTTTATTCAACTTTTATTCACACTGTCCCTCAAAATCAACACAGCAACTTCAAAGACAGCTTGGAGTGGAACCCATAATCCCAAAGATAATCCTGTCTGCATGTTGTGACCAGTTCACACTTCTGTTTGCAAACAAACTTATGTTACACTTCAATTTACATAAGAGATTATCACAGAAAAATAATGAAAAGTAATATGTTAAAGCTATGACAAATACAACACATTTATCATGCCACCAATTGCATTTCTTACCATACATTTTCCTGGTAACTCCCACAACTGGGTCTTTACAGCGTACACCTACAAAATAAAAGACAAATAAATACAAAGACTTTTCCCTCTAATTCATAGTCAATTTTTAATCAGGTCCAAGGGTACAGACAGCATTTCAACTTTCAGTGGATTTCAGTATATACAAGTTATAGAATCATAGAATCATTTGTGTTGAATGGCAGCTTTAAAGGTCATCCTATCCAACTCCCTGGCTGTTCAAAGCCCTGTCCATCTTCACCATCAGTGTTTCCAGGAATGGGGCCATGCACAACCATTCTGAGCTATCTGTTCCAGTGCTTCACCACTATCATCATTAAAAATTGTTCTATTTAATCTAACCTAAATCTCCTGTCTTTTAGTTTGAAACCATTTCCCCTTGTCCTATCACAACAGACCACAACAAAAAGTCCATTTCCTTCTGTCTTATAGCCCTCCTTTACATACTGAAAGTCCACCATCAGGTCTCTCCAGAGCCTTCTCTTCTCCAGCCTGAACAGCCCCAGTCATCTCAACACCTTACAGATTTTGAAAACTCCATCCATGTATCAATTCCAGTAAAGTTTTATGTACATAAGTAATCCTTACAGAAATATAATCCCTGGCTGACCTTAGTAGGATTGTTAGCGTGAGAGAAGGTGGCAGGATTGGTCTCTACGTTTTCATAAATAACATAGAACATCTCCAGATGAACGTTCCGCTGTTAGTTTTTATAGTGTCTTCCACAGCCAGCCCACATGGTCTCACATTTGTAGCTGCCAAAACAATAACAAATTAAAGTTTGGTTTGTAAAAAGGCCTTGGCCCAGACTCTGCATATACAAGTTCATATGCTGTTTACCCTGAAAAAGGTGTGGAACTGACCACAATGAGGTGACAACCCTAATTCCACTCACACACGAGGTGGGAAAATCAATAACACAACTGCACGAATGAGGAAAGGACACTTTGTTTTTCCTGGCTCATACGTGAACAAGCTGTGTTGTGTTAATAAAGAAATGAGGTCATTTTGTAAAGCAGACTGTAGAACCTCTGCCTCTTCCCCCTTTGTACATATCTACATGTAAATATAGGGTTTGATCAAAAAGTAATGCCTCCTATTTTACTGTGTTGGCCCAAAAAGCAGAGGCAGATAGCGGTGATATGACAATAGAGACTGAATAGAGACCAGTAGTGTTTTGTGCTCTTTGTATCTGTCCTAGTTACCATGCAAGTAGGAGACAATACTTTGATTGACCTACATGCACGTGTGCACACATTTCCATGCTATGTTCCAATTGTTCAATATACAACTACTGCACAAATGACCACACATTTTAATTCATTCAGTTGACAATTTTGTTAGTCAAGAAAAAAGCCCTGTAGATCAGCGTTCCACAGAACATGTATGAACTCATAGCTGTCAGGAAGGTTCATGATCTTACCTTATTTGCACTAGAATTTGTAACTGAGCATCTCTAGTTCTTTTCCTTCACAAATGTCACATTTTACATGTCTAGAGCTTTGGTAAACATGGTATGGCAGGTGTAACTTAATTGCCAGGTAAAACTTAAATGCCAGAGTATCCCAGATGTAGTTCTAAATTCTTAATACTCTTCTACCTTGCTGATTACAGGATTATTTGTATGTGTAGTAAGTGTAACATCAACAATTTTAATAATAACACTGCCAGATTAGAAAGTTTCATATTAATTTTTGAGAGGCACTGATGGTGCAAGGCTAAAGGGACCAGGTCAGTAGGCAACACTGCCAGCTCATGGATGGGAGACAGATTTTATTTGAATATCAATTCCTGAAAAAGTCTTAGTAAAGTGGTGGAAAACTAAGAAGTCTTACACAAGAAATAAGAGCAGCATCTCAGTACTGACACATTCAAAGGTGGCTACAGATGGTAAACGCACAAACGGATAAAAGTTTCCTAAAATACGGAACCTGCTGGCAGTTGTTTCATTTTGTTTCTTTTTTTTTAAGAATATATTGAGGAATTTTGATCATTCAAATCTCCAGCATTTCTTCATACTAAAATAAAATATTCAGAAATGATGAATAAAGGCACTTTTATACATGTTGGCTGGTCACCTATGCATAACTGATTTTTATTTTCTGTGAACTTAAGAGGTGCTGGCAAAGGAACTTTGAGATTATTTGCTTTGGTTGCTCAAATAGAAATTAAAATTCCTTATAATATGACTTCCCCTATAAATCAGATAGGTTACAAGTTTTCTGGAAACTGACATCATTGTCAGAAAATTACAGTCAGAAGCACCGTACTAAAAAGGCAAATAGGTCAATCCTTATGTGCATCTCTAATGTATTCATGCTGTCTGTATTAAGTACATTAAGTAAGCTATCACAGAATTTGTTCAGAGATTTGCAAATTGGGATTTTTCGTTTTCCCAGATAACTGCTTATCTTAAAATCTTTTGAGAAAAGAAAAACATACAGAATTAATCTGGGGCTCTTGCCATTAGACTTTCATCTTTACCATCATAGTTGTAACGTTATGTTCAAGGTAATCTAGGGGTAAGGCATGAGGTTTGTAGAGTCAAATTATTAGATCAACAGGTATAGCTGAAAAAATGAACACCCAGACACTGACAACCCACATTACAGTCTGAAATAGAGTCAGTCAAAGCCCATGCAAAAGTCTGTGCATTAAAAAAAAATCCTAAAGAGGAATCCTAATGTGTAGTGATCACTTCCCATAATTTAGTTTTAAAAATTCTTCCATTGTTTCACATACCAAGTTCTAACAAACAAGATGCAAAACTGAACCGTTTGAACACGTATACAAATGCAGATATGAAGTACTATTTTGCTTTTAAATGCCAGTAATTGTTGCTACATTTCTGGTATACAAGAAGTGACCTTCAGACAGCATTTGAATTTGTGTTCAGATCCATTCAGTTAAAAAACAAGACAATATTATTATAAACCCTTTGTATTCACCATTATATCAGATATAACGTATGTTTTACGGTCTGTCAACTTCACAAGGCTTGGAAATTGCTTAGATTGGCATCCAGTTTCTGGGTGCAGTATCTGAAAACTAACACTGAAACAAACACTGAGCAACTGATAAGGCAATGCAGTGAAGTCACCCGGCCTGTCTACTGTAGCCAAAATAACACTCTTCAGTGCCCTTTCTCTTGATCCAGCTATCTTGTAAGCTTAAGAACATTAATTAAAAAGCTACTTAGTTAAACCAGATGACATCTATTTTATGGCCAAAGAACATATGCTACATGGAGATAGGAAAGAAAGGAAAAAGCAATCAGTTATCAAACGTCTATGAGAAAAGGGAGCACACACTGAAAATAATAGAGCAATGAGTACTATGTGAGCATTCTTCATCTGAAACAACAATGTGAAGATACAAAGCTTTGTTATAATACAACATCCAGGCACTTAAGATGTCATCAGTAACTTCTTCAAGTGTTAATTTAACATTCTTCATGCACCCTTGTTTCTCTAAAAACTTACAAGTACATCCACGGTGAAAGTAACCTCTTTAGAGAACAATATTTCTTCATAAGGACTACCAAAAAACCATGGAAATCTCTGAACAGAGATTTTAAACATTCATTGCGTACAATAGATTGCTCAGCCAGCGGACGACAGAACATTACTCAGCTACTTAAAAACGATATTAACTGACATCAGTCTGGTTTGCAGCAGAAATGGGGAACTCTTGACCTACCAAGTATGAGACTTGGTTGTGGTTTGGGTTTTTTGTTTTGTTTTCTAATTATTACATTGGAAAGTCTGAGAAGAGCCTTGACCAAAGACAAATGAATACTACATTACTACAACATAACCACATCCTGTGTATTATTGTACAGTCTAACTTCTGAGACGTTGCGCATATATTTTATGAAAGTGAATTATAGCAAGATTTCGTTTATTCTACAAATAACTTAGCCCTCCAAAATATTTTAAGTATACAGATTTCATAGCAAATGGTCAAGTTAATATTTCCTGTGGGTGCTGTGATGATACAAGTATGTTAAAAACAAAAATGCAACTTGCTTATCCACTATAAATTCAGTGGAAAATTTTAATACAAATCAAAATGAAAAAACAGTGCAAAGATCAACTGCATTATTTGACAAGTGCATGTGCAACTGATGTGGATTACACATTTATTTTTAAAGTAATTTACCCTGATTTATAAGCAACTTTTGGCTAAAGCTGTTATTTGGACATCCAGAGCTGCTAAAGATACAGCAAGGTTACAGGATTGAGAACAGAAGCATTTCAAGGAGCTGTACATCCTATCCATGTTTCTACTGACATCATCTTTTCCTCATTCTCAGGTTATTTACAGTACTTCCACTGATTGATGTAAATATTTTACTTTTAGGAATTAGTGAGCAAACTTGACACAGTTCATCTTTATTTTATTTTAGCTGGCACCCCAGATATATTGATACAGCTATGCATGTATATCACTACAACTTAAATGTACTTTTTTTCACCTGGTGAGCAAGTTGCATATAAATCATCATCACTAAAGGTGTTGCTTGCCTTTAAATACCTAAGAACCATCAAACATTTCCATATGAAAAAGCTTTGCCAACAAAAATCACACTTGCAAGATTGAAACCAACTGTTAACCAGCAAAATCAGTAAGTAAATAAACCAGTTTTTCATGGAATCTTAGGACTGGGAAGGATTAGCAACTTCCTCTAGACTACTTTCTACCTCAAAACAGTGTAAGGTCTACCTAAAAAATTGCTGGCAATGCCAAGAATGATTATTCCACCATCTGAGAAAACATATACAGTTCTCTATTCTCTTCATTTACTAAGCATCTGATTCAGCTATAACTACATGTGCCCTATTCACAATTGACACGGAAAATCAATTTTTGTTTTCAACAGCTTTTTACATACCTGAGAGCTGATACGAAAGTCCAGCTTTCAGTGAAGAGTACCGTTTCACCTCTCCTTCCTTTAAGTCATGCTTTCAAAACATTTAATTGTTCTTCTTCGTATTTCTTTTCTATTGAGAGCCTGCACTGACCCTCAAATGTAACAAACAAAACCAATCATACTGAAGTTGAGGATACTGGTCTTAATAGACCGGATAGATTACTTGATACTGGACTGTCTTTTTAAGCACCTTGAATAATGTCTCCTTTTCCTTACAACTTCATTCACTTTTAACTCACATTAAAATTTAACACAGCATGGCACCAACATCTTTTTCTATAGAACTGTTACATGCTAAACTGTTTCTATCACTGCATTTAGGCAAGAAATCTCCTAGACTCTGAGAAAAGATTTAAAGACACAAACAGGTCCTTAAACCTTCAAATCTGAATCAAACCAAAACTCCAGGAAAAAAAAAAAAACAACACACTCACGTACTACGTTTACTAAGGTGAGCCAAAACAGCAAAAATATCCATGTGAAGCATACTGTTTTTTCTAGTGTTCATCAAAAGCTTTCCAGTACTGTGTAATTCTAGAAATTGTAATCAAAGGTTTAATTGCTGCAATTATTGAAAAACATCCCCTTCTACAGACATGGAAAGGTTATTTCCCAAGGCTCAGAACACTAACATATTTTCACAATTATTCATGCTTTTACACAATCCTTGATTCTCTGTTTTCTGGAGCTGTGCCAGCAGCATTAGGAACTGTTTCCTCTTCTAAAGTTACCACTGTGTGACTTTTGGAATATACAACGCAGCTGCAGTTCAGAGTTTTCTCTCAATTCCTCTACCTGGTTGCAGGAGTTATGTGTGGACAGAAAAAGCTACAATTCAAGGGATTCAGGAAAGACATCTCTTTGCCTTCCCCCTGCCTGCTAGATCAAACTGCCTTAAAAGCCAAAGCTATCTACTTCTTTCTTATCTGCTTTTCAGCATGCGAAGATCTTGCAATCAGCTTTTAATTTTTCAGCAGTAATAACTAGACTACCAATTTTCAGCTGAACAAGAGGTGTGTGTAGAAGAAAGGTGGCTAAAAAATCATGACAATTTCAATGACACGAGCTAAGGAGCGTTAAATGGAAGCAGCAGACAGCAGGCACAACAGGGAAAGGAATACTAATTTGTGAAACTCCTTGCTGCAGGATATTGTAAATGTTGGAAGACAAAGCCTTTGACAAGTATTAAAGCACAACCTTTAGTTAAGAAAGTCCATCAGCTGTAAATAGTTGGAAGTGAGGACATTAACATGAGAAAGCAACACTACACACTTGCCCAAGCTCTATAGTCTCTATAGCTGTTTCTTGTTGGACACTTGGGACAAGGTTCCTGACAAGACAATATAATTTGTCTGGCTTGTTTGGCCATTTTTAAGACCTAGTAAAAACTTCCAAACAGAGTGTGGAAGATTTTGCCCAAAAAATTTACAAGAGACACAACTGCCAACACATGTACAAAAAAAAAAAAAAGTTGTTAAACTAACAAAGATGGAAAAGCTGACTTTTTTCCTATAGAAATATATTTTTCACTAAGAAATTTGGAAAGGAAGAATCTTAAGGCTCATCAATAAGGATGATGAAAAAGGTTGGACACCATAGTTCTTTAAGTCATCATTCTCAAAATATTTGAAGTACTCAATAGACAAAGTTCAGGATCTGTGCATTAAACAGCTCTAACTATCATCTCCCCCACTGGTGTCCCTTAGCAACATATTAACTTAAAACATGTTCAGCTTGCAAGGACTCCACTCTCAACCACTCTCAGCCCTCTCCACTGCTTCTTAAATCACCTATCGGTTTCCTGAGGAAAAAAGGCCATATATCAAGCATTACAAGAAGATAAGAAATATAGATTACGTCCTTAAAAAAAAAAAAAAAACACAACAGGAAATCAGGAAATTCCAAGATAGATTTTACCTTGGTATAAATGCTATTGGCCATCTCTTTTGGTGAATATACTTTACTTAGGTAGTCATGTTGTCAGTGCTTATCCACACACACCTTAAAACCACAAAGAGAAGACCTGGGATTTACCTTTAAATCAGAACACATGTTTCTCTTCTCTTCCTAAGTATAAAGTAGAAGAGTATAAAACGAAGTACGTCTCAACCAACTTCAGAAATGAAAAAGATCATTCAGCGTAGTAACTGATAATTCTTTTTTTTCCATAGTTAATTTTTTTAATGAATCTCAGTAGTGAAAAAAAGTAAACATTAAAATATTTAGGTGCATTATGTGTAAAAAAAAAAAAAAATCACTTTTCTTAATTTACAGGCTTTGAAAATACAAACTAACCTGAGCAGAGGATTCACAGAAGATAAACTAGAAATCCACAAATGGGAAAGCATAGATTACGTGGAAGAAATAACACAAGTACTGGCACCTTTTTAAATAAGGATGCTGAAGTGCTGGGCAAAGCCATTGGCCAGAACTGTTTCTATTCCCTCCTGGCCACTGATGCCAAATCCTGTGTGCACACCTGAAAGCAAAGAGAGTAAATGTACATCTGCTGAATAGCTGAAAAACAGCTGTCAGCTTATCCAGCTATCACATAGACAGCAACAGGCAACAGATATAATTTCTAACAATGGAAAATGTTGCCCTAGACTAAAACAGACATGAAATAGAAGAGGGAATGCTCTCATTAACACTGATGTTCAGTATTTATACAGTATTTATATAGTCCCTCCAGCGTCAGTAGGTTAAAAAACTCCCTGTGCAAGCTAATTATTTTATTGTGGTTATTATATAATCAACAGTTTTTCTTTATCCTTGCACATCCTCTTTAATTTTTCTCCTTTTCTGTTGTTGCGTCTAGAAGACCACGTCCCCATTCTCCACAGCAAAATAGACGAACAAAGGTATTTTTATATATTGCTAGCCAAGTTTTTCTGGGTTTAGACAGCAACAATAAAACTGTTAAATTAAGTTGATCTGTTGTATTATCCTGTGAATATTCAGTGGAGTCTTTCTGCTGTTTTCCTACTTCAGTAACATGCCATTGGAAGATGTGGTTCTGGGTAGTTACAGGACAAGGCTGCTTACAGAAAGATGAAAATGTGAACATGAAACAACCATTATAAGGAAGTTATCTGACTATGAAATGTTTCAATTTCCCACCAATTAATGACAAAGATTTCTTTACTATATAGTCACACATACCCATTATGTGTTAAAGAAGAACTAAAGAAGCACATAGGTTGCTCTTGAAGTAATACCACCTATTTATTTCCATGGAAACTACAACAGATGCAAAGAGCACACAGACCACTATTTGACTGAGCAAGTTATCAGTTACAAAATACTTTTTTCCAAAACAGCCATCCCCACTAGCTATGCATTTTCCCTATGTTCAACCTCTACTGCCACATCTCCAGTATCCACCTCTGACATCGTGGGCCATAATAACAAAATAGGAGGCATTATCTTCAGAAAAGCCTTCAGATAACCAACTTGTTCAAGTCCTTCAGTCATATTCTATTATCAGTACTTAATGTAAATATTTTTAACTACAGCAGCAACCACGCATTTTAGGGGAAAAAAAAAGCATTTGGAGGGCATTGTGAAAAAATACACTTCCCTACAAATTTGAAAGATGACTAATGTTATAGGACAAGAAATCCATCATGAACTAGTAAACACAAAGATAACACATCTTCCTGAGAAAGAGGAATAGAGTGGACAAAGCTGCACAAGCAGTTTTGAACGGTCGCCTTATTTCTTCTGCTCTTTCCCAGGCGTCTGCTTTTGGTCACTATTAAAGATAGACCCTAGATTAGACATTTAAGTCTGATTCAGGTTAGGTTCACCCCACACAAACAAATAAATTTCTTTATCACAGTTCCTTTCAAGTGACAAATAATGGTATCAAGGCAAGTCTGATTTTTCTTCCTCTTCAGAAATGGAAGAGTGTTTATCATATTTCTCAGTAACAGGGCTGGCTCTGTTTCAACACTTTACTTTCCAAATTTGCCATTACTTTTGATAACGCTGTCAGTATCTTCATCTCCTATTATCTTCCTGTGCTTCCTAATCAGCTCTACAATTCATGCATTTTGTAAAGGAGTGACTTACCAGGAGTTTTACACCTGTAGTCAACTTGCAAAAAATTTCTCCTAATTAGTTCTAATAGCAGAACTCTGAAAGTTTCTGGTAAGTCACCTGACTTTGCAACAACTATAAAGAGATGATGTGATGTTGGTCATTTCTTGCATTTAATGACTGGGGTGTTGTCTTTTCCAGAAAAAAAAAAAAAAGTCAAAGGAATTTTTAAGTAACTGAAACTTCTACTAGAAAATCTCATTCCTACTCAGTATCACAACCCACCCTCTTACACAAACATAATCACACATACAGCATACTTAATCACAACGCACACAAGAAGATTATAGAATTCTTGCAAGATGATTTGATTTCACTTTTATCTACTAAACACTAAAAATAAAACTCACTGAATTGGCTGTTCAAGAAAAACCTTGAGCTTTCCAGCTGATACTGAGGATTACAAAGTAAACAAAGACTTAAACTGCGCTGATGACTCAACAAGCATTTAGCACAGGAATGTGCATTTCTCTAACCCTTGTTAGATGTACTTGGAAGCACATCCTATTGTTAATTTCTACAATAATGTTCAGCTATACCCTCCAACAGTTGCATTTGCTTTCATATCTCATACTGCAGCAATACAGTCAGAAACACAAATTCTGCTTTAGCATAAATATCCTATAATTTAATTTGTTGTGAAAGTTGTTATATTCCAATAACGTAAAAAGAAAAATCTTTGTGAAATGAGAATATTAGGAATCTCGTGGAAATTTTGGAGTGCTATAAATCACAGGATACAAGCTGTGAAGTATGAAGAAAAATACACACCAAAACTATGAAAGCAGACTCAGGAAGCCAGAAGAACAGGTAGAGACTAAAGCTACAAAACTTATGTCTTGGCAATGATATTCTCAAGAATGAAGCTGGAAGCTCTGTTAAATCAGTAGGGCAAAAAAATTTGATTTGTATTGAAGAGTTCAAGCCTCATCCACATAAAAGTAACAGAAGTTATTATGACAGGAACCAGATTTTCTAAACAAAGCAAATTGTTCTGGCATTCCCATGAAATGCTGATATTTATAAAATCCACTGGAGGTGATTTAATGGCATTAATTTGATGCAGTAATGATTTTAAGGTCAAGTTGTGCTCTCTTAACAAAATCAGGAAAAACAGTTGTACTACATCTGCCTACTTGCACTTCAGTTAATTGGCACTAATCCTGTGCTGCTCATCTCACGCAGTAACAGAAATGATATAATACTAATTAAGAATAGACAGTCTCACTATAGATCTAGATAACTTTAAATCTAAAAACATTCATATTCATGCAGCATGGGAAATAAGTAGGAGGAGATAGAAACTGAGCTGCAACTAGAAAACTATGATCTACTTACTATTTCGGAAACGTAGTGGGACAAATCACAAACTGGAATACTATGATTGAGGGCTACCAGCTTTTTCAAAGGGACAGGCAAGGTAGGAGGAGCAGGGTAGTTGCTCTCCATGTTAAGGAGTAGATAGACTGTGAAGAGCTGTCTCTGAGAAACAGAGGCATTGGGTTCAGACTAATGAAGGACATCTGGTGGACAGGGTCTACTAAAGGCCACCTGAGGCTTTCTCGCTTTAGCTGCAAGAGGTGTCACCTCACAGACTCTCATCCTGATGGGGAATTTCAACCACCAAGACATCTGATGGGAAAACAACACAGAGAGCTGCAAGCAGTCCTGGAGGCAGGCTTGGCTGTAGGCACCATGGCCTGGTCAAGTTTGTGATTCTGAGGAACATGAGCCTGGCAAAGAGCAGAGTTAGGATCCTGAAATTCAAGAGAGCAAAATTTAGGCTGTTTAAGGAATTACTGGGTTACGTTGCCTGGTATTGCACTTGAGTCAAGGCAATCCCAGGTATATGTATGGACTGGGAGAACTCAGAGTAGCCCTGCAGAGATGGACATGGAGTTCCCAGTGAATGAAAAGATGGACATGAGCCAGCAGTGTGCCATTGTGGCCTGGAAGGCCAACAGTATCCCAGGTTGCACCAAAAAAGGGATTGCAGGGAAGTGAGGAAGGGGATCATCCATCTCCACTCTGTCCTCATGAGGCCCCACACTGAATACTGTATCCAGGCCCAGGGCCACCAGCACAAGGAGGATGTGGAGCTGATAGTGATAGGAAAGGGGAGTGGTTTGAAACTAAAAGAGAAGATTTAGGTTAGATCTTAGGAAGAATTTATTTTTTTTTTTAACTCAGAGGATGGTGACATACCAGAACAGGATGTCCAGAGAAGCTGCAGATGCTCCATGCCTAGAAGCTTTCAAGACCAGGTTGGATGGAGCTCTGGGTAGACTGATATTGTAGCTGGCATCCCTGTCCATGGCAAGGGGTTGGAGCTAGGATGATTTTAAAGGTCCCTTCCAACCTAAGCCATTCTATGATTTACAATTTGGGGGATTTCTTCGGTTTTGCTTTTAGAATATTCTACAAAATCATACTGATACAGTTACAAGTTATAGTGATACTCAGAAGCCTTCCCTGGATGAGGCTCTGATACAGATGAAACATACAAAAGCAGTTTTTTTTAAATTGTTTTCCAAATATATTACTCCTATTCGCATAAAGAAAAAGTAGTTATTTTAGGTTTTTCGTGGTACATGCTAGATAACCCATTATAAAGGCAAGTACTGGTAGAATATGATAGCAGTAGGACACATTTGAGAGTCTACTCATTTATCTCATGAAGACAGATTTTTTATTTAAAACTTAAATCAATACCTGTTTTTCCCTCTCTTTTTCTTTTTTCCTTTTGGTAACTGTAAGAATAACTAATATTATTATACATAACTACTATACATAGTTACTTTAATTTAGCAAATACTCAACTTAAGTGTTAATAATAGAGACAACTTAAATTATTCTCAGCATATCTAAATTGTATAAACAGCCACAGCCCAATATAAATGATTCTCATAGATCACTTCTGCTGTTTTATTCCTCCCTGAAAAACAAAAAAACAAATATGCTTTTCAAAATATAGCACAGTTACTTGTTTAAAGAATAAGCTCATACAAAAAATACATGGTGCATTAATAGCAGAAATCAGGAGCTCATCAGTAGCGAGAGTAGTGACAACAATCAAGAAGCCTTAAAACGAACACTGGTGACCAGAGGTGAGCTGCTGCTTTCCCCTTCATATCCTCACAGCTGGGATAGCGCCGCCACCCAAGGACAGGCCTACTTCTGTTCGCTGATGGCCACCTGGTGGTTGAACTGGCAATTCAAGATAACAGTGCATTCCAGTTAAAAAACCACCTGAGTAAAGACACTGTAAAAAAGAGAAGCAAAGACTGATCTCTGCATATGAGGGTGAGCAGTTAGGTATGCCTTGCCACAAAATACTGCACCAAGATTATTAACTGAAGGAGGAAACTACTAGAAAAAATATTCACTTAATTGAACAGGCTTAATAAAATACTGTCACAGCTCTTTGTGTAATTTCACATCCAAGGTGTACATTCATTAATAATGAGTTTGAGATAAATAGTTACGTGTGAACTAAAGAGTCTTTATAGCAACTGTGAAACAGTGTAAGTAACTACAGAATTATGACCATTACTAAATGCTTCATGCAATCCTGTATGTGAGGCAGTTGATAAAACAGCCATTCTGATGAACTTTCCATGTATTCTGACATTAATGAAGGTCTTACATATCACATTTTGAATAAGATACACAGCTTTTGCTGAGAATATAGCCTTATTTGTCCTAACTGGTCACTGGGTGTTGTAGCTAGGAATTGAGCAGGTATTTCTTTTTTGAGTAATAGGGTTTTACGATCCAAATTTATGAAGGAGCTACCACACTGAGAATAAACCACACCAAATCACTTCAAAACACCAAAAAGTGTTTTGAAAAATGCCTGCATACGCAGTAAGCTGGGTACCTGCTACTCTGCCAACTTACCCTCTGCTCAGAGGCACAGAATTGATAACTCATAGCTGTTACAAATTCATAAAATGCAAAAAATACAACTCCTATGAATTCACATAACTTCTTGTTCAGAATTTCACATGCAACTTTACCTGAAAAAAATAAACAGAGGAAAAGAGTACTTACAACTAACTTCCAATATGAACTGGATGCAAAAACTTTTTTAAAAACAAATATTAGACTCTAGAATAACATTCCCCCCCTCCAAAGAGAAGGAGCAGTTCTCTTTGTGCCATAAGAATTAAGTTACACTAAAATATAAGAGGTGTCATTCTGTAGATGCATATGTAATCGTTAAAGCTATTTTAACAATGGTGATGATAACAGACTTTACTGAAATGAGCCACAGCATGCCAGGTGGGTTACATAGTCACAATGAAAAAAACAGCAACACATACACAAATGAGAAGCAGGTTAAAAAAAAGTTAAGAGCTGGAAGGAACTGCTGGGTGTCATGAAAGTTCTGCCGGTATGAGCTACATTAAAACTTCAAATTGCTCATCATTTACACTGGTACTTCTTCCTCTGTTTATCTCACTTCATGAAATTTCTGTCCTGTAACAGAACTGATTGGGCAGTCATCATATTTCAGCTGCTAGGGGATCATAAGCAAGCTCAGTCTGTGCACAGGAGGAGAGAAAAGGAAATAATCTTAACTTTAAGCACCTGAACCAAACACACAGATTTTTCCAACCCACAACTCCAGCCAGTACAGACAAGTCAGCAAATAAGTGAGAGTTCTCTCAATCGTTTGTTAGAGGACCTTACACTTCCACTGACTTCGGGGGAAAACTGGGGAACCTTCACAGTCAATCACATCACCTGCCAAACTTGACTCATGTGAACACCTCCAAGGCTGCTGACACAGGCTGCCTCAGAGAAACAAGACATTCTTTTGCACTACAAATGAAGAGCTCTAATTAAATCCTCAGATAATAGACTAAAACAGAAAACTAGCCAATAAGATCCTTATCTTCCCTTTAAACAAAGATTACACATAGGGAAGAACATGACTCATTACGCTTTAGAACTAAGGTTCCAGATTCACCTGATAAGAGTTGTTTTTCTCCCCCCAGCAAATCTTAAGCTATCACAATAAACAACCTACTCTTAGAGTGAGAATCAAGCAGACATCGTTAAGAGTGAAGTCATGCTACCTATCCTTTGCAACGTCCATCCACTATTTCCTTACAAAACTCACAGTGCAATATCTAGATTTTCAAGAAAATATTAGGGGAGGAGAGAAAAATTTGTATTTCCAGTCTCTTGCTTATGATAGAGCTCCTTACTGTCTGCTGTGTCATAAGCCAGGATGCATTTTCAGTGGCATTACGACAGAATACTCTTAGTTTCTGTAAATGCTCTGGTAAAAATAGGAATGATCTTCTAGTTAAATACTGCGTACTGCAGACAGAAAACCATGGCTCAAGACAAGTACAGTGCATGTTTAACCACAGAATACAGCTTGTGTTTATTTAAGGAGTGTACTGGAATGCCAGTGATTCTTTTCAGCTGTCCCATTGCTTCTTCCCCTCCCCCTCTCAATTTTTGTTTAATTTTTTCCATGGATGTAATTAAGCAATGCTCAAATTTGGAAAAACTAGCAAACATACGTACTGCATAGCAGATGACTAGATATTCTAAAGAGATTCCATTAGCAGTGCCTTGGACATCATATGATGCAAGACAAAAGCAAACACTTGTAGCAGCCAACTGGAATTAATTCTTCTACAGTGACAACAGAGGTTGCAACCTACAGCTTGGAGAAACAGAAAGCTAAGAGTGAAATCAGAGGCCACCCACATATCCAGAGGTGATATAAATCAAGTGTCCTAAGCTTGGTCACTAGCTCCAAATTAACAAAGCATCTGTCCTTAATTCACATACCCTGAAGGTTAAGAGTGAAGCACAAAATAAAATGTCAAAACTGAACCGCACTGGTTAACATCAGATTACCCAACTCTGTAGCTTGCTGCAACATGCAGTAATTATCCACTACGCAGTCTAAAATATGTTTGGTTTCACCCAAATATACATTTTGCTTTGATAGAAGAAAAGTTCCTTCAAATTATCACTGTTAATAGAAATATCATCTAAGATCCTGTCAGGCTGCAATACATCACAGAAATGTTTCTCTTCCTTGCAGATTTTTGTTTTCACTTTGAAAAAAACCTTCCAGCATGAGCTGTATGTTTTGTGCTATGCCACTACACCGATACTTTGAATAACAAAGGCGTAATTCACGTGAAGTCTAATAAGTAAATATTTAAGAAAAAAATGTGTAAGAACTTTTAGCTGATTGAGCCGATTTACCTCTTGGAATGAAGTCACAAGAACTCATAGAATCACACTGGTCAGAAGAGACCATTAAAGACCATCTGGTTCAACTCCCTTGCAGAGAACAGGGACACCAACAGACCAGGTGCTCAGAGCCCCATGCAGCCTGACCTCAACTTTCTCCAGGAAAGGTGCACCCACCACCTCTCTGATCCAGAACTGAATTCTGTTTGCTCTTTTCTCCACAACACCAAGCGGCTCAAGCAAAAACAGCAAAACAGAAGATCAGATCTTATGGCTTCCTGTTGTCATCTTACACCATTTTATATTCTCATACTTCTTGGTTTTAGACACATGCAGTAATGTCCCTATCTTTATAATCTCCATCTCTTCACAAGAAAAGACAGCCTGTCCTGGAGAACGAGTGCTGCCCCAAAGTAATGCCTCCTATTCTATGTCAGCCCATGATGGCAGAGGCGGATGTTGGCAGTATGACAATAGAGACTGAACCTTCCTACAAGCGTTCCATTCCACACTGTTGCCATGTGACAGATGGCAGCAGAGGGCAGTCTGACAAAACGGTGTCTGACATACAAGTGTGCACGAAGCAAAAGGGTGGAATTGAATTTCTTCAGGCACCTACCAATATTCATTGATGCTTGCTGAACGTTTCTGGAGGCCAAAGAGTGAATGTGAGTACAGTGAGGTGGTGGGTGGTGCATTTCAGCAGCGGCAACAGCTGATGCAGATTGTTGTGAGTACAGTGCACACACTCTTGTTTAGCACTGGTGAAAATGCATAGTTAATGGCAGTGGCTATGTTGAAAAACAGTGTTTTGTAGCTGAGAATCTGTCCTGTTCTAACAGTCTTACTATGCCTATTATTGTTTCCATGGAAATAAAAAGGAGACAACTTTCAGAGTGACATCAGTATGTTCAGAAAAAGTGCTTAACCTGTGTGCTCTGAATAGCTATTTGGAAGAGTTTCTTCTGTTTTTGAACATGCAAGTATCTATAGAGCAAAAGCAATATATTCTTACGAACTTGCTTGGGCTATCCTACAGGTATTTGTCCATGCTGTTCAACCTTTTAAGTTATCACAATATTTCTCTTAGATATTACAATTTACACTGGATTATTGAAAAGAAAAACACATTCTAAGAAATCACAGGATTGTTGGAAAGAGGCAAGTGTTTCATTCCTCAGTGATGCTGATTTTGGTTGCCTATTTTGTCACAGTATAGAAGAATCTTAATTGTAAGCAACTGTCATTAGATGTACAGAAGCAAGTTTATCAGCGGCTCATTTTAATACCAGCTCAAAACAAAATTTTAAAATCCTCAATACTTGAAGATTCTACAGTATTATCCTTCATGCAGTGTTCATAGCTACTGCAACTACTACATAGCAACCTGTTCATAGCTACTCCAAACCTATTGACATCTAGAATTCCTAAATTACAACTCCATTTCTCTTATGTATTATAAGACTAACCTGTTTTTTATTTAACTGTATACTATTCATTTGTAAAATGGTTTTTTACTAATTCATAATTCCAAAGACACTGAGCATTGAAAGCTAAGTCTTTCACAACAGAAAAGCAAAGAACCAACGATGAACTCTTGCAGGTTAGAGAACCCAACACCGACACAAAGTAACATTCGTGTATTTGCATATGTCATAAAATAACAAAACACTACAGTGATTGATGATAACAGCATAGGGATCATAATCAGATAGTGATTTGTGACCAAGCCCTTGCTAAATCTACACTTGAATTCAGCTGCTCTACGGTTTCATTTCTTTAAATAGGATTTATGTTTGAAGCCTGATTTCAACTCTTCATTTCATTAACCATTTTAAGCTAAGAGAAACATGCACACGCTCCTAGTCCTTTATGCTATCAAGAGAATCAAGTACTAAAACACATGTAGATGTTTTGCTAAACAGGTTTTATTTCTATCCTTTTTCACTTCCCGATAAGCTGTCACAATGACCACATGGTACTGGATGTTTTCTTGTAAAGGACTCCTAAACCTTTTTCTAGTATAGAATTTAGTATTAACAGTCATGAAAAATATGTAAACTTGCCGTAAGTTACATAAAACAGATCACAACAGCAGTCAAAAAAAATCAGACTGCTAGGCAAGACTATTAAATGCAAAATGGCATATACGGCCCTTTCATTCAGAAAAAAAAAGACTAAAATACACACAGCTTCTGATATTTTTAGACTACTCTTACTTGGAAAAATTGAAATGCCTGTAAAGTTCCAGTAATACACTAAAGAAATGAACACTGTCTCAGCATAAACATTTGTTCCAGTGTTAGAAGTATTTGCATTAGTTTAACAACTGTAGAAGTTTAGGCAAAACCACTCTTCTGTTTAGCAGAGCAAAGAATGAGTTTTATTCAAAGCATCAAACTAATATTTTCATGTCTATAGGCTTTTGAAGGCACTATTATAAAAAGAGCCTGTATTCTGCCCAATCCACCTCTGTGCTTGGTAGGTCCTAAAAACTGAAGTTCAAAAGTATTCGGGGCTTAAATTTAACATTCTTCCCACAAAACTTAATTTGTGAAGTCATGCATGAGTTTAGACATTACATGGCATTTATTTCTAAACAGAGCACTAAGAAAACCTTTTCCATATACCAAGAAAGGAAATAATATTCTCTGAAACTCATCCCAGTCAGCATCAAGTAATTTTGATGAAAGAATGGTAAGAAATGTTTCATTCAAGCTACAAGCAACCCCATTTATAAAAGCAATTATAATCTTCACGCCTACTACCATGTATTCATGATTTAATTTTTTTCAAGATTTGACTCATCTGTAGAGAAGTCCTTATATTCATAGTAATTGATACTATTATCAATTGATACTACAAGTGAAATTGAAATTTCACTTAAGACAACATTCTACCCCTACATCCTTAATTGCTCATTAAAAACAATTTCCTGTTTATCAAAATAGATGAGGGAATGAAAACAAATGCAGATTAAATGGCATGCTACAGTTAATTGGCTTCTAGTTCATATGCCATGACTCCAAATAGATAGTTTTAGGAGTGTTCACTCATTTCAATAGATTGAATAGAAATCCTCCAGAGAAGGAAGTATATCAAACCTTCCTGTGAAGGCTTCTAGCATCTTCTCCCATTGGTACAAGAACTGATAGAAAAAGCCACAAGTCACTTCAGCTCTAGAATTACCACACTTTTCATTGGGCAAAACTCTTCTGTTTCTGGGAAAGGAAAATTAAAATGCAGATCCTTGCTTAGTCTTTGTAATAAAATTTCCTGAACTTCCCTGTGGAAACAGGTGATTAGTTAGTGCCTCAAAAGGACAAAGTCCATATCCTGTAAGAAATAAGGAGGAGAACAAGGTGGTTTTTTTAAAAAAAAAAAAAAAAAAAAGACTTAAAAGATTTGGTAGAATTGTAAAATATGAAAAAATGACAAGATGTTAATAAGCTCCTATTGTTAATTACTCTGTAGGAAGTGCTTACATGGCAATCAGTCCTTCCTTGTATTCTCTCTGATGGATACCTTGACTTTCCCAGCTCCTCCAGAGGCAACATTTTTCTGTTCTGGACAGGGCCTCCATCTTAGGAGACAAGTTTCTGATACTCTCAGGCCCCCACATACCAATCCGTGGATCCAGAATATACGTTCATAATGATCTAGCTACAACAATAGGACAAGTGGGATCATAGGATGGTCAATATGACAGCCAAACTAAGTGATTTCACTGGCATCTTTATCTACCTAGAAACACACTTGCAATTTCCTGCCCTTTTTCTTGGCAGCTTCCAGAACAACGTTCTTCATTTGTCCACAACTAATAAGCAGAAGTTTTTAAGAGTCAGATCCTGTAAATTTGACTTGTAAACCTCTATTTTTTAAATTTTTGTAACCTGGCTCCATCTAGAACAAGACAAAAAACACTTCAGGAAGGTGGTAGAGTTACTTCAATAATTTTTTTATTATATTCAATAAAGATGAGATATAACCAAGGTTTACAGGAAACTTAAAATGAATATTTGAAAGGGTCTCCACGGAAACCATCAAGCAACAAAAAAGTCTACCTTTTGCATTTCAGTGTTTGGGGAACATGTTTTGGGAAATGATAGAAGGGCCCAGCAAATCATCTCAGGGAGAGAATAGTGGTGCAAGAGCTACAAAGGGAACTAGCAATATTTTTAATTTGGAATTGAACAATGAGAATTGTATTGTGCCATTTTCTGGCTTCAGAGGGTAAATTTTCAAGGTATTCAAGAAATGTAGAGAATAGCAATATCCCAGACAACAGGCACTCAGCAAAGTGAAAAAAATGGAGATTAAATGAAAACAAATAAGGCAGCGGACTTCAAGAAATCTTCCTTGAACAGCTTTTCGTGTTGCCAGCATTTGCCACAGTATTCTATATAGCATTAACTAAAAACAGAGGAAAAAGCCATGCTCATCAATAAATAGTACTTTAACTACTCTAAGCAGAAGCCTGTTGACTTTTTTACCTAAAGGTACGTTGGGTGTAAAAATTGCAGCTTCGAGGGGTTTCTAAACATTAAATAGAGCAGCGTTTCCCATCTTGTTTCCTGAAGTTATTAAGAGTTAATAGAGTGTTTTTCTTTAACAGTAATACAGCAGTTTTGAGCTACTGGAGTCAATTTCAGAAGAAAAGCACTTAAAAACAGGTTTGCTTGCTTTTAGCTAAGATCCTAATATACTTGTTTTATGGACAGAAAAACAGTTTAGGTATTTGTGTAACTGTGAAATATGCCCTGCACTATCAATGTGCTAGGTCATCTGGCTTAGACATTCACAATACTTCTCTTTAATACCGATCCAAGTACATGTTGTTCTGGAAAGAGTTCAACAGCAGTATTTTCATCTAGAGCCAGAATGTACTGGTTTTCCATTTCTGTCGTCTTCTGTACTTTATCTTCAGTAGGGAAACATATATTAGTTGCAGCATATTTAACTTAATTTTATTTGGTTTTACAGGTGTGCTAATGCATTTGGATAATCTTTAAAGAAAAGAGTTGTAGGAAATGTAATTATCTGCAGTATTTCTCCAGATAATTTGTAGAACAAAGCTTAGGTCAAGATACTAGATGATCAAAATGGAAGTTTTAATCTTTACTAGCAATCTAAATGGAATTTTAGATCCAGTCTTCAGAGTTTTATATCCCAAAACAAGTGCTGTATATCATAGTTCATTCTTGCATCTGAATGATACTGCCTAGACCATCTACTGTTTGTTCATGAAGTATGAAAGCAATAATTAAAGATTAACACCGGCAAGAGCTTGACTACCAAGTTGCATTCAAAACAAAAATCAAATATAAATAACCCTGTTCAAGTTAGTCAGTATGATGACACATGGACTGCAAATTGGCTTCCTGAGAAGCAATGCAAGTCCCCATACTACATGATGGCAACAGAGAAGGTACCAATAAGCAGTACTAAAATCCCAGCTGCTTTCTAGAACATACAACTGTGACAGATTTGAATAATTTTAATTTGTGGTTCCATAATTGGTATAGGAATTTTCTTACAGATGGAAAACAAGGTATCTTAAGCAAAGTGTCCGACCTTGCATGAATTATTTGTGAACAGTAACATATCTGCTATATAAAGCCTTTTGATTCCTAAGAACTGTAGCCTAAGATCTCAAAAAAGGTTTTTAAGGTATATTCATATAATATTTTCCCCATATTTCTGTCTCAAATCCTGTATCTCACTAACAAGTGAAAAATATGTTATTTGCCAAAGCTGTGTGAAAAAGTTACCCCCCATCACCTTCTACACACAAATGTTAAAGAAGGTCTACAGTACTCCTGCCATTTTGCTTGTATTGGTCACAGGAGAAGCAGTAACACCCACTTAACTGCACAGACATTTTAGGTGGCATTTCTTCCACAAGGATGGGAGTCGCAGTGTCACTGTAACTTAGATTCCATAATAAGATGACCCTCCTGTTTCCTAGTGTGCTGACTGCACAGTTTCTTTTGACATCAATAGCCTGCTCATTTGACTAAGGAAAGCAGCAGCAAGAACCTCAGGAGCGTTCTAGAAGAATGTTAAGTGGTGTGCGCTGCTGTAAGTGGGGCAATATCATGGGGCAGAAGTGTCTGACATCATGTTTGGTTGAGACTGAAAGCCATTAGTAACCCAGATGAAAGCAAGACGTTTAAATTCATTTGTAAAAGACCATAGCAACAGAATAATGATGAACAGAATCATTCACATATTACACTCCTGCTGACAGCATATTGTTCTTTTCATTACAAACTTCATTTTATCTCTATCTGTAAAATTGCTTGAGCTTATCCATTGTTAAGTATCTTAGGTTACAAATAATCCTTTACATGCTGAGTTTTAAGCTGCAATGCCAAAGCTTCTGAAAGTACACATGAAGCAGGACTCCTTAAAAAGATATTTAGCATTAAAATAGTTTCCATTTTAAAAAAATCTCTGAAGTCAACATTTTCTTATGCAGCAAAGAACAGAGATCAATAATTACATGACTAGCCAAGTCACCATGAGAGGAGCTATTCAATTTTATCTAGTACAGCTCTTCATTTGTATCTGACAAGGTCAAGAGACTGCAAAATATTTGTAGAATGGGAAAAATTAGTGACCGTTTTCAAGGAATATAATGCCACGTGTGATACAGGAAAAAATAGAACAGTTTCTCTTTAGATTTCTCTAGCTGACAAAGCTAAGTAATGTTATTAGAAGGCTTGAAGCCATGAATTCTTGTTTGAAAGTGAACAAGCCTAGTCTTGGGACTTGGCCACATGCAGAAGAAGCAGTCACCTGAACCACTACTTCTGTGCTCCTTCTCATCTACTCACACTTATGCCTGAAGCCACCTTATTGGTATCTTCCTGAAGTTTGGCACAGGTGGGGAGAATTGAAAGGTACCTGAAAATTCAAGTACCTATAACGTTATTTATGAAGATGTGGCTTCAGCATACATAGAATTCCAAACATTAAATCTATTTCATAACATCTTGTTTTCCCTTTATAATGGAAAACTCCACAAAACAGTCCCTGGAAAGCACAGCATCCATGTTTACTGAAAATAGAGCCAGACCTGGACACAGAATGAAGTAAACAGAAAATGAGTATTTATGCATGTGAAATACCAAATACTTTGAGTTTTTCCACACAGGAAATTAACAGGCTCTTGAATAAGACACCCATAGCTCAGTATAAATCATCCATTACTTTTGGTAAGAGACAACACAACAGTGCCAAGTAGAGATACCATAATTGGCTGCTAATGTGCTGACCCATATTTAGAAGCAGTAAAATTAAATTAAAATAATCAGCACAGGCCAGTTAGCCTGTCTGTAGCACTGTGCTGTGTACCTACACTACTCCACAAAGTATTTAGAGCTTCTCCTCTCATGGGTTGGCATGATTTTTTCAACACTTCAAAAGCTTATTTGCTTCTCCTGGCAGTAAAAATTCTAAGTAAACTGGTTTTCAGTATGTGTTTTTAAACCATGTACCCCTAAATCATCAAGAAATACACACACACACACAATAGTTCCAGTTGGCAAGAACCTACAAAGATTAAATCCAACTGTCTGACTACTTTGAGGCTAGCCCAAAGTAAAAATATGTCATTAAGAGTGTTAAAAAAATGTCTCTTAAACATGGACAGGCACAGGGCATCAACGTCCTCTCCGAAAGCCTGTTCCAGTTTCCCACTGTTCTCACAGTAAAGAGGTTTTTCCTCACATCTAGTCCAAACAGCCTCAACACAACTTGTAGCTCTTCCCCCACATCCTGCCACAGAAAAGATGTGGGCACTCCCCCTTCTCTTCCCTCCCTAAGATGGAGGTAGAGATCACCTTTCTCCAAGCATACAAACACACAGAACTCAGCCTCTTCTCGCAGCTTTGTTGCCCTCCACTGGATGCACTCAACTATCTCAACCCCTTTTTGAAATCCTAGAGCCCAGACTGCACACAGTATTCAAGATGAGGGTGTGCCAACACTAAGCACAGCACGACAATCACCTCTTCCAGCTGGCTGTGTACCCTGTGGTTAATGCACCACAGAAGTTGGTTTGCCATCTCAGCTGCCACAGCACACTGCTGGCTCACACAGCCTGTCAGCCAGGATCCCTAGATCCACCTGCCCAGCACTGCATCCCAGCCTCTCATCTCTGTCCATACTTACATCTGGCATTACTCTTAACCGAGCATGCAGTCATGGACACAGGAAGTCTAAACAAGTCTTTAAAAGTCAGCCTAAGCACAGTGGAACCTGTGTCCACTGAAAACTTGTTTGCTAAACTCAAAAATATATATTCCTTTTACTGTGAAAATTGTTAACCTTTGGAACCATACAATACTTTGACTGCTTTACAGTTAAAATACTGTAATGCTAAGGGGCAGTAACTACATCCAAGAGATTCTGAACTGTAATCTTGCTCCATTTCTAAATGGAATGGAATCAAAACTGACCATAAGAACTTCTGTTGTCTACAGTACTGGTAGATAACACTCAAAATTTTAACTTCTGTAAGAAACACATGGTAAGTTCCAATATTTATAGCTTTTAACTAGCTAGATATATACTAAATATACATGGCAGAACACTTCTGAAATCATTCATCTGTTCAGCAGTGATCTTTCTGAGATTCTACCAGAAAGTAGCAGTAACCTAAATAAAGTTTCACAAGTGCTCACAAAATGAAAAGGCCCCCGCACCTAAACAGTCAGGAAATTATTAGGATGCAAAATGACTTTTTATTCCATTTATGGTAAAGAAAGGAGGCTTTGTGTACTTTAAATGGATCTATTCTCATTCACATTATGAATATAATTCCTCCTTTGCCTTTGAACAAAACTCATGCAGCAAGAGAACAGGATCCAAGTTTACAGGACAACTTTCCTAAGAACAACAGTCACCTAAGTTTCCAAGACAGATTCCATTTCCTCTATTTCATTATTAACTCCTCAAAGATATCTAGAGCCCATCAGGCTCCTACAAACCATTAAAGTAGGTCCTCTCCTCCAAAAGAAGCAGTAGGAGACAACGCTAGTGATGTGCTCTGTCCATGATAAAGTTCTTTTCGTTCCTATGGCATGATCAGACAGTCTAAAGCTGTCGGGAAGTTCCAGCCCATGAATGAAAACATAACAGTTAATGTGAAAATGAAAAGTGTTCATGTCTCATGAGCTAAGAATTTGGAATAATAGAACTCCAAAAACTTAGAAGTTGTCTGTCTATCATTAAGACCCCTATGAGCAGATTCTCGGCTGGAAATCTGCCCCTTATACTTCACTCTGCATTTTAAGTAGATACATACAGTGCTTGTCTTTTCCCAAAAGATGATCTTCCCTAAAGTCAGAAAATTATGGCAGTAAATTCTTAATCTATGTGAGAAGTCTCAAATCACCATCCTTACTATTAAAATGACAATCAAAACAGGACTGGCATTGCAAGGCATTCAGGACCTGGTAATACAAGAGCAAGCATTAACATTTAACATTTACTTTAGTATTTGGAAGCCACAAATACTGAAAAATTAGGGTCTTTCAGTACAAAACCAGACAACTCAGGAAAATATTGCCATCTGGTATTAGTAAGAGAATCTACTCAGTGCACACTAAGAGCTGAAAAACCTGCAAATAGATTTCTTTTTCCATGACACAAAAATGACCAAGACAAATTACAAAATCACAGTGGAATATAGTATTTCAAAATGCAAGCCAGGCTTTGCCAGTTCAGTAATCCATTCCAGATTGAATCCTCTCACCTTCCCTCATTTCTCTAATATGTGCTTTACAAGATTTTGCAGACAGACCATGAGCAGGACATTACTTCAGATTTCCTTTTTTGGGAATAATATCATAGACAGAAGTTCTAGCTACATATTCTGAATATTTGTTTTAAGACAAAGTAAACCTAAAATAGCATGTTAGAAAAGCTCTGAGAGATGATTACAGAAGTGTTTCCAAAGCTGCCAATCTACTTGTCCTTTGGAAAAAGTCTTTTAGAATGAAATGTCATACTTAGAGATAACTTTTTATGTTGTGGTGATAAAAAAAGATGTAATTCTAAAAAGAATAAAAAATTAAGTGCAAGTCATCACTACAATTATTGAATACAAGTACTGGGTGCCGTTCAGGAAAAATCTAAAGAAGTTGGTGGCCTGCAGCTCTCACTAGGGACATCCTCAGCAAAGAAGTCCCTCAAGTGAACAACCAGAATTATCTCAAAAACTGAGCTTTCTTGTCCTGATAGATAAAATTGCAGAGTTGGGAACAAGCGTAAATTCAACAGTTGTTCAGAAAAAACATAGTAACTAATTCAACAGCAGAAGTACAGTGCTGCAGATAACTGACTGAAGTCTCACCTTCACAATAGTAGCAGACGGTTCATCTGTGCAACGACTGTCCAGAAAGTTTCAGATCTCTACATCATATCACCTTTGCTGTGTATTAAGCCCACTGGCAGCATCCCTGTTACGTGCACATTTCTCATTGTACAACAACTAATTTCTCCTGCAGTTTCCAACAGTTCTCAGAACAATAATAAAAATAACCGTACATTTTACAAGATTTGAAACAAATGAAATTAGAGTTCTAGCCTCTGTGCTATGCTTACATAGCAACTGTGTTGAATGCAGAATTAAGACAAGAAGAAATATACTTGGACTGTTCACAACTGGAAAGGTACCTCATTCCAGGAGCACAAGATCTTACAAAGTAAAGACTGACTGGAGATTCATTGGGTCCTTAATGCTGTACTTCTGTGTTTGTAAGGAAGAGCTGAGGAGAATCACCCTGCCATCAGGTGTTAATTCAGTCAGAACTAGAACAGGAAAGGAAAACTGAAATGCATGGCACAACTCAGACTTTGTGTAATCTTACTGAATTTGTGCATCTAAAATACAGCAGAAAAGCAGCTCTTATCTTTATGTTCGAACAATGGAATAATCTGGCTGTCCAAGACAATAGAAATAAAATGAGATAGTACCATTCTTTGTGCTTTGTGAAAGAATGACTGCAGTTATGAAGGAAACAAATCATTGTCTTAAATACATGGTCAAATTCATTTATATCATATGTATTCATACGGACATATTCAAACAGAACTGCTTTGAAGATTGACAGTTACTCACATGGTTTACTATAAAAGGACAGTGGATCTAAGCTCTGTACTATTAAATTTCCAAACTATTTAATAACAAGCTGTCATTAATGAAAAAGTGAATGTGTTGCCAGTGTTGTCAAACCCATTAGAATAGAGGAACACTCAGGGAAAAAGATGAATACGTCCATGGAGGTTGTCTGTAATTTCCTTCTCAGTAAGGATCTTATTCAAATTTCAGTTTTATGATAGAAAGTACATAAGTGTAATTGTGACAGAATCCAAAATTCAGAACAGACTGGACTGCTTTTCATTACTGCTCTGTGTGACTTACATGTGTCACTAAGAGCAGCATGATTTTAACATGGTGTGCTTTGCAAAGATTTTGAGAGAAGACTTGAAGAACTTTTAGCATCTGGTAATTTAAAAAAAATTAGAGAAAAGCTGAAGATACCAAAAATAAGGAATTTTTATCTCACTTATTTGGTTATGACTAACTGCACTGATGGATGCTTTGGGGCATGTGGCGTACAAGTGGTGAAAGATTAAGGGCAACACATCAGAGAGAATAGGAAAAAACTTACTAAGCATCATACAGTCCATCTGCATTGGCTATACAACAGATACTATCAAGTAACCAACTGGCCAAATTTAAGTCTGCTTCAGCAGTTGGGTCATCTAAAAAGCAGTTTCAAATTAATTCACTAACGCACATTGAAGACTCCTGTGAATTGTCTTCAGATACATCATCTCACTAAAAGGCAGCCACACAAAAGTGGGAGTTCATGCTTAAGCTTAAGTACCACTTTACGATGAACTGTTTTGTTTTGACACTTGAAGTTACCTAACAAAAGGGATTTTGCTGACTATGAATCTAACAACATATTTAAGGCCTCTAATCCTCCTCATTTTCATCTCCTGCTTAAAATAGATAAATAATTATAGCATATATTGGCATCTAACATCTTATTTACTAGTCCTCTTCAGGTGAGCACTAACATCTGTTATTACACATTACTGTCATTCTTTATCAGCTGTTTTTAATTCTTAGTGACATCTATTACCTCCTTTGAGAAGCTGCTAAGCAACTCCCAAAAGTTCCCCTTCTCAGCACACAGAAGTCCTGCAGTTTAAGTGCCCATATTGTACAGTAACAGTCTGAGATCTATTACCTGATTTCTAAAAGCTCTGTAAATTATTTAAAATAAGAGCTGTCTGTGGCATCTTTGCCATAATCACTAATACTAGGGTTAGAGGCACAACAGCAGCAAAACAAGCTAGGGAGGATTTTAGTGGGATCAACTGAAAGGAGGCATGACTCCAATTATAAAACATGCAATAAAGTTCCATTACATAAAGTCAGTAAATACTCACACAATTTCTTGGTGTTTTCATCTAAAATGTGCACAAAGTGATAAAACAGGAGACTGAGAAGAGAATACAAAGCAGAAAAGTACATGATCACAAAATAAAGGATAAAAAAAAAAAAGAGGCAAGATAAGAAAAGTGATTCAAAAAGAATTCCAAATCAAGGGAAAAAAGATAAAACTCAATTGCAGTACAGGAATCAAGTTCTTAGTATGGTAAGAGTTCTCAGTGTAGAAAAGATTCCTTTGCCCTAAATAAGAAGCACTGACATATTAAGGCAGAAAAAAAAACTAAGGCAAAAGGAAATAAAATACAAGATTTAGGGGAAATAAGATAGGATAAGCCACAGTAAGCAAAGATCCAGGTGTGCTGCATTTAATTCTGGCTCAAGAAACCAAAATAAAACACATGTCAGAAAATAAGTGATAATCGTGCAAAAAGAAAAACAAAACAAAATATGTTTGTAAAAGGAACTAATCAGGAACTGCTTATACAATAGTGATCTTTAAGTATCACTTAACATATTCCAGGTGAGCACTGCAATTTGTTCAGATTTTCAACCAACATATTATATTGTAAAGCTAGGCATGGACCTCGAGGTTTCTTATCCAATTATATTTCCATCACCTCTTCAACTCTACAGAAATAAAAGGTGATTTCTCATCTATATTTTCCCCACTTTGATTTTTTCCAGTATTTACATACCAAACGTAAAACCAGAAGGAAAGGTAAGTACTTATTTGGAACATCCATCAGTGTGACACTTAGAATACTTAAAGCACAAGTTTAGCATTATGAGTATTTAGCAATTATTCCTTAATACAGCTACATCCGTATGCAATGTCGATAAGACAAAAAATAACCTCAAATGTAGAGTGCAATTAACTTTCATTCCAAAGCGCTGTAATTACAATAACGGCTTCCTGCTTCTCCCAGCAGATGTCGCCGCAAGGCAGGTGCAGTGCAGGCAGAGGTTGAAATAATTGTAAAAATGCAGCAGTAAGCCAAACAAGTTCACTTTTTGGATCATTTAAATTCACGATAGGAAAATGCAGCACAAGATAATTTTAGCTAAACTACTACAAAAGCTGTAAATTCTTGTACAGAAGGAAAAAATCTGCAAAACTATTTCCTTAATGAAGTGTACATTCTATACCATATTATTCTGCTAAACACTATCCTCACTACTGTGAATTTTCTCTATTTCTCCTTTCAAGTTTTTAACAAGGCCATAAAAAAAGCAAAAATGTTAGGGACAAAATAATAAATCTGATCTCATATGCCCATTTCCAATTCTTATAAAGCTATGACTGTTACAATGTACAAAACACCAGCTAAGTTACTCTCATGAAAAGGAAATGAGACACAGGAGCTCAATGCACATTAAGCCCTCTTGGTGAGGCACCCACATAGACCTGAGCGTAACGCTGCATCCTGTGTATTCTTGGCTCAACAGAAGCAAACAGCAGCTCTGAGCTGATAGATAACTACAGTGTTCTGCCAGATTTTTTTTTCCTCATGGATGACTTCCCTTCAACAGACTCCTTAGGCCTTAAAACATTTTCCTATTCCATGTCTGTTGCACAAAGGATGTTATACATGCGACCCGTCACAGCATTTCATTTTCAGTCCCCAGACTGATGCCACACATTACAGGGGGCAGAGGCAGGGGAAGCACAAAAAAGTTTCCCCTGGAGCCAGTTGGCAAGAGAAGTGATGGGAGTTCCCAAACAGCCACCTCCCTCCAGCATTTTCTCCAATGCAGCAGGAGATAGTGACAATGACAGCTTTCACCATGCCTTTCCCCATTGCTAAAGCACCCTCTCAGGCTCTCTACTGCATGTTCTTGTTTATTACTGTTAACAAAAATTGGAGAATACTTCATTAAAGTGACAGGTCTGCACATTGTCTGTTTGCTAAACATCACCCATGTATATTATTGAGTAATACTTACTGGAAATTTAAACGACTTGAAATATTATTCCAGCAGATCACTAAGGTTAAAAGAAAAAAAATTAGATAACTATGAGAAGCAAGGTTTCCTTGCAAGGATAGTGAGAACGAATCTGACATTTTTCATTTTACTCCAGCAGCTGAAGGGAGTCAGGATATGGGTGAAGGGTACTGTGCCCGCTAAAGCTTCAGAGCACTCCCAGTGTGGGGACATTTCTCCAGAAGTCAACTGTAGATGGCTTTTTTTTTTTTAAATACTGCCTCCTGATTTCCATTTTAAGTTAGTTTTTCTGAAAGATGACTTCATAAAGGTCTGTTTTAAATTAGTCTCAGATAATGCAATGCACCACAAAGGCAAAAGTTATGTAAATGACTCTGAAGTGTTTAATTTTATGTAGCAGAGATATTTTTCAGTCAAATATTGAGAGACACAGGAGAATCTGAAGCTGGAAGACTCTGTACCTACTCTGTTCCAAACCTGAGCTGTAGTAAGAACAGCCATCCTGTGGGTAGGTGCTCTCACAGTGTTTGTACCAGTTAGCTAATTATTCCCCCCCTCCCTGTTCAATGGCTTCCTTCCATTAACCACATAATTAATGGGGCAGATCCTCAGCTCCTTTTGAAAAGCAAGTACATGAAAGCACTTCCATCACTCCACGTCCCTGTTAACAACTCTCTCAAAACGTGTTTCTTCTTTGGAAGGCAGTATCATTTTGAACAAGAAAAATTAAACCAGCAAATACAGGACAATACATTTAGCAGAATAGAAAAGTAAAATCTTGACTACTAGTTATGTTCACAAACATCAAGTGTTCTAGCTAGACATTCAAACCTCAAAGTCTAGAGCAAACTCCTTACCAGAGCAAGTACTTAAAACAGTGCAATTAGTCTGAAAAAGCACTTTGATCAGCAGGCAATATTTGAGAACTAAACACAGCCACTTGCACAGGGACTTCACAAGCCTCATGCCAACGTGACTGGTTACGTACTATTCTATGCAGTGTAGGCATTGCTCCTGGATTGGCTGTCAGGGTTCTGTCCAGCTCTCACTGAAGTCAGTGAGATTTCTCACACAAGTTCTGTAAGAGAATTTACCACCAAATGAGCTGCTGTTTCTACTGTCCAAAAAAACAAAAGTTGTAACTAAGCAATGAAGCAAACAGAATGCCAAAGATTTTGATCTTGTATCTCAACCTCCTGCTGGGTTTGGTAAAGGTAAAAGTTGGATATAAATCTTGAAAGAACTGTGGCAGTGTGGTCCTTTGTTTTCTTAAGGGAAAATACGAATAACAATCTCTAACAGCTTTGAAAGACTAAAAAAAAGTGAAAAATCAAGTGGATAAAACAATTTGCATCACTGAGAGAAAAGTGCTTCTACAGAGATCTTCCCATTCAGAAAAGTGGGAAAAACTGAAACTTCATTTTTGACTATTGTTTCAATAGCCAGATCTACTTAAATCATCCAAACTAAAAGAATTAATCTTCAAGTTTGTTTAGCCATCACTTCCAGTACCTTGGATCTATGGAAGAGCATTACCACCTACCTCAGAAGTACGAATTCCTGAGTCACGATTTATGCAGGTTAATACACTTTAAGGATACTTTCTAGACATTTTCACTCAAAATGACTTCTCAGTAAGCATACTGAACCACACACCTTGCTCCACTGGATTACAAATCTGGACTCTAAATTGTCATTCAGTTGAAAGCTAAATATAACTTGCAAACTATTTACCTGAAAAGTTCTGGTTCTGTAGGACGCACTGCAGAAGAGGCTTCCTTTGAGACCGAGATGCCATACAGTTTTTCCTTCTTTGAAGTGCACAAACTTTGCCAAGAATTTCCCGAACTAAAGGACCTGTCTTATTCAAATGAACAGGGCAGCGATAAGAAGCTCGTATTAATGTATCAATAAATTTTGTACTGATGCATCAACAACTTTGTTAGTACTACTTTTAAGGCTGCATCTTCATGCAGTAAGAACTATATGTTTTAACCAATTTATTCCAGAGATCAGTAAATTCTTATCTTGCTAGCATATACAAGGACATTTGAAGTCAAATTGAGATCTGCTGTGACTGGATGCAGCTCTGCCAAGCTCAGCAGGTGAATTTCCCTAACATTGCTTCAAAGACTACAGTTCAGCACAAGGGTAACAAACAGCTGCTTACCACCAGCAAGACTATTTGACAAGTGACTGTTACTTTTTTTAATCGCACACTTTAATCTTTCATAAACTTTAAGTTCTACATTCAATTACAGTTGAAGCTACTCTCATCAGGAACCTCCTCTGGGAAAGATTCTGGAAATAAAGCAGTGCCTTCAGGCTAGCAAAGTTCAAGACATTTTTCAAGTTGCCACAACGATTTGAGTGATTTAGCCATTGCTAAATTATGCTCTGTGTGTTCAGTTACATCTACTACAGATTCTACAGTTAGAAATTCTGTAACTAAAAGCATTACTTCAGATGTTAAAGTAATTATATTTAACACTACCTTTTTTAAGCTTGATAAATCTATCCTATGCTATAGATATTTCTACAAAGGAAAGCTTGAATGTTCATCTCAAGAGAACACTATGTGAACAGACAGAATGTATTTATTTAAGTTGCATACTACACAATATACCAACAACACAAAACTAGAGAGCACTGGAAATAGGAGAAAGCCATTTTGACACAGAAGCATCACTTTGTTCACTGTCATTTTTACATTAACACTCTAAAAGGTAACAAAAGGTTGCACTGAACCTAAGTTGCTTAGGTTTTGCTAAGGACTGTTCATTGCTTTTTTTTTTTTTTTTTTAAGTTTACAATGAAAGATGCTCAGCTACCTCTCCCTATCCTAAAATTAAGGCAAGAGTATGCTGCTAATAGAATCACATTATTGCTATTGGATGGGTTTGCCAGGTACTTTGGGGGATATTGATACAGTAGTAAGAACTCAGTGAGGCCTTAGCACAAATCAAAAAGCGATGTCCCTTATCTTACATACTAACTGGGGGAAAGCAAAGTGCAACAAACGCATCTTCTGATGCTATCAGCTCACTGTGTAAATACAGTCCTGTCCTTTTCCAAGTACTGATATCAAGCTGTTTTTTAGCAGTTAGGCTCACATATACTAACTGACATTTGCTAGATGTTGGAAAAATTCCGCTGTCGCATTCTCGAAAATTATAAAGGAGGAAAAGCAGACTGTAGCAAGCAACAGATGCTTTCATCAGGACAGCAAAACATTCATGACAGTACTACAGGCTGAGAAACCAAACACACCCAGTTTTCACCAAGAGACTGGCAATTTAAACCAGTTTTTAGATGTGAGTGTATATACATGACTTGTCTTATCTACTTCATCATTTTCCCTGCAATGCCCTAACAAAGCAACAAAAACAGTAACAAAATTTCACAAAATGTTTTCTGAAATATCAACCAATGAGATATATTTGAACATCCCTAGAGTTCTACATTAAACAGTAGGAAAGTTGAAAAACATTATTTTCAATTTTCCATTTATTAATTTGTTGTTTAGATAAATCCCAGCCAGAGATTCAGTCCCTTGGAGCCCATACAAAGGATTTTTAGAACAATAAAAACCAAAGTTAACTACTGAGACTGCTGGTTTATTTTTCAGTAGAAGGAATTCTGTTAAACAAGGAAGTGATGTTCTAACTTCATTAGAGTATTCAAATTTCAATTTCGAACATCTGAAGTTGAATTTTTCATGTAATCTCTTGCTTTGGATCAAGCTACAACTAAAAGTGTTGTTTTCAGTTAGTTTGGCATCAGATTAAGAATAATTTCTGATGCTTGGACAGTAATAGATCTGTGTCAGATAAAATGCCTGAAAATCACTGCAATAATGAAGCAATAAATGTAACTCATTAGTTGAGTCAGGTGGATTATTTTGGTATCTGCACTATTCACTGCTCTGAATTTCTTTAACAACTGAACTTGATAACAGAACAGGAATAATACCCATGTGAAACAGTAAGGAAAAAATCAGCACATATTACACTAATTCCACTAACAGAAACAAGAGACAGAATTAAATTATTGCTCCTTGGTATCTAAATTTAATTTACAGTAAAACTAAACCAACAACACATCAAGGAGAATTTCATTATTTACCTAGCTGTCTTAATGCAAGTCCTAAAAGCACAAAAAGAAACAAAGCCAAAGATGGTGCAGTGTGAGCAGTAACACAGCTGCATTCCACTCATGCCCAGTCCACTGGGCTTCACACCTAGAAGCCATTGAAAGACATTGAGGCCCTGGAGCATGTCCAGAGAAGGGCAACAAAACTGGTGAGGGATCTAGAGCACAAGTCTTATGAGGAGCAGCTGAGGGAGCTGGGATTTAGTCTGGAGAAGAGGAGGCTCCAGGGAGACCTCATTGCACTCTACAACTTCCTGAAGGGAGGCTGTGGTGAAGAGGGGTTTGGCCTCTTCTCCCAGGCAGTGAACAGGACCCAGGGAAATGGCCGCAAGTTGTACCAGAGGAGGTTTAGGTTGGACACAAAGGAAAAACTTTCTCTCAGAGAGTGGTCAGGCACTGGAATGGCTGCGCAGGAAGGTGGTGGAGTCACCATCCCTGGCAGTGTTTAAGAGGCATCTGGATGAGGAGCTGTGAGATACAGTTTAGATTATAGTAGTGGTGGTAATGAGAAGATGGTTGGACTAGATGATCTTCTAGGTTGTTTCCAACCTTGTGATTCTACTATTCTATACATTACTTAACTGCTAGCACTTAAAAGTCAGCATGTTTTAAAAGAGCATTTAATTCTGAGAATATTCTGCATTGTAACACGAAGATACGGAGCTCTTCTGGCAGTGTTGCAATCATTCCCACTTCCCCTGTAAATCATAACCATCTCACTTTGGTAAGTTCAGTAATCAAAGGTTGGGGTGGTAAGTAGAAAAGGTGGCTCAGTACAGAAGAATTAGGAAACAGCAAGAAAGGAAAATGCAGCAGCTTGAAACAGAAAGACAAGAATAGAGACAAGTGACAATTCATACAAGCCCAGAATAATTTATCTAATTTTAAGCAATGATGACAAGGGAAAATATGTTGATATTTGGGCATGATTGTGTTCCAAGATCTTTGTTTTAGAAAAGAAGAACGCTGAAGGCATAAGACTCCTCCCAAATGCAGAAGGAAAAACTAATACTACTAAGAGACAGTCACTCCAACCAGCAGTCAGATGGACTGTGTCCCCAAGGATTTTCAGAAGCTTCTCTTGAGCTGAAGTATAAACTGAGCATAAACATGAAGAAAATATATAGCAATTCTGATGTTTCATATTAAAATAAGTTCTGTAGAAGCATTCATACCCCTTCCCATAAGAAATGGACCACTGTCCAAACAACTACTAGATTCCTCTTCAGATGTCTTCTCTATTCTGTACTGTTCTTCATAAAATCTTAGTCCAAGATTTCTGACCTTTCTTTGCTGTCTTGGTCCCTTTCGAGTTAGGCTACTATTTGTTCTTCTTAAGCAACACAGAGGACTGCTATTGATACTGTAGTATACTCGATGCCTGAAAGACAATTGGTGCAGCAGAAAAACCAAATACATTGTACTTAGTTCACAATAGCCTAACAGAAATCAAGACTCAGTGCTGTATGCGGTATATCTGTATCAAATAACTGGTAATAAATTCAAGTCAGATTTTCAAGCATAATTGGCATTTCTTAGGTAGCGTCAAGCCCTCAGTGGTCTCAGGAAGTTGAAGGTGCTCATCCATCTCCCACAGTTAAACTACTTGCAGTTGTTTTTATGTTTGTCTTCTATTTCTATCCAAACAGTATGCTTAATTCTCTTCCTGCAGTAAGCATACATCCATATGGGAATAAGGCCACAATGCCAGCTTTGCAAATTTTTATTTCCAACCCTTTGACAATAGGCTACTGAGAGTTGGGAGTTAACATATCCAGCTCTAATCAGGTAAGCTTGTTATTAGTATATTGAACATAAAAAGTAAATATTCATATAACTAAGTTCTACTATCACCTCTCCTAGGGTTCTTGTCCTCTTTACAAGAGAAAACAGAGAAAGCATATGAAAGAATTTACTTAATCTCATGCAAGTTAGAATTATTCTAACATTTTAATATGTTCTCATGCAAACCACCAACACAAGAATGAGGGAAGTAATTTATAACTAACTGAATTTCCAAGCAGTGACAGAATAGTTTTTCCAGCAGTACATTTCTGTGATACAATGATCATTAAGTTGAACCATCTACATTGGCATTCTCAGCCAGCCTATTGTTTTATAAAAGAAACCAGCTTTTCCAGTTCACTGCAAATAGATAACAGCAATAAAGTTACTGACTACCATCCACTTATTTAAACATTAGACGGCATTTGTTCACTCTATACACAAAGTGAACATGGGAAAGAACTTAGATTTTTTTCTCTTTAAGGCATTGATGCATCAGAAGCAGGCCTAACAACCTCCATAAATGACAAACAAAGCTCTCTGAAAATTTATTAAGTAATTGAATATAGTGTTACTCTTCTGCATCAGAACTTCAGATGATGAAATACATTTTCAAAGGCACTAAGAAATTAAGTTGTCCTACAGCACTTAGAAGCAGTTATTTTAGTACCATTAAACAGATGTTCTTACCCTGCTGAAGTTTATTATATTACCTGATAATTCAAAGAGAAGTAGAAACAACTCTGTAGAACTGCACATGTAATCAGAGTCAAAAAGTGAAGAACATTTACACATGTGGGTAAGTCCTGTGTTAAAGTTGTAGAAGTTACATGCATATGTATGTACATATGTTAAATATAAGCAGGTTCAACAGAATAGGCTATCCTATGTCCCATCCAACATTTATTCAGAATAATCATCACAGAATCATAGAATGGCCAGGATTGGAAAGTAGCTGAAGGATCATGAATTTCCAACCCCCCTGCCACATACAGGGCCACCAACCTCCCCATTTAATACTAGGCAACTTCTGCTCATACATTCTACCTTTACAGTGTCATAGCCTGCAAGTCCAACAGGTGATTCTTCATTTCAAGTGGCTGAATTACAGTTTATCCCAGTACCTTTGAGTTTCACAAAAAGGAAGATAGTGCTCACAACAAAAGAATAAGATGCCAGCATACATCATAATACCTTACTATAAGTTACACAGATCAGACACAAAAAAGGTAAGAAGGAAAAATCACATATAACCCAGCTTTCACAGCATGTACAAATAAGGGAACTGTAACACTATCATGCAATGGAAAGTGCAGCAACAACAGCAAAGCCCCAGGCTACAACAGCTAAGAATATGCTCAAATGCAGCAGCCACAGCATAGCAATAAAGGAAAGATATAGGAAAGAATCTACTTACTCTTAGAAGGCCTCACATACATGTGAATCTCCAGCAAGACACCCTTGCCTCTACTGCTTCGACCCTTAAATGAGGTCTGGAAAGGGGTTGATCCTGGCTCCACCCCTTTCAGTCACTCAGGTGCACTGCATTGCATGCAACTGAACTCACCTGGGTTGGCCCTACCTCCCTACCAGGTGCTCAATCTCTGCTTCAGACCATGACTTAGTATTTCCGCTACAGGAACCTAAAGTACTCAGGAACTCAAAAGTAGTCACAGACAAACATAACAACTGAACACTATTTATTAAGGACTTAGATAAGTTAAAAAATGAAACCTTACAGGTCAACTTCTTAAAGAAGTCCATATTTATGATTAACATCTCTAATGCATGTATTCTCACATAACAATGATATACTAGTAACACTAAAAAAAGAAAAAAAAAAAAAAGGCTTTTGTCACAGTACAAAGGCTATCAGCTCTATAAGATGAAAAACCAAACTTGATAGGCTCAAGCCCACGCTACCCAGGCGATGCAGAGAAGTCAGCTAAGAGCCCAATTCACAAAACAAACTAACAGAGATGAAACAGGCCCACAGGTAAACTAGTCTAGCCTGCCTTAGGGCTAACCTGTCCTCACCCGTGAGAAGCACAGATGCAGCACCACCACTTCTGAAGACAAACATCAATAATACAGCTCAGATAGTAAAGACCAGGCTTTAAATAAAGCATCACCCATGGGCACAGGTGTGGGTGGAGGCCCCAGGTGAAAACAGGGTAATTAACACTTCAGTGTATTCAGAGATCTGATAGGTTTTAAGAGCTCTCTGAAAAGCCTGTTAAATCATTAATGATTTTTCATTAAGTTCTACTTATTGGAATGAGGTTCTACATGCTACCACCAGGACATCACTAAAGGAAGAAATATTAGTATCTAAGAACTATCACTTCTAAAAGATCAGATATAAATTTTAGCAACTGTCTTTACTGATGAGGTAGCTGTATGGGAACTGTTGAATCACGGCCTGAACCTCTGATTGATCACCTGAAGCAAGCACTGAGTCAGCCATGGGAGTACAGGTGAAGGCAATTCAGCTGCGTGACCTGAAGGGGGTGGAGCCTGGCTGCATCTCTCCAAGACCCCATTTAAGGGCTGACTGCCACTAAGGAAGGTCCTCTGCCTGGAGGTTGATCCCTTTGAGTTTTCCTACCAACCCAGGCTACAGGTGAGTGTTTTCATTCATTTTTAATTTTTTTTTTTCTGCCATGGAAATCTTTCTAGTTGTATGCTCCATTGGTACCACCCTAACCACTCTGTATGTCTGTTGATTATACAGGTAGTGCAGAAGAGCATTCAGAAACAAAATGCTTTGTAGTATATTAAATGCTTTAGTAGTAAAAAGTCACCTAAGTCACTTGTTTCTATTTTCTTCTAAGTTTTCACTTGCTAATAGGTGCTGCTACTGGTGACGCATGCAGGTATTGAACAAATATATGATCAGATTTCCCTGTTTTGAGAGCTTGTATGAGTGATTTAGGAAAGCATAAAAACATTTTCTACCAAGTAAACACTATATCAACAATGATGTACAGAGTAATGCCAGGTATCCAGTGTATATAGTGGATATGTTAGTATTTGTTTCCAAAAGCAAGAAGTACCACAGTGTTTTTGTTTGCATTGGGCTAGGAGGAAGTAAAAGTAATTAACAACTTAAATGCTTCTGTCTTCAATAGAATTTACTGACAGTAATAATATTACCAATGCCTTCTGCATTAGAATATATGGACAATTCACCTTTACATGACTGAAAACAATGAAGTGACCTGCTATTTAAATCAGGCAGCAACTCATATAAACTTGTGAGGCAAAAATAAATTGTTCAGACCAATGGAAGACTGAATCAAAATACAAAATATTCTTAACTTACAAGATATGGCTTCAAAGGAAGTACCAAAAATGTTCCCAGAAAGGATGCTCACAATTCTTAGAAGGCTTGGAACGACTTCATAGACAACTAAGCAGATTGCTAGAAAGAACTAGGAATGGTCTCACAAAGAACAAATGCTCTTTAGAAGATGTATAGCTGGCCATGAAATACAAAAGCAAATGATGAGGGAACATTCCTCCCCATAAGTTAGTAGTAAGAAATTGACCATAAAAAAAAAAAGCAGAAAGTAATGCAGTTAAAAATATCTGAACACTTACTGTGTTGGATTTTCAGTTTGATATTTCAAACACAGTAAAGACAGTGATGGGCAATGTTCGATTTCTCTAAGAGCTGATGTCTACTCACTCGGAACTGTTGGATCTGCAAGGAGAAACGAGTCATTTTTGAAGATCAGCTGCCATCTAGTGAATATTGAGAAAATTGTGTTGGCTTTGTTTTGCTTTCGGCTTTATTGCTGTTCTTTTTCGGGGGGGGTTGACAGTTTAGACAAGATTCTTGTAGGTAGATCTTATTGCCACTTTGTCGGTATTGAATCTTGGGTCTGCAAAAGTTTTGGGAGCGCTCAAAGGTATGCATTCTAATCCAGGGCAGCCACTCAGCAATGCTTCCCATGGATACTCATAAATAAGGTTTTCATTCTGCCATTCTCTCTCTCAAAAAAAGGCAATTTTGTGCACTTTCAAAAAGCTGTATTAATAATTCTGTGGCTCTGCTTCTCTTTAATGAGTTCCTATGAGGTATTTAGAATTAGCTGAACTAACAACATTGCCTCTTTTTGTACTGTTTTGTGTACAGCCCTTGGCTCGCACAGGACCATGATAAAGCGGGAAGCCGTCAGAAGGACGAACAGCCCGGTCCTGAAGTGCATCCCTGCCTGCCCCGTGAGACGGGGATCCCAGTTCTGTGGGGGGGGTCTCAAGTGGAGTCTGTGCGTGTAATTTTACTCACAATCAAGCTATTGACGAGACTGAAATTATGCACACCATAAATCTCACAGATGATGGCTTTATCTCGCATCCTAGCAGGTTTTTTGCGGATGAGTTGCTACAGCTGACGCAAACCCACCCTCCGGTGGAACACGCACTCCACCCAGCGAAGCCAAGCGCCTCCAGGCCTCACGGGAAGCAGGCGGGAACGTGTGAGGGGAGGCGGAGCCCCACCGCGTGCGCGTGCTCGCGGCGCAGGCGCGGGAAGCGGTGCGGACTGCGATCCGCGGGGGCAGGCGGAGTGCCGCGGGTGAGCGAGCAGCGCGCCGCCATGGAACCGGCGCCCCTCAAGCTTCTACCCCCGGACCCCGGGGACGAAGGCACGCAGCGGTGCAGGCTGGGCCCCGCCGCCCTCTCCTCCCTGGGGGTCCGGCTGGGCGCTCCGTTGCGGATCTCCCTGCCCGCCGGCTGCTATCTGTGCACGGCGTGGCCGCGGCCGGACCTGGCGGACGGGTACGTGCAGGCGGACCCGGCCTGCAGCACCGGGCTGACGGCGGCGGCCCCGCGCGGGCTGACGCTGAGCCCCGGCTGCCTGCAGCCGCTGTCTTCCCGCCGCCTGCGGGGGGCGGCCGTGCGCGCGGTGCTGCGGGGCGGCGCGCGCGGGCGGCCTGCGGGGCTGCAGGAGGCGGTCCGCGATCTGCTGACCCACGTCTACGTTTCCCCTCGCTACGTCGTTACTGTTGGCCCTCGTGTCCGCGCTCCCGTGGTGCACGTGGAAATTCTCTCCGTAGACCCCGCGACGGAGGAAGCCGGGCTGATAACCCCCCAGACGAACGTGACGATTACGGAGGTGATGACTTTAGAACGGTACAGGCTCTTAACGGAGGACACGGCAGAAATTCCCGTGGCGGGGCTGGACGATGTGGGAGAGTCTCTGAAGGAGATGGTCGACCTGCCGTTCCGTTTCCCGAGGACGTTTAAGAAGCTGGGGCTTTCCGTCCCCAACGGGGTGCTGCTGGTCGGCCCTCCGGGGGTGGGGAAGACGCTCCTGGTGAAGGCAGTGGCGAAGGAGGTGGGCGCGTATCTGCTGTGCGTCAGCGGCCCCGCGCTGTACGGCTCCAGGCCGGGGGAAAGCGAGGAGAATTTGCGAAGCGTCTTTGAAAAGGGCAGGGAGATGTCCTGTGAGGGCCCGACCGTGCTCTTTATTGATGAGATCGATGCTTTGTGCCCGAAACGACGGAGCTCCAGCAGCGCTCCTGAGGATCGCCTGGTTGCTCAGTTGCTGACGCTGCTGGACGGTGCTGGTGCTGGTAAGGATAGGATGGTGGTTGTGGCAGCGACAAACAGGCCTGACGCCTTGGATCCTGCGCTGAGAAGGCCAGGCAGGTTTGACAGAGAAGTAAGCAGACATTGCTATCCGTGCTCAGCCCTCTTTTCTCTTTCTGTTTAGGGGATGTGGTAAGGGGACAGTTGATAAAGACGAGCACCCAGTTCACATAGCCAAGCCTGAATTTTACATAATGCATTCAGTTAAATAAACCTGTTTGTTATCTAATTCAGCCTTTGTGAACAATGAAATAATAATCTTATTGCTAAGTCAGTTGTTTATATTACCTAAAAACAGGATTTGATGGACAGTGACTAACAATGTCTCATGAACAACTGATTATACAACAACTATTCTCTTGGAAAGTAGGTGTGAAGTAAAGATGCTTTAAATAGCTGTAATCTATGAACTGCTGAGTTCCTCCTGAATTCTTTGGTTGCAATATAAGTATGTATAAATCTTCAGAAGTTTGTTTGAAGTGGAAACAAACTTGCTTGGCCAGCTCTACAAAATGAGAGGAATATGAAGTAACTACATGAAAATTTTATCTTCCTTGGGTTAGGTTATTATTGGGACGCCAACGCTTACGCAGAGGAGATCCATCCTGCAGATGCTCACCTGTGGTATGCCCATTTCTACAGACGTTGATTTGGTTAAGCTGGCAGAAATGACAACTGGGTATGTTGGAGCTGACCTTACAGCGCTCTGCAGAGAAGCTGCTATGCAGGCTGTGTTCCACAGCTCTTTGGTATGATTGCAAATCGATCAAGAGGAAAGACATGATTATTATCTAACACCCTTTCTCCATTAGCACATAGTTTTATTTGAAAATTTGAGCAAGATGAAGAATTCAGAAATTAGAAAAGGAAAATAATTACTGAAAAAAAAAAAGTGTTACAAATGTAAGCCTGCTGTTTCACTTAGTCCCTTAAGTTCCTGTCTTCAAAGTAAATTTTCTTCTTTGTGGGTGGAAGGTTTTGCAGGAAGTTTTTATTACATCTTGTGAATGTGTGAAGGCCTGTTTTATTTGATTATTTGAGAGAATCTAGGAATTTGTGTATAGTAACCCTGAATTAGCATCTGTTTGACATAGTTGGAGCTATGATTTAGGGAGAAAACTTTCTGTAGAATACTTATGTCTGATAAAGTTGTGTTTAAGATCTTGCCATGAAGAGAACATGTTCTACTTTGTTTCATCTGTCTGTGTGCACTGCTTGAGCTTGTTAGGGCAGGAATTTAATTGAGTTGTCTTTGGCCTTTTGTGAAGTACACTGTATGCTAAAAATGTTACTAATACACCTTGTTTGTTTTCCTTCAGGATTCAGCTGAAGTGCTAATTAACATGACAGATTTCCAAGAAGCTTTTAAAAAAATTCAGCCATCCTCTTTCCGAGGTGCAGTTGGACTCAAAGAGTGTAAACCCATCACTTGGGAGCAGATTGGTGGTCTTGAAGATGTGAAGTTGAAGTTAAAACAGGTAACATGCAAATACATTTAGATCAAGAGGCAGTTTCTGATTACCTGTTCTCCAAGGTGTTCTGTATGTTATGTTATGGAAATGCATTATCTTACGAGTTACATGGTTTTATATTTTATTTTAAGCATTATTTTCTACTACATTAAGTGACAAGCACTATAATAATTCAGCAGCAGCATCACAAGATAAGAGCAGCAAGCATAATACAGTGGAATAATTAGTGTGCTTCTGAGTAGCTAATAAACTCTGCAGCAGTCCATCTCTGATTGTATAGCCAGAGGTGGCTCTTGCATATCATCCTTCAAGAATTGCCTTTTATTGCATTTGAGACTGAGAGGGAAGTTCCAGAAGAGTGGCTGTGTGTGTTTTCTACCAAGGAGGGCTAAGTTAGCATTCTCTGTTGCTTTCAAATTAATGTATGCACTAAAGAGTGGAGTATTGTGCTCAGCTGTTCTGTTGGTTGCCTTTGATCTTTAGTTCTGTTACTGAAAATTTCATCCCTTGTTTATGTATTAACAGAGTGTGGAGTGGCCCATGAAATTTCCTCAGGCATTTGTGAGGATGGGGCTGGCTCGTCCAAAGGGTGTTCTTCTCTATGGGCCATCAGGGTGTGCCAAAACCACACTGGTGAAGGCTGTGGCCACAAGTTGCCACTGTTCCTTTCTCTCTGTAAGTGGTGCTGAGCTGTTCTCACCTTATGTTGGAGATTCAGAGAAGATTTTATCTCAGGTACAATTTTCTATTTGTACAAGGACAAAGATGATGTGAAAAGATGGTAGTTAAAACTGCCCTGATTATGAAATTGATAACTAACGTATGGTTTCCCATGTATATGAACAGGAAGTCTAGCCCTAAAATGATGACAGTTTTAAGCTTTGAAAATATTTCCACCCTCTTGTTTTCATTTAATTGCAGAATTTAATTCAGAAGCGGAATTTAGCTGTAGGAATGGCAGCTGGATTGGCTTCTTGAATAAATGTTTGTTCTTGCGTGTGAATAGATTTAAGTCCACATCACTAAGTAAAAATAAGACTATATGCAAACAAGCAGTTTCACCTTATCTGAAACAACATATGTGCATTAACATTTGCTTTTAAAAATCCAAAAAACAGGTTTTCCGCCAAGCGAGAGCAAATTCTTCAGCAATAATCTTCCTGGATGAAATTGATTCTATCCTGGGATCTCGATCGCGCGGTAAAACTGGCCGTGGTGTCTCAGAGCGGGTGCTGTCTGTGCTTCTCAATGAGTTGGATGGTGTTGGACTGAAAGTCACAGAAAGAAGAGGGAATAAACTGCAGCTTGAGGGGAGATGTGAGGAACTAAGTGATGAGGAAAGACAGGTATTGAAGTTCCCTTTTCTGTGTGGTATGGATGATAAGTGCAGCCCAGGTGTCAAAAAACTTGAATTGTCATTCATGCTTTTAAACTTAAAATCCTCAACCTTAAGAAGATGCTATTCTACTTCATTTCTGATTTTTTTTTTTTTATAAAATACTGTATGAAGGCTGCTCACTGTCTTTATAAATCTGTTCCTCAATGAAACTTTGAACAAAATACCAACACAGGCTCATGAACAGAAATAGCTGGGGTACATTTTGTGTCAAAAATCTTCCTTGACAAATTCTTTTAGACTGTTATTTTTGCTGTTATGTAGGTTCATTTTTCATCTCAAAGAAAATGAAGTACTGATACCAAAAGGAAAATAATTACATGCAGAGATGCAATTTCTGTTCTCCCTCCCCCTTTTGTCACTAATAGTTAACAAATATCTAAACCTCTCTCTCTTAATTGTGTTGCACTAATGCCTTCATACCATCTCTTTGCTCAGCTGGAGTTTCAGGAAACTTTGAGCAGAGATGTCATGGTAGTTGCTGCAACAAATAGGCCAGATATGTTGGATGATGCCTTACTGCGCCCTGGAAGGTTAGACAGAGTGATCTATATTCCACCTCCAGATCTAAAGGTGATGTATCACAAATCCATCTCTGGTGTTAAATGGGGAGAGAAAAATTGCCAGCATACTTTCAGAACAAAAAGAACATAATCTAATGTGCTTCAGAATTGAGGGATGGCTCACTGGAGATGAGTTGCCAAACTCAAGATACCTGAAGAAGGGAATAATTATATTTGTAATTTAAATACCAGTAATATTTGGCCTGATTATGTAGGTACACTGCTCATAGAAAATAGGCAGCAATCTGAAATAATTGTCTGTTTACAAAAACAAACTGTAGAAAGTATTGTAAGAAGTTGGCTGTCCTTTCTTCAAATCTTCGTTTCCTGTAAATGTTCAGTGGTATAAATGTTTGTCCTCCTTCCCCATCCTAAAAAGAGATGACCCAAAGCAGACTGTGTATGGAACCGTATCTAAAATTGGTCTCATTTCATGAAGTGATGAGTAATTGAGTACTAGACATGAATATGAGAACCATAAGAGTAAACATCTCCGTTAATAATACTTTACTCTTTCACCAAAAACATAATTCTGATTTTGTATTTTTCTGTATTTCCTTAGTTCTAACATTAAATTTTGAACTGTTTTGGAGTGGGAGTAATTGTTTGGTTTGGTTTTCTCATCAATACCTGCCACCTCACAGGGAAGGCTTTCCATTTTGAAAGTCTGCACAGAGAAAATTCCATTAGATACTGACGTGTCACTGCAGGATATAGCAGCCCTAACAGACCTCTTCTCTGGAGCTGATATTGAAAATCTGTGCAAGGAGGTAAGGAATGTTTTTATGGTTAATCTGTGGAATAAACTATAAGGCTCTTCAGGGGGAAAAAGAGAACTAACTCATACACGTTACCAAGCTAACTGTAGTACAGCTTATTCCTCAATTGAAAATGGAAGGAGAATGAGTAAAACAGCAGTGAGCAAAAGTTAAAACTTAAGATAAAAGCCAAATCAGTATAAAGGTTCTCTCTGCTTTCCAGGCAGAAGTAGATGATTGCACTGGTAGAAGTTGTACTACCTTCTGTATCACATGGCCTTTCTAATTCAGGCTCAGATCCAGAGAAGTTTTTTCTGGGTACTTTGAAGTGACAGTGGCATTTTTAGCTGGAAAAAAATCTAAGAGTGATCAAGGATACATTGTCTAATCCAGACAACAGAGCTAAAGGTGGAGCATGCACTGATCTGTCATAAATACTGTAAGTTGTACAGCGCTGTTTTCAGATAGTTTGTCTAAAATTTGGTTTTGTGTAATGTATTTGAATTACTTGCAATAACTTCTGTGCAACTTAAAACCATGAAGCACTTCTAATGTTTTCTTTTTCAAAGGCTGCCTTGCTGGCATTGCAGGAGAATGGACTCGAAGCAACTGCTGTAAAACAGGAACATTTTGTGAAATCACTGGAGACTGTCAAGCCGTCTTTAAGCATGAAAGACGTGGAATTTTATGAAGAATTTATAGTCAAGAATTAACCACTTGAATCATAAAGGAATTATGTGGCTTGAGTGTTATTAAGTATGTCTTGGGGACAGATTTGCAATCACTTCTCTTCTGCTTTTTTGTACTGTATTTATTACCACTTTCGATTTGTATGAAATACAGTAAAAGTTCATTTTTGAAAAATCTGTGGTGTCAGTAATAAATAGAACTGGGGTTGCTGGGGCTGGGTTGAGATACAGTAAGTACTGCACAGCAGCTCTGTTTCATTACAGATTCCCTTATTCTAATTACAAACTCAGGCAAAATGGCAATGTTTAATTTATTGTGAGGTCCAAAAAGCACAGTGAGTACTAAAAGAATAGAAGAACACTTCCTTGGGAGGTGGGAGATCGTTCCCATGCAGCACAAGCTGCTTTAGATGGGAGTGCTTACAAGCTGGCTTTCTCAAAAGCACGTTCCAAATTTCAGCACCGGAGCAAGGCTTCTGTGGTCGCGGCTGGGGCAGAGGGTCAGCCCTTGGCGCTCTTGGGCCTATAGAAGTTCTGGTTCAGGCCGGAGCAGGAGCGCGGTTTCGCAGCCGCGTCCCGCCGTGCCTCGCCCGCGCCGTCCGCCAGGGGGCGCCCGCGCCGTTTGCCCTGTGCTGCCGGGGGTGCGGGTTGCGGGGCGCTGTGCGGTGTGGGCGGCGCCGCGCGCGTCCACCGCGTATATAGGGCGCAGAGCGCGCTGCCCGCGCCGCTGCCCCGTGAGCGCTGCCCGTCCCGTCCCGCCAGGTAACGGAGACCCGCTTCTGCTCGGGGGCCCGGCGGTGCCGAGGAGCGGTGCGCTAACGGGGCCGTTTGTTGCAGGTCCGCAGGCAGGATGAGCGCGAGCTTCTTCCAGCTGCTGAGAACGAAGAAAGAAGTAAGTGTGCCCGGCGGCTCCGCTCGGGGCTGCCCTGTGCCCGGCATCACAGCGCAGGGGACGGGAAAGCAGCGGGCGTAGCTTCTGCGCTCCTGGTAACCGCTCCGGGCGGCTCACCTCTCCCCTCGGTGTCTTTCAGCTCATCCCGCTGATCGGAGTCGTGTCCTGCGCTGCCGTTGGGGCTGTTGCTTTTTCAGTCTATTCCCTCGTCAGCAAATCCGACGTGATGTAAGCGAACGCTGCTGCTGGAGCAGCCTGGCGCTGCCCCGATCCCTGCTTTCTAGGAAGAGTCAGAAGTCCGAGCCAAGTTCCAGAGCACCGGGAATGACAAAGTTACCGGCGCGTTTTAAGTGCCGACGAAGTTAGCTCCTTTAGGCTAGAGGGAATGGTCTCTCAGCAGTGAATAGGTCACGTTTTTTCTGTGCTTTAGGTGTAATTGGCGATAGATGCTCCCACAAAGGGACGCTGGGGGCTCAGGGATGCAGGCAGGCAGGCTGGTGCACAGCGTGTGATAGTGTGCCCTGCCTGTAAGTCAGAGCTGCGATGGCTCGGCCATGCCTTGCAGCCATGCACAGCTTATGGGAAAATGACTTTACTTCAAAGGGACAGAAAGGAACACCTTTAGCCACCGGGATTAAAATCCCCTTTTTATTTGAGCCTTTATTCGCTTTTGATTCTCAGCTTTCTTGCCTTAGGATGGCGCGTTATGCTTGAAGGAGACTGGCTGTGTTTGGTGCTCTGGGAGCCGCAAGGAAAGCAAGCATAATTGATTCCTATCTAACACTGAAAAGATAAATTCCCAAAGCTGTATAGATGTGTTTCAGGGAACTGCTAACCTACAGGAATAGTTGTGCTGGTTGTAGATTGCTCATACTGGAAAAACATACGTAAGTTCACAGCCTAAAACACAGTACCTTACTGCTTTATCTTCTCTTTAAGCATTAACAAGGGTGCCAATCCAGAGCCATGGGAAACCATTGATCCTACCCAGCCACAGAAGGTAATTAACACAAATAATAGTGCCAACGGTGTGTGTTTCCAGCACGAGGAATGCACTTAAATAGCTGTGTAAGAGCCAGGAAAATGTTAATAAGAACAAAAAAAGAAACTGACACTTTTAAATAAGTGGAGCTTATTGTGTAATGAATCTCATTGCATTATTTAAAGAGGGGAATTCAAGTATTTCATTCCAGGCCTGCTTGGCCCACAGCTGCTTCTTACCCCGTTCCACTGCTAACAGTGGAAGTATGGGCACAGGGGAAATGCTGGTTACACTCACTTGGTTCCTGAATTACAAAATTGATTGAGGATGTTTTTGGGTACTGCAGCTGTAAGGAGAAACATCTCAGTTCAGTAGAGCACCAAGGGTGATGAGGAAAATAAAATTATTTGGGGATAATTGTTGAGTTCATTAATTGTTTCATATCGGGGTGATTCTGTTCAACAAGTTATTGATATCATATCCCTTGTTGCTTTTGATTACTTTTAATGGGCTAATGTAAAGCTATTAGAAATCCTTCACTGATAAATTGATCTATGATATTGTAGGAGGGAAGACTAACATTTTACTGAGAGAGAACTGAATACGGGGTTTTGCTGATTTCTTTCATATCTTCCTTTTGATTTCTTCCAGCTATTAACAATCCATCAGAAATGGAAGCCTATAGAAGAGTTGGAAAGTGTCAAAAAGCTTACGAAGTGACAAGTGTCTGTTGCCTCTAAAGGTACTCTATGAATCTAGTGGAATCACTTCTGCACAAACTTGACTACTGAAATCAGTGTGCGGAAATGCTTCTGCTACATTTCTAGGGTCTCCCTCCATTTTTTGGGCTCTGGATAAGGAGTTTCTTGTTGCCTTAGAAGTTGGCATGCAACATCCACTTAGTCCAAAATTCTGTGTCAAAGCTCGTTTTCAGCAGGTGTTTGATGCCAGATGTTGAACATTCAGATGGTAATTGAATATGGAGAAAGTTTTCACACTTTTTAAAATAGAATTTTATAGCTCATTTTCCTCAAAATTACTGCTGTCGTTTTGTGATAATAAAATCTATGTAACATTTTGCAACATTCCTTGTAAATTCTGTAAACAGAAACTACCCACAAGCTCTTCTAAAGTATTCCTGGTTTGCTCCCCCTTTGTCCTATACTTTTATGCTGTATGTGCACTGTGTACAGACCAGATATTGTAGCCAGACGATGTCTATGTATGGCAGCATATGTTGCCAAAGCTACGCTTGCATTTATTTCCTACATCAGCTGTAATGACAACTTCTGTCCAAGTTAAGGTTTGGTACTAGAACTTACATGTGCTCTCAGCTTAGACTACCAAGGAGTCTAATAGATGAGTTAAGGCTATATTTGGGAAAGCAGGGTGAAAACATAACTTCAGCATGGCTAAAAAGGAATTAAAAATGAGTTTGTTACATTTGAATGTTGTTCCTGTTTAAACTTTTAAAAAGTTACTGGGAGTAGAAAATTTACATTATCCAAAACTGCTTTAATCATTAAATTCTTCATCTTCTGCTAGGTAGTTTGCATGCCAACTTAATTTTACTGCATAGCTAGCAGGGCTTTTTTTAACATTTTAGATACGAGCTATGAGGGACTTCTTCAACAAAGAGAAAATGAAAGAGATGAAAAATAGAAATGACTCTTCAGAGAGACACTTCCTCTTTAAGCATTTGTTTTCTGATAGATTGGCTACGGAAATGATGCAACAGCCAGACCCTCACCAAGCTGGGGAGGGCATATCTGCAGGCAATGGTAGAACGATCCTTTTCTGAGCTCCTTCTGTAGGTGTCCCATTCCATGCAGTTTCACATGCATTACAAAGTTTCTTCTGCACTGGATAATAAGGATGCATGTTACTGGCTGAGAGGAAGGAAGAAAACTGAAACAAATTAATTTGAAGAAGCCCCTCCTCGACTAATAGTGAACCTCCTGCTGGAGGTTGTTCTGCTGCAGCAAACACCTAGCAGGCTAGTAGTGCAGCTTCAGAGGATTTATGTTTTCTTAAAGGTGTATTTGATGCTGAGAAGAAAAGCGTTAAAATGTTATTTGTGACACTTGTGCTAAGTTGCAGCGTAACATTTGGATAAGTAAGTATGACTCAGCAGCATTTAGGAGTGACAGGAATTAGAGGACTTCAGAGTACAAGCTTGGCTTTCATTTCGTGGAATGACACTATGAGATAAATTGGGTGGTATGTAACCACAGAAACCAGTGTTCTGGGAAATACAACTTCTGAGCATTTAAACAGAAGCACTGTAAACTATTTTCTGTAAGTTATTGCATATTTCCATATTTTGCTTGTCTGTATCAATACAAAAACATACTGTGCTGTGCTCTGAGTTGATACATGAATTAAATGAGTTTGTCCTTCAGTAAATCACTGGTATGGTCTTTGAATACCATTGTTTCTTTTGACCTGAGTATCTAACAACATCAGGGAAACAGCTGTGAGTCACTTGTACCTAATCTTTTGTACTGAAGCAGTTCTCAGTGGTGTCTGCCAGTAGTGCATCAGGCCTGACATCATTCACAGGTTGTCGCTTCTCATTTTATCCTGAGGCATAATGGCAAAGGTAATGCAGTGTTCTGCTTTGATAGCTGGCTTTCAGTGTTTTGTTGTTGCTGTTTTTCCATAATGTAATAAATCTCTTTCTGCACCTCAAAAAGATGATGAGGAATGCTCAAGTTCTCAGGACAGCTTTTTGAGTTCTCAGGCTGTCCTTGAGAACGTTCTCCTGCACTGATGAGATTGCTCTAAGTAAGGTGCACCATGGCCAATTACTGTATCCACCCCCCAGAACTACTCAACATAGGTCCATAAAGCAATATACAAACTATTTCCTTGTTCTACAAGAATCAGAGCTAAAACAGTAAGGATCTAATCCATTGAATTTTATGAGCTGAGATTTGTGAGAACAGTAGGACTTCTATGTCCCATGTAGCGCAAACCCAAGGCTTTTTGTTCTTTGTGCAATTTAGAGGCTGTTGAAATAGACTTCACTTCTTCCCTTCTTCTCTCCATTCTTTCCTTGTTCAGTCTTCTACTTCCCTGTCTTCTAGGCTTTCAAGTTTTAAGCAATCACTATCTCCACTCACCCTCTCTAGTACTTTTCCAACTTACACATGAATTACAAAGTTTCATTATAATATTCACTGGCTTGTTAGATTTTTTTATTATGGATTTGGATTAAAAGCCATTTGAAATACAGTTACGCTTTTCTAGCTGCAGCTGGCCGGTAGATATTACAGTCTTTTTTTGAAGAGTTTTCTGGAAGAATAGAAGGTTGCTCTCTGCAGTATACATGCAAACTGAAAAAATATTCCCCCTGAAAGTGGAAGTTTGATGTAACTTTGTAAATAAAAGAGTAAGTCCATGAGTTCAAACAGTCAGCAGAAACTTATAACAAATATTAAAAATACCTGCTTTCATGAAGCAGTAACACACAGCAGAACCTGAGTGCTGGTGTCTGTTCTAGGGTCTGAATCAGGCTTTTTGAAATGCCAGCTCTTTCACGCTCCTGTAACATTTCCTTTTTATTTTAGGTGTCCTTTTAAAATTCCTGATCTGAATTTCACTTACTCTGTCCCAGCCTGTCACTGACATATTTACTTTTTTTTCTGAGTTAATGGGAGATTTAGGGCCTGAGAAGGATGAAACATATTTGCCAACCTCCTTTTAGCATCTCTCCTTTCTCCAGCTTATCTGATGCACAGGTGAACATATATGTCCTGAAAGAAGCCATGATGTGGAACAGGCTTGGTAGCCTGGATGTAAGGGCCATCATTTTATGTGTGAGCTTCTGTAAGTTCACAAGATCTTAGAGAAGAAGAGAAAATTTCAAACGCTCTTAAATTGAATGCTTTTTTGCTTTCAGAAAGGAGGGTTAAGCTTGACAATAAAAAACAAAAACAAAAACAAAACAAAACAAAACAAAAAACTAATAACTTTATATTCCTTCTGCTGTGCACTTTTGTTTTAACTACAAATCTTTATTATTATAGTAGTACTTCAAGGCCTTATCCACAACGATATGAGATTTGCAGGATCCGAGAGCTGTGCTGAGGTCCTTGTTTGGTTTTCTTTGCACGCCATAGCCCATGTCAGCATTTCTCTGCCTGATGCTCTATGGTTCTCTGCTGTATTTTACTGCCTAGCTACTTCATTGGTGCATGTGGTTTCTGTAGTAAGTGGTGGTAACAGAGGGGCCTGGTGCAATCATTAAAGGAAATTGTTCATACTCCAGCTGTCATCTGTCTCAGAACAGAGGGCTGTTGCCCCCAGGACTAGCTGTAGAAAACAAACACAAGCGATGGGACGATTCACTGATTCTGGGCAGTAGCTGGTGTTGGATGTTTCCCAAAAAAGCTTTCAGATTAAACAAACGTGGCTGCACTACTCAAAGCAGTTTTAATTCATTGTCCGAAGTCTTCAGTGTTCAGCACATCTCTATCACACAAGCAGCAGCATGAGATAACACAACCTAAAAGCCAAACAGGAATGCAAATGAAAAAGCATTACTGAGGAAATGGACTGTGGGAGTTGCAGCTGTACTCAGCAGTTGTTTACCTTCAGGTGCTAATTTGAATGGAGAGCAGGTAGATTATTTGCTGAAAGCATTTTCCCTTCATGAGCCAGCCATCACAGCCAAATAAACTCTTTAGAGGAAGCCCAATGTGAATAGGCACCAATAGGCCTCACCTGGTTCAAAGATCAGACTTCTGCAGGGCACTTCATGGAGGCTGTATAAGCCCTGCCCATGCTGTACCTTGGTCTAACGATCAAAGCATTCTGGTTTAACAATCTGTTATTTTCGAATAACGTTATCACATAATCATAAAATGGCTTGGGTTGGAAGGGACGTCAAGATTGCACAGCTCCAATCTCTGCCATGGGCTGTGTGCCTCCCAGCCCAGCTGCCCACGACTGAGCCTGCCTTGGGTACCTCCAGGGATGGGGCGCCCACAGCTCTGGGCAGCCCATGCCCGGGCCTCGCCACCCTCTGAGTGAAACGTTTCCCCAACATCTAATCTGAATCGTGCGTTGTGGGACAGATGCACGGTGTCTCTCTGTCCCCATGCTCTTTGCTCCATGCCTGGCAGAGATCTGTGCCGCTGGAGCTACGTGCTGTAACGTGTTACTGTGCCCCCCGCCTCGTGTGCCTCGTGTGCCTCATGTGCCTCATGTTTCCACACGAGGTGGCCATGCTGCGTGGCAGCCATGATGCGCAGCAGCTGTGTTGGCCTGGCCTGGCTGGAGGCAGCAGCCTGCTTCTTACAAAGCCTTCTGTGTGAAACTCCTTTCACTTTCTTCTTGCTGCATCCCTTTGTTGCACCTACCGAAACAAGCACACCAGAGCACCTTGGTCTAATTTATTTACACTGTTACTTCTGTTTACTAATACAGCAAAAGCTGACTGGTCTCTGTTTCCTGACAAGAAAATGGCAAAGTAACTTGCTGATGTTCTGTGACTCCGAACTTGAAGTAGTGAAGCAGTTTCTTGTTCCTAAATACTGTGATTCATCTGGATTCCTGTAGCCTTGTAGAACACGGTGCTGGCAGTCCAATCAAGGACTGTGAAGCAGCTTGCTTTCTTTTTGTTTTCTTTTCTGCTATTTTTTTAAAGAAATCGGGAGATGTTATTTCTTTCAGTTCAAATTCATTCAGACAGACTCTGGATGGCTTTGCTGACATCATCCTCCAAGTGTTGCTGAAGCAGGGGCTTTTAAATATGAGACTATAACAGCGATTTCTTTTTTATTTATTAGTTTACTTGTTTTTAAAAGCAGTATTCTCTGCTGCAGTGAATGAAAGCTCTGTACAGACACTGATGATACCAGACGGTGTCAAACTGAGCATCCACAGACTCAGGACGAAATGTCAATAGCAGCAAAAGTAGACTGTGGGGATCAGTGTTGCCTAAAAGAACATCTGAGAAGTGATGCGGTCACCAGGCAGTGCTGCCGGCTGTCCCACTTTGCAGATACAGCTTCAAACCACTTCCTGCCATTTCCCTGCTTCATATGGCACTTGCTGTGTGTCTTTTCTGATAGGCCAGAGGTAGGCTACCAGCAACTGAGTGCTTGTGTGGTTCATTGGCCAGAGCTCTACTTTGCCTTCTGAAAGGGCTGGTGCACGCTGTGAGGTGCAGTGAGCACCTGCCTTGTCCCACTGGGTTGTTATGTGGATTAATGGCCTGCAGTTCTGAAAAGCTGGAGTTCCTTGTATTCCCATTTCAGCATTTTATAATGTGTGGATTTTTATCTGCAGATTTTATGTAGGGTCAATACAGTGCAGTTGGTTTAAATACATTTATTACATGATGTGATGTGTAGAGAGCAAATGGGGCACCTATAGGTGCAAACAGATTAGCCGAGAGGTCAGAAAACCACACCAGTTTGAAAACCTATTAATTATAAATAATGTGTTTAAGCTTTCATCTTCAGCAAGGCTCTTTCATTCCTGGTTGCTGGTTGTGTTTTTTTATCATTATTATTTTATTTAAAGTGTATTTGCAGTAAGTAAATGCCATCCCGTACCAGACTTGATGCTGCTGCAGCACAAACAAGGAAATAAGGGCTGAAAAAACATTACTTGTAATCTCTGCTAGTCATAGGAAAATAGTATTGAACAGCCAAAGAAAAGCAAAGTCACATGCTTGTTGTGAATCACTGCCTGACTACATAAAAACAGCCTTCCTTCTTTCATATCGAAGCTGTTCATGTTTCATGTAATGATGCATCTCTCTCACCTTCTACAGTTCAGTAAAACCTGGAATGTTTTTTGTCCTTTTCAAGTCATGCTGCAGGTTTTTAGAAGAGCCAGGTAGATCTTGAGTGAGACCTTAGTTCTGTGTCTGGTGAAACATTAGCTTTATGCTGCCTTTACTGCATTTGTTTTTCCTCTTGTGAAATGCTTTGAATGAAACACAGTTAGTCAGAATAGGGCATTTGGCCTAAAGACTGCCAGATCCACCTTACTCCCAGAAGCAGAAGTATTTACCAAAATCCTGGTCATAATGACTTGCAGTTCTGTTCACTGCCTCATTGCCAAGCTCTGAGCCATAATTTTCATGGTACAATAATATGTCATGCAAAGTAGTTGTAACACAGTTAGTTTGAAGTTATGGATGTCAGAGAGATGTGGAATTATTACCACAGACCTTGCAGTGGTCGTGTATGTATTTATGTTGTGTATGCAGTGCCTGCGCATTGAATTGCCTTCTTAAAAGAAGGACATTTAAGAATTGGGCATGTCTCATGTTCCTTTGGGTTCATTAGTTCAAAGAGGAAGCTTTGGTTGTGTACAAAGCAGGGTGGTGTGTGGATCTTTCTATTTGAGCTACGTGCTGAGAGAATCACCTCTTGATACATGTAAAGAACAAGGAGAACACGCCCTTATGGGGCAGCACTTCAAAAAAGCAAATTCCCACCTAAGTTATAGATGTATTTATGGAAGAGAAGCTGAGTTTGACTCCTCAGTCTGTTCTTCACAGCTGTGTCTTTGGCGCTGACATAATATATGCTCCTCAGTAAGAAATACTAAAGCACAAGGGTGTCCTGATACTGTAGCTAGATATCAGCATTTTGTTGAAGCAATGCGTAATCAGTTATTGAAAACATGAGCTAAAGGAACTTCTTCATCTATCGGGGTTCTTTTATTCTTCACTAAACAGATGGAGGGTTGCATGGAACCCAACAGAGAACAGACACATGAGCAACAATTCTCTTTATTATTACACTCTCTTAATTGATCCAGAAATGCTGGTGTGTTCCATCGTTGGCTGCACGGTGATGTAAAGGAGATCAAAGTTTTTGGGTTGCAGTATGGAGCTCTGGCTTTATCTGTTTTGTTTGGCTTTTAGTTGCCAATTCCCATTTGTACACAAACACCTCGTGTCACCAACAAAGTATCAACTACTTTAAAGAAAGTCACTGCAGTATGAATATCCCCACTGAGCCATGACAGTGGGCCAGGCAGTAAGAGCTCATCTTGGTGTGTGACCCTTGCTCTGTGGGCTGCTTCTTTCCAGCTAACTCTAGAAGAGGTAGGATTCCCCTTCCTCCAGAGAAATCTCAAGTGTAATAATTCTGACTGAGGAACAATGATATTCAAAGACAGCTCACTGATCTAATGTAGTAAGACGTTGTATGGCTATCAGCAAGTGAAGGTATCTAAAACCTGTCTTTGTTTACAGCTTGCTGTACGCACCCTTTAACATTTGATAGCCAAGGAGTTGCTTGCTTTTATATTTTCTATGCTATGCCTTGACCTTTGCTCCATGGCAAGTCCAAGCAGCAAGGATACCTTAAGACCATCATAATTTGTTCCATCAAGGTTAAATTTAAAGCAATTATCAAAGCACTAAGAAACCAGTCTGTGCAACCAGTTGGGCAGTTTCAATTTCTGATTGATGTTGTGTTCTCTGCAGAAGCTTGCAAAATACAGAATTGCTTAATAGGTTGAAGAAATGAAAGAAGACTTTACAGGAAGGAGGATGTGGTTCTGAGTTGTTTCACCTCTGTGTGAAGCCTTTTGGGCTGGATTAAACAACAATTAAACATTAAACAAATTATACCAGTGTAAGCACTGCAAACAGTGCTTCATATTTCTGTTTCCCCCTAATTTGAAGAAAAATTACTATTCTGTGTATGGCTTTGGTTCAAAGTGTCATCAGATCATTTATTTTCATAAGACTTTTAAAAGAGTTGTTCAGGTAACATGAATTCAGCATCCTCTAGAAACCGATGGCTTGCATGATAAGTAGCGTTGTTTACATCAGTGAATCTACTTTGCTCTAATTGCATTTGATAGCCTTACCCATGGTCAATTTCCAGCCATAGAAAAGTTTTATTGCACACCCGAAACTGCAGGGAGGCAATTCTCTGTACTCTTTGGGTATTATTTCTATAGAACTTTAAAGAAGTATCTTTAATCTTTCCCAGTAATCCAACTGCAAATCAGCATTCTGCTTATGCTTTTCCTTATTACACCCCTGATCAAGTGACATCCCATTAAACAGCACTCCCGTCCTGGTGGCTGCAGGCAGGGCACCATCTCCTGGGGAGCTGGGGAAAGGCCTCGAACACCTGCCTGTGCTGTTTGATGTCAGACGTGTTCTTATCGTGGGTTTGGAGAGAAGACCACATGGAGTTTATGAAAATAACGAGTACCTGTATTGTAGGTTCAAATATTCACCAACATCTGAGCTGTGAAAATGTTTCATTATGGTATTTTTCCTCAAAAATTCACTTTGAATTTAAAGGGCCATTTATTATTATCAAGTATCTGTTTTTATTTGCACCTCATCAATTCCCTTGGGGACTTATTAGCTAAGTTCTGTGTGTGTTATAGGAAGAGAGTTGGGATCTCTCCATGCACATGAGCCAAAAGAAAGTGTTGCTGCTTGGCTCCTCACATCAATTATTTTGCTGCACCAAAATCCCTGCATATATCAGTACTGCCCAGAGTGTGAAACATCCTGTGGACGGGCAGCCTGACCTGCCTTCACATACCCCTGTGTTTTGGAGGCTCGTATCCCTGAAACTTATCTTTCCAGCAGGCATCACAGTAAGGAAATTAGAAAGCTGACATATGGGCAAATATGTGCTTGTGTTTACAAAATGGCTCGCTGTTTCAACAGAAATGGTTGCTGCAAAAGGTGTGCATGCTTCACAGCTTTAACAGAACGGCTGCCTCGTGCACTTGGTACTGGCAGAGTTCAAAGGAAACAAAATGATACTGAGAAAAAAGCAGACCAGGAAAAAGTAAAGGAGTAATAAAACTGTTTTGAGTTGTCTTTATCTTGCAGCTGTAAGCACAGAAAGCAGGTGTCCCTGCATTCTAAGAGCAGAACTCGTGCTATCTGGATGGTTCTAAAAGGGAAGGAACGGCGTTTATTTTACCAGCTTCTAAAGGTACTTCACAGATGGAAAGGACACAGATCATCCTTCCTGGAGCCTTCTGTGGAAATGGGACGAGAAGAGCAGAGAGAAGGGGTTTCCCAAAGCACGACAGCATTCAGCATCCAGTATGTCCTCTTCAAAGAGGGAGAAGGAGATGGGAGGTGGATTTAGGGAGATAGGAGGGATGGGGAGGACCTACTTTGGTTTTTGTGTACAAAGGAAATCAAGAAGTTTCAGAGTAGCTCTTTGATATCAGTTTGCAACTTGGAGGCTAGAAAACAGATCATACAGAGAGCAAAGAGGAACTGGACTTCAGGTGAGCACGTACTTGAACAGAATGGGAGAAAGGAGGGCTTGCAGTGTTTTTGGATGTTTTGCACCCATAAACCTCACACCACACAAGCTGCACATACAGAGGGTGCTGACTGGACGTTGGTGAAGCTGTGGAGACAGCAGAGTATTGCAAGAAAATGGAGTGAGAAAAGCGAAGTAACTTAGAGGCAGCGTAACATAAGCTTGAGCTAGGCGTGCTAACCTGGGACAACAGGATGTGCTTGGAGCAACCAGGGAGAAAAGAGATCTTGACAATACCATTTTGGATTTTGAAGACCAGGTTCAGGTACGACTATGCACGTAGTAATTCTGCTGGTATAGAGGGAAATGTGGTCAGTATTGAAAGGTTTAAATGCCAAAACAATTTAGAAAAGAAAATCAGGATTAAGCAAAGAAAGCAAATGAGTTTCTGTAAATTTTCTTTTTAGGGTAAGAATAGTTCAGGATATAATAGTGTGATGTGAGGGCTTGCAGCTTGCTTCTTGGCTTTCACAAGTAGTTGGAGAGCAGCTTGAACCAGTGATTGAGCATCTGGTGGGAAGCCAACCCAGGGGAGCTCAGGTGCATGCAATGCAATGCAATGCATCTGAGTGACTGCAAGGGATGCAGTCAGGATCCACCCCCTCCCAGACCTCATTTAAGGGCTGGCAGCGGAGGCAAGGGGATCTTGCTGGAGTTTCTTATCTACCTGATGCTTTCTGGAGGTAAGCAGATTTTTTTTTCCTTTATTTTCTGTGGCTGTTGCATTGGAGCAAATCCTCACTTGCTGCAAACCAGGACCTTGCTGCTCTGCTGTCATTGCTGTGCTTTCTATCATGTTACAGTTGTCATTAAAGCTGTATCTGTGGTTCAAGATAGGATATGTGAAAATCAGGATGAATTTCTTCTACATAGATTGCAATAGGTGGCAGAATTCTCACAGGTTTTTAGCAGTTTGTCCACCTATAGCAATCTGGCGTAGCTCTGGAAAGCAGAGAGGCTCGCTGTGGAAGCCTCTGATCTTAGGCATCTATTGGTTAGACTAATCATAAAAAGTAAACAAGTTCTTATTTCCTATAGAAGGGTTTCCTGTGGAGATAGAGAAATACAGAAAAACGTAAATGATCTTGTGATGGTTGGAGGAAATAAACAGGATGTGCTGCAGAGCTGGTTGGAAAGGCACCAGACTTGATTCTTATTCCCAATAATGCTATGCTTCTCCAAGGTGGTACTCAAAATGACCCTTCAATATCTATAAAGATAACCTGACTTCTTTCATCGACACCTCACGCTTCCTAGAGTACAGATGTTAATGCATATTTAACCATACATTCCCAGCAGCTATACTGCAAAGTAATGTTACTTTCTGTACACTTTTCCACATAAGTGTACTAATTGCTCTTACGTGGTTAGATTTATAGTTCTGTTTTGTGCCCTTCCATTACTAGGGGAATTGCAAATTAAGTGTATTCCTTTTGATGCTGATTAGTAACTAATTCAGTATTGGGTTCTTATGTGAAATGCAGCAATGCCAGACAACTTTTGCCCTTTTGACCAAGAAAACAAATTAGAGGTGGCCCACACAGATGTAACTATCCATATGAGCTTAGTTAAGCCTTAAAATAGGCAATCTCCATTATCAGGATGTCCCCCAACAGCCACATTGATTTCTGTCTCCTAGATTCAGATTTCATATTGTTGCTTTTTTTCTGAAGTCCTTCCAGTTAGTCTGCAGGCTGTGATAACAAGGGTCCTTCAGGTGTGACTGAAGGGCCTCAGGAATGCCTTGCTGGTTGCTGTATAACTGCTCCTTCACCATAATTTGTCAGCTCATATTTTCTGAAGTTCTGTTACTGCATGGCAAACAAGAAAACTGAAGCTTTTCTACTGAAGAGGGAGCCATAGCTCATTCTAAGCAGTGTTACCAAGCTGAGTTAAGCCTGAGCGTTTATAGGCACTCTGAAAAAGAACTGCTGTAAGAATCAAAGAAAAAGGCACAAGACCTCAAAGCAAATAAATATTTCATAAGACAGAATGTGAAGTTTAATAATTGATTTAATAAAACCCACAATAAAGCAACACATTTCTGCTTTTTCTTCAATTAAACAAAAGTATAGTAAATCATTACAATAAAAAAACTCCAAATACATTACATGTCTACCATACTTCAACTTCTAATTACATCAACTGTAAATCCCAAGTTAATTAAAACCTGTTGAGAATTAGTATGTGCAAAACACCTGTTGTGGTGGGAGTTTTTTTGCTTGTTTTTAGGGAATTTCTAAGAATGGGATGCACGTTTTTCATTAACTCTGATATGGCTTAATCAGTGGTAATGTTTGTACTGAAGCATTAACTTTCCAAGTACAGTGTTCCTCTGTGTCTGAGTTGTACGTACGTACTCCCATGCTGTACTCAAGTGTCCCCATTTCTTGCCAGAACAAATACAAACATAGTCTGGTGTTATTAATACTGTGTTGTGAGTTTTCACCTCTGCAAATTCATCAAGAGGTCCCTATCTTATTCAAAATTGAAAACAAGCCAAGTCGCTGCCAATTGTAGGTATAAATCACCCTGATGAATATGTGAAACCCTATCAAGTTTCAAGACAATAGCTTAAGTATTCACAGCTGAGTATCACTCTGTTACTGGTCCAAAACTCCTTTCTGTTCCACATACAGAAAGACTTTTGATGTCAGCTGAAGTTTCGCGCAAAGACCCAAGTGCAGAATAAGCAAAAAATACTCAAAGTTCTGTCTGTCTACTGAACACTGCAGGTCATTCTTGTTGCCCTTGGCTTCAATGCCAGTAATGACAGCAACAGGCATAAAACGTGAGCCTGGATGTATGGTAGATTGGCAGCAGGTAGAAGGTTTGTGTTTTATTGTCCTGCATACATTCAAAGTACATTCAAAGTTTCGCAGACTCTGAAGTGTCAGGATGAAAAAAGTCTTTTCAAATTGCTTTGATTCTCAGTAAATAAGAAAATACCTTTCTGCCTCTGTAGGTTGCTGTGATAGCATTGTCCAGTGTGCATGAGGTCACTGAGCTTGCTTGGGTTTCATCTTATTCATAGAGCTCAGCAGTGCTGTTGTACTGGCTGTCCTGTGAGAACACTGCCATCCTGCTCTCACAGCAAAGACAAATAGGTCAGAGATCCAAGAGTGAGGGAACACCACATCTGAAACTTCTGCTCTCCCCTTGCCTTTTAGTACATCTAAGTATTTTGCACATCTGTAGGTTGGATTTGAGAGTACCTTTGTGTCAAGCATAGTTCCTATCCTTTTATTTTTTTCAATAAAGCAATCATGGAAAATGTTCAGTTACAGCACATGTATTAATTATAATTAGAACGCATGCTAATTAACTGGCCTTCTAATGTGAATTAAATGCTGGTTCAGACATTCAAAATTATTAATAAATTTTAATCTTACAACTCAAAAATTTGTAAAATAAATAACCTCCTTCTAAAGTATAAACCCTATTCTAAAATACATTACAGATAACCACTCACAGATAACCGAAGTGAGAACACTTCGGGTCCAGTGCTGGGTCTCCAGTTAAACACCAGAAGTTTGGGCAAGGATCTTCCTGTTTGCATCTCTGAACATCCAGATTAAAGCTAAGTTTCTGGTCTGGTTATGGTAAGTCCTGGGTTTTGCAAGTCTCCAACAAGACAGTTTAGAAAAGAATTCAGGTAGCACTGCATGCATTGTAATTTAAAATACTGTATGAAAATTACTATTGTAAAAATACTGTCTGAATTTGAAGATCATAATGTATGGAACCCTGGCATGATCAATGATATTACAGATGTTAATTGAAATACTGAATAGTCGATGCTCCTTTGGGAGTGCAGGTACTTCTGTGGTACACAAAAGACAATTTCTAACTGTGATTTGTGAGGTATCTGCAGAACCACGTTGCAGTTTGTAAACAATCTGAAAACAACTTTGTTTCCAAACCATAATAAATTTAATAAACCAGCACGAGGGAGAGAATGAAATACATGTTCTGTAGGGCAACCACTGCACTTCTTGCAGCACCAGTTCTCCCTGCTGCATGTTAAATGGTACAAATCCACATGTTAATTATTATCATTCACTTTGAATTTATTGCTCTCAGTCTTTGACTACAAGATAAAGAATAAGGCAGCAGTTCCCAAAACACATGAGATTAGGCACTGGAACTCTGACAACTTGTGCAGGTTTTGCTTGTTTCCTGTTTGTAACTCTGAAGCTGGACAGAACACTTGTACATTCCAAATGTGTTCAACAGCAGTTGTCTGGCCTTGAACTGAACTTCCTCCCATTTAGATGAGCTACCAGGAACTGGAAAAACCAGGAAAAGATTTCATAATTCTTGTAATATTCAACCCTTTAAAAAATGGACAATCAAACTGTCTTCATATTTACCACATGGTCTTAACAACTCAGATGTCTTTATTCAAACTCCCTTATCAATTTTCTATTGTTCTGTGGCTGTGATACAATATACACACATCTTTATCTTTTATCTGGAACCGTATCTAGGTAAAACTGTCTCTGTTAAATAGGGGTATGCAGAAAGCTTTCTTTCTAAGAACTGATATGCTTGATATTGTGTTAGATATCAATATCAGCATGTTTTGGCAACATGTTCAACTTTCCACGAGTCAGATACCTGCATTAGGGAATTTCTGAAGAGAAGTACTTAACCCCATCAAATAGGGGGGAAAAAAAAAATCCTCTACTGGATCAACATGTCTCAGCATAAATGTATTTTCTTTCTTTGCCTAACTTTCATTTACACTTTGTCCTCGTGGGTTAATGGTTCCTATATCTCACTGTACAAAATCATAAACGATAGATTTTTTTTTTTCCCAGAATGCTATTTCCTGGATGTGAGTACGTAAGAACATAAGATGAGAGATAAAGAGGTTCGAGTTTTGTCATCTGCCCCACCCCTGGCTGGACTAAAATTGCCATAGAGCAGCTTACCTAATTGCAAGTGGACTATGGCAGTTGTTTTTCCTGCAGTGAGAGACCAAACATTCAAATCTTCTATAGAATAAACATCTTCAATTTTCATCAAGTCTTCTTTAATACGATCCACATTTAAATGCCTCGGGACTCCTGTGATACCAAACGTAAGATAAAGTTAACTGTCCTCTGCAAAAAAAAAAGTCATTGACAACTTTCAAAACATTAATTGTTTTATATATGTATTTCTTGCAAGCCCATTCTCTGGAGCTCCTGAGGACTAGCTGGAAAAGCTCTGTAACATACACTAAGACCACCTTTCATCACTGTAATAACATCGTTAATTCAGACATCTTTATAACAGCTGGGATGCAAACAGGTACAACTCAGACATCTGGAATTCAATACCCCATCAGTGTGCTTTATCTATTCAGCTAAATCTCAGCTGTTGCCTTGGAACTAAATGAGATTTAAGTGTATTTTACCATTTTTCGCCTTCATGGTGAAAATCCATTTTTTTTTCTTTTCCTAAATGACACAAGCATTTGGCATTGAAGATTTTGAGATTTTTTTTTTTTGATTGCAGAAGTCAGCAATAATTCATATGAAACAGATGGGATGGTGCAGGTAAAAACAAGAATTTTTTTTTTCCTCATCCCTACATGAAAGTACTGGATTAAGCAGTAACATGGGCAGGTTAGTTACAAGAATGCAAAGAATGTTGCTGGCATTCTTCCCTTTAAGTCACCACAAGTGGTCAAAAGTCAAACATATGTATGTTCTGCTGCTTTTTTTCTTCGCCTCTTTCCTTTTCATACTGGTTTTTATTTCCAGTCTTCTCTGACATGCATGCAATACTATGAATCTGTCTCCTTTTACATGTGTTCACGTTAACTTTACAAGTAATTACACAAATTGTGTAGCTGACACTGGACAGACATTTACTTATTTGAGCTGAAAGTTTTATAAATTCTACTTCTACTGCCTTGTGATGGTAAACTGTGAGCTGTGGTAAGACCTGTGTCATTCTGGTAAAGGTCAAAGACTCTTGAAGACTGCTGCAACTTAGATGAGTTGAACTGAAATCCTAAAGCAAGATCAACAAATTCCAGACACAGCCCATATTGCTGGAGATGGTGGTTGTGACATCCAAGTGCCAGTGCTTCATTTGATATATAGAATCACAGAATGGCCTGGGTTGAAAAGGACCACAATGATCATCTAGTTTCAACCCCTTGCTATGTGCAGGGGTGCCAACCACCAGACCAGGCTGCCCAGAGCCACATCCAGCCTGGCCTTGAAACGCTGCATGCTGTGAGGATCTTACCTTCCAAAATTATAACTCCTGTATCACATAGAATTCGGACTGTTGTGAAAACTACCAGTATGGAAAACACATATGTACAAATAGGATCAGCAATCTTGTATTCTGGCTGAAAAGGAAGGTCCAAAGTGTTAAAAAGATGCATGAAAGTAAGTTTATTTATAAACGTAACTCAGAAATAGTTAGAGCTAAAACTTCTGTTATTTCTTTGTTTGAATAATTACATAACACATAACAGCCTCTGCTTATTTTGCATGACTATATGAAGCTTATAATAGAACATAGTGTATCATTTTAATTGCTTAGAAAAATAAGTCCATTCTGATGTAATAACTACAGTTGAAACAAAAATCACACCTTGCCTCAAAATTAGCCATTCCTTACCTTGAAGCGTATGATGTACGCAGCTACAAGCACACCAATGCTTTGTACCAGGTCCCCAAGGGCGTGTACAAATGCTGCTCTCACTGCAAGGCTGCTGTGTCCGTGGCCGCTGCTGCGGGCTGTGCTAGGAGAGTTTGACTGAGGTACGTGGGAGTGAGGGTGGGAATGGGAGTGGGAATGAAGGTGTCCAGATTGATTCAGCAAAAAACCCATTCTGAAATTGGAAAAAGAAAAATGCTCCAAGAAACGGGCTTGAGAGTTGAGTGGGTGGGTTTTTTTGTGATTTTTTTTTTTTAATTTCTTTAATTCAGAACAGAACAAAAAAAGAGGTATCATTTCCTGTCTTATTTTATGAGGAAGAGGTCCAGCAAAATGACATCCCATGAGAAAGTTACAGGCCATTAATGAATTAACAGCTTATTCAAAATATATTTGAGTGTCAAGAGAAAGGGAGATCTTACATTAAGTTAACTGCAACACCAACAGCTGCTGTGATCAGCATGATATCGCCATTTATTTCATAGTCCATATGGATGGTTCTTTGAACTGCTTCATACAACAGGAATGCCATAAGGATATAGACCAGCAACACACTAATGATGGCTGACAATACTTCTGCAAACAGAAAGGAAAGAACATCATAAAAGTGAGCCTCAGGTCTACTTCTATTTCCTATTTGTACTATGGACAGACCTTCATGTGCCCAACAATATGAATAAACAGCTAGTAAACCATAAGTAACATTCACAAATAATAATCATAGAACCACAGTGTTAAGCTAGATCTAAAGATGACACATCCTTTTGTGCTCACTGTCACTTATCAGATGGATCACTGGGATCTTAACCTTCCTTTGTGAATTTGAAGATCAGGGTTGGAATTTATTTGCATTGAATTCTAACTGTTGTTCTCCCCTCTGGTCCCACACATTTTGCCCTGATACATTCCCCAGGAATCAGCTATTAGTCAGCCCATAGCAGAAAGAATATTGATTGAAGAACTTTATTCATCGAATGAAGGCGTTATTACAATACTGACCATGCATTTCACAGCATCAGAATGATTTGATCCATAGACTGAATTGGTGACATCACTGTGGGAGAAGAAACTCACACCGATGCAGTCAGCTGCTCAGCAGTGTGTCAGTGCCTGGATGAGTACCAGCATCACCAGGCAGTAATGAGGCCTTGAAAGGCAACTACCATAATCCCTGATTTCAGAGCAATGTCGAATCCTGGAAACATCCACACAAGTGGAAGCTTTCTTTACAAAGCAGGCAGATTATTCAGGACAACAGCCATTTTTTTTAATGTATTTTAAGGTGTTTTTTCAGTTTTCAGAACACTTCTTCTTGTTGGTTGCATTTGTTAAACTGCAGTACTCTGGTCTTTACCAGAGAAATAACATACTGTAGTTTTACAACCTAAAAGCAGACTTTCTGCAGTGCAAACCAGTGTGTTCTTTGCAGTAGCTTTCACAGAGTCATTATCATGTTGACATTATAGATTTGTCCTAAGATCTTTCACTTGTGAAATGAAGCATGCACTGTATCAATGGTCTGATGGATCTGTCATTACTGACGCTGTCTCTGCAGCAGTGGAAAGCTGCCAAGTCCCATATCTGTGTTTAGATCTGCTCAGTGTCTTTCTGAGAAGGAGGTATCTCCACTCAGTGAAACAGAGCTATTTTTGGCTTAAAGAATATAATTCTTGTCAGATAAGACTGCAATTTTCTTTTTTTTCATCTTCTCTAGCTCATTCCTGGATGTCAGCTTCCCTTTCACCATACAAAATGGAAGAAACTAAAGATGGAGCATACATATTATATATTCAGAAAGATAAAAAGCAGTGCTTTCTGCTGGAATTTGAGCAGGCAACTGATAGGCCTGCTGTCTTTACAAAGCAGCATTTATGGGTACTAGTGTGACAATTCATGGTTCTGCAAACAAAAGTGAAAAGGAGCACTGGAAACTATTTACTGGCACATTTTAGTGCTTAGTGCATGTATGGATTACCTTAAAATGCAATGCAAAGCAGACTGGTTATGAGGCAATTCTAGTGTATACTCCCAGCTTTAAGCAGATGCATGCTTTTTTCTGTGACAGATGCTCTATCTGTACCCTATTTTTAACATTGTCATGTTTTAACATCTCATGAAATTCAGGCTATTGATGAACTCGCATTTTGCTGACAAGCTTCTTACAGCACATGATATTTGGAAAAATGTATTACAGCAAACACATAGCCCAGACTCAGCACTGTTCTATTGGCAGTGTTCACTGATGTGTGAAACTGTGCACTCAGGCCACTCAGAAAGGGTGCCTAAAATCAGGCAAATAAGCTTCCCAAAAAACCACCTGTGTACCGTCATTTTTCAACCATCCCATCATCAGCATTCACAGGGCCCAGATCAACGTTTTGAGGGTTTCTTGCAGAATCCTTATCAACCTCTCCTTCCTCATTGCAGCCACAGAAGCTCTCTTCCCACTCTCACAGGCTCTAGTCCTTTTCTTCCTACACAGATCCCTGTGCTGTCGCTGCTAACACAGGATGGATGAGTAGGAAGGGGCCTCTGGTCTAGTCGAGTGCCCTGCCCAAAGCAGGACCAATGATAGCAGGCTGCTCCAGGACGTTGGGTTGGGAGCATTTCCAGCAAGGGAGACTCCATGACCGGTCTGGGCAACCTCGGCTGGTGCTTGGCAACCTCCTGTCACTGGGCAGCAGAAAAAGGAGGAATTGCTGCAGGAGTGAGAAGTCCTCTGTTCTCCAGGGAGAAAATGATGGGTGATATAGATACAGGCCACCACTGGATCAATCTGGCCAGTACTTTCCTTGGCAATAAAATGAAGAAAAAAGTTGGGGATTTTTTTTGCTGGTTTTTAAAGTGAGGTAGCAGAGATCCAAAGGGATTCCTGTTTGCAGAGCGCTATGGAGATCCTGAGTTAGTAAGTGAAAATTTATAAAACTGAGTAATATATGATAAAACTTTTTTTTTTTTCCTTAAGAACCATCTCTGTTATAGGGCTATGTCATGTTCTTCCTTTGTACTATTTGGTTTTTGAGGAGTTACAAATACATAAACTGCTCAAGCTATTTTTAAATGAGGTTAAGGCATGTCTACACGCTAGCAAACATCCTTGTGGAAAGCATGAACAAATGCCAGGGGCATACCTGCAAGATCAGGTTTCAGTATTACAGGGAACTCTCATCACGAAATTAAAACTTCTTGAAAGAAAAGTTTGTAATGGGAAATGCTGGCACTGTTAATGCTTTCTTGCTAAAGCCCAAAGATCTTTGCTGGTGTACAGTTATGCATTCATGCATTAGTGACTAGCTGATGACAAATGACTAGCAGTGATGGAGCTGTTGAATTCTACTGCTGTTCTGGCAGCCATCATAAGAATTAACAGTAATGGCAGCATAAGAGTTTGAAATTCCTTGAAAAAATACCATATAGAAAGCATAGAGGTAGTAAGCCATAACATCCAAAATGATCTATTTCATGCAGCATACATTCAAACTTTTGAGAAAATGCCTCCAAGTCAAGACCTTCACCTGTATATTGTAAATTAAGTAATTAATATCCAGTACAGATGGCAACCATGTGAAAGCACCCTTTATCATCATTACATTTCCAAATGTAAAGTAATGAGTCTGAAATTACCCTTCCAACATATTTCTGCTGATGTTTCTTTCCACAAGTACCCAAAATGGGCACAAGTTAAGTAACTTTTTGTACTGGATGTGAAGGGACATCTTGATTTCTTCTTTGTGCAAGAAGAATAGTGATTTATGAGACTTCTTGCAGAGCTATCTGATCCTGAACTCTATAGAACTTTTTACTTCTGGGAGTTTGCTCAGGATTATTTGTTAATCACGTTTCATAGGACTTTGTTTCCAGATGTAGCAGTTGTACTGTTCTGATCAAATGATTTATTCCCCTGTGGCAATACATCCCATGCAGTGGATACACAACAGACTCTTAAACCTGAAGTTACTTTTAGGTTTGTTACTGATTTCTTTCCAGTTGCCTCTTCTTCTAGAATTACATATTTTTAGCATTATTGCTTAAAATACTAGCAAAAGCTGATATCTACATACCTAGGCGATGAAATCCGAAAGTGAACCTCTTTGTAGGAGACTTTGCAGACAGCCAGAGAGCAAGTAGGGTCAAAATGATACCACTAAGGTCAGTTAACATGTGCAGTGCATCTGTCATAATTGCTAGACTGTTAGCAACATATCCACCTGAAAACAAAGTTGGAACAGTCAAGACAGATAAGTGATTCTGGATCCTATCCTCATGGCACAACTTTCAGTTACTTATTTTCAGAACACTGCACTAAGTGCATGAAGTACCACTTATCACTGAGCAGGACTATTCTTTTGCCATTATAATCAACATGCCACGCTACAATTTAAAGCTACCATAGTTAGAAATGCAGTGAAGCGTGCTTTCCGTGAGAGTTGCACAGAAAGGGGTTAGTCCTGTTAGTCTCACTGAGACTTCTTGCTTGATAACATTTGCAAACTAATTTAGTATCTCTTCTGTGTATGTTATTCCATATATTTAATTGGCTGATGCTTTTTATTTGAACTACAATTGTTAAATATTTTCACATAATGGATCAAGGACAGAAATCCAGTAACTTGCTGGCAGTAATTAACCCCTCCCTCTTCTTATTTTTACTGCATTATCTTTTAACCTTCACCATTCCATGTCCTGGCAGAGGTGTATAAATTCTGCTACTGTATATTGCCAACAATAACTTTCACACCATTTTCCTATCTTATTTATTACCATATTTTTTTCATGATTATGAGCTGTATGGAGACAAACAACATCAGATCGAAGGTCAATATCTTTGTTCCGATTCCATTGCTAAATGCAACAGCAGATAGATGGCTGAGAGATTTAACAAAGCGCCTCTCTTTCAGGCAACCTTCATCCAAATGGGGAGTCAAGAACAGGCAGTGTCGTCTTCCATCTGCATGAAGATAACCCCATCTTCTCAGAAAAGACCACATCTCCAGCGTCAGCTCAACTATTACTTCATTTCTCATTTTACTTTGAGATCATTCAAACTGGAGATTCTAGCAAGCAGAGCATGCAGCTGGCGTGCCACTTGGCAGGCTTCAGGCTCCAGCCAACACATCTCGAGTAAAGGTATCTTTGTACACAATTAAAAGCCTCTTAGTGAAGAGGCTGACCACGAGGAAAGAGCGAAGGGAAATTCACAGCAGGCTGACTGCTTTCAAGATCAGTGAAAAACGTGTGCAGCCATCTATCTGGGAGTGCCCACCTACAGAGCTACGCCCTTCTTCCCAGCCACACAAATAGCAAGGCTGACACTGCGGGGGTTCCTTGTTCTGCCTGTAACTACTGACTGCACCTACCTCTGTTCCACCTGTTCCTGTCCCCCAACCCCTTTATTAAGATGTCTCTAAATCTCAGAGTGAAACTTAGAGGTTGAAACTCTGCACAGGCCATCACAGCTCCAAGATAATTCGCTTTCTCACATAATTTCAGAAGATATGTCCTAGGAATGTGCAACTCAGCCTGTTCTATTGTCAGCACAGAATAAAACAATTACGTCTAAGGACATTCACTTCAATGCTTTCTGCATATGATCATTTACAGTACATATGTTAATCCATGAGTATGAAATTGAGAAGTGCTTCAGCCCAAAGTAAGCCAACTCCATTTCAGCTAGTCTCTCCAGAGACTACATAAACAGAGAATTCAGATATTAAAAGTAGTCTTACTGGAGCACGTGATCGAGAAAGTATCATTGAGATGAATGAAATTCTGAATTTGAAGGCCCTCTGTTTCCCACTACATAGGTTCATTGCTTGGCGAAGCGCTGCCCGGGGGCTGCTGAAACACAATCAACAACTTGAGAGGGAGAAAACAGGAAAACAGACATCTACAACTTTCATGAAGAAGCCTTGAAAGCTCACCACTGTTTTCACCAACCTGTGAAGGACAGCAGTCCTCCTTGTGAATGATCAATTAGAAATCTCTGAACATAACTGAATGCATCAAAAAGCTGTCAAGGAAGGTGACTGGATTTGCGTTGTTTTCTGTTTCTTCATGCAAAACAGTTCCCACAAAGCGATCTGACTTCTACAGTGACTGTTCTTCAAATTAAGCAACCAACACTGATGTGGGCTGGATTCATGAGCTTGGCAGTAATTGGAAAAAAACATATGCCAATTGAGATTTCACAAAGCAGCTGCTGGAACACAATTTCTTTCATCTTGACATTGGTACCAGACAGCAGAAAGTTTTCTACCAAATTGTCTGACAGGCTCTTCTGCCCTTCCTGCAGAAATTCAAATCTGGCAAAGATAACAGGAAGAGGTCTGTTAATGTCCCACATAGCCAAAGTCTCCCAAATACTTTGGCTATAGGTTTGTCTAAAAAGTGCCAAAATTTCAAACCAAATGGGTCAGAACTCAACCCTGGGCCAGAGTGAAATACACAGAACAGTTAGTGTGCTGACTTAGGGCTTGCACGCTTCTTCTTCACTTATTCTGCTGCTGATTGCCTGCCATATGACAAGGTATTCACGTCAAGACCTACAAAAGTGCACAGATGCCCAAGTCCTACTTGTTCTCTCTGGAAATTGGATGCCTGAATATTTTATGGGTCTGGGCCTCAGCGCTGTCTGCCGCAGTGCCCAAATACTGCACCAGTGCTGGTAACCGCATACAGGAACCTGAGAATGATGAGTCCACACTACAGCAGCAATGCTTCATAAGGAGAAATCAGTCACTCTGACCTGAGCCTGCAGAAGTCCTGGTTGTAAGGGAGAAACAGTGGATAAAGTGACAGTGATAGAGTATTTTTCCTCTCAACACCTATTATTTCTGGAGCTGACCAGGCACTAGATATGGAGATATCTACAACAGTGTGAAAACACAGACTCTGTGACTTCAGCATCAAGCTGCCAACAGCTCAGGAACATTACTCAGCATTGTGCCCTTCAGATGGACTAAATTCAGTGTGTATCAGAATGCTATGTGAGTACAATTAAATGAAGTCACGCTTACCACAAATGATGTCCACAGCTGAGAAGCAACACTACGCTAACACTAATCCCTCATCAAATTTACCTGAGTTCTCACTGTGCCAAAATCTCAGCCAGAGAAAAAAGAGCCAGAGGCAAATGAAGGCATTCAACCAGATCCCTGCAAGCCTGAAGCCGAGTGCTGATCTGTGATGAGCTGATGCATTGTGCCAGTGTTACTAACGATTAACCGCACATTGAAAGTGAGGTGCTGAGAGACAAAGCCACTGTTTTCTCTTAACCCACATTCCTGAAACAAGGCCCAAACAAAACTGTGGTGCAGATGCAGTCAGTTATCTGTTCTCCTTCTGAAAAAAATGGCCATTTCTCATACCACTTTTTATTTTGCTCTATGAATGTGGGACAAACGGTATCATTTTGTGGTACAATACCTGAGGCATCTTTCCTTCAAATTTATTTGCTTCAGTTTTTTTGGCTGGTGAATTACGGCCACTAAATTCACTAAATTTTCTATTATTTGGACCTGTGTGTTAAAATGTGAGCAATTTTAATGAAATTAGTTGTCAATCATTGTCTGCTGCTAAAAAGATTGGGCTCAAGTTAACAGACTGTCTAATAACTGATGGTGCAGTGCATCCTGTCCAGGCACTGTGCATCACTCCCTGCTGCTTCAAACCAGCCAAAATGAAGGAGTTTCAGCATTCTGCAGGTGGCTGAGCAGCCTCAAGTGCTTGCACTGAACATCATGGGCAGATCCAAAACCAGGTGGTAACAGGCACTGATACTGCATTGGTAAGTGATCAAAGATAAATAGTACACCTCGTAAAAATGGGTAGATAATGGCAAAGGCATAACATTTAATACCATAACATTTAATACCATCCGGAGGACTTCAGACCTTAAATTTTATGTTAAGCCCTGTCACTGTAGCCACTAAATACAGTTGTGTTTTGTACAGACTGCTCTATTATGCACAGGTTCTACTCAACCTTAATAGCAAATGACAGCATGCCTTTATGAGAGAGTAATAAAAGCTGAACTTGAGCACCAGACTCACTCTTCTAAGTAAAACCAGCAGATCTTTTCCAAGTACTAACAAACAAAAGCCACAAAGAACGTGATTTAACCAAGGAACTTGCACTGTGAACTGCTAACGTGATTTAACCAAGGAACTTAACACTGTGAAGTGTTAAAACGTCGCTTGTTCTAACTTGGATCATATGTTTTATGTCTGGTTGGAGCACACACTGGTCCAGAGCACCGTGGGACATCAGGAAGTTGTCAAGAGAGCACTCTGCACTGCACTGTTGGGCAGTATGTCTTCCAGAGTGCGTCACTGGATCTGACAGCTAGAGATAAATCCCAATATAGGTTTTGTCGTTATGTTAACGTCACTCTTGGAAACTCTATTTGCCTGCTGTCCTTGCAAACACAGCAAGATTTTATGGCAATAATTAAAAAACACTGGAGATAAAATTACCCATCCTTCATGCATACCCGTGCGACAGCACGCAGTCCTCCCTTGACAATCAGACCTTAGAAACTTACAGAACAGGAGCAATACAAAGCTGCAAGCCAACAAAATGCCCACTTTGTGCCATTCCGGGGAGGCGATGAGCTTCAGGTAAGGAAGGTGCAAGTTCTCCTTTCTTTCCTTGCACGGAAAGCACGACTGGACTTCGCTCCCGCTCCCTCCGGGGCTTATCGCTAATCGCTCCGAGCTGCAAACGGTTCCCTTCTTATGCAAAAGCGTAAAACCGAGGCCGGAGCAGCGCCCGACTCACCTACGAGCTCCCCCGTCATGAAGAGCAGATAGAGGGCGGCGGCGGCCGTCAGCCGCTTCTTGACGCGCCGCAGCTTGCACAGCTCTCTCCGGCTGCGGCAGCGGCCGCAGGGCTCGGGCCCGCCGCGCAGCGCGATGTCCCGCTCGGCCGCGGACTCGTCGTCGGACGGCGGCGCGGGGTGCAGCCCGTTGGCCGGAGCCTCGGGGGCCGCCTCCGCCGCGTCGTCCGCCACCACCACCCGCAGCTTGTTGAAGCGGGGGAAGTCTTCGTCCCCCGCCTCGTCCGAGAAGTCGAAGGCACTGGAGTCGTTCAGGAACAGGGGCGGCTCGCTCCGCCGCAGCGCGGACTTGATGCTGCTCCACAGGCCGGGCCCCGCCATAGCGGCGGCGGCTGGCACCCCGCGGGGCGCGGCCGACGCTGGCGCGGCGCTCCACGTCCCTCAGGGCATGGCCCCCGCCCCGCGCCGCCGGGCCCTACCGCGGCCCGCCCGGGGACGCGGAGGCTCGCGGCCCGCCCTGCCCGTCCGCCCACGGGCGCCGCCGGCCGCGGCCCGCTCCCGCGCGGCGCGGCTCCCCCGGCACGGCCCGGTCACGGCGCGGCCGGGCGGGCGGCGCCGGGCGCGGGGCCGCCTCCCCGCCGGCGCAGGGGGAGCGCCGCCGCCACCGCCATGCGCGTCACCTCGCTCAGCGCCGCGCTCCGGGCATCGCGGCCGCGCGGACCGCGCCTCGACCCGACGAGCCCGGGAAAGCCGCGCGGAGGACGGCGGCGGAGGGACAGGCGGGGACGGCCACCAGCATCGCCCGCCGGTAGCCGCCACGGCACCGCGCCTGCGCCGCTCGGCCGAGGGACGCGGGTTCGAGCCCCGCCGCCGCCGCCGTCCCTCAGGCGATTCGCTGGCAAGCGGGCGGCTGCTGTCACGTGCGCTGAATGCCCGGGACCGGGTCGTTCGGTGCCGCGGTCACGAGTTAGCAGCGTGCAGCCTCCTTCTTTCCCCTAGAAGCACCGCTCCTTGTGCGCTGCTCAACTGCTGCCGGCTGGTGCTGCGTCCCAGGGGCCTCATCGCCTAAGGATGCAGGGAGAAACAAGACACGAGGCCCAGCGTCATCTAAGCTGTCCTCTGGCTTAAAAGGGATTTGAGTTTTGCTTCTACGAATTCTGACAAAACAGTATTTACCTGCTACCGTGGCTGGTAGTCTAACTGACAGCCTACACGTACTCAGGGCCAGCCTATGCCCAAACGTTGTCACTGTTCTGTTCCTGACCAATAAACCTTCCTGGAAAAACACTGTGGTGAGGGAAAGTACACGCTCTATTTTTTTGAACTGGCCAAAGAAGTTACCAAGTAAGGATCAGAACGTTGCAGGAAGAGCTGAGATAACAGAGTCAATGCTAGTAAAGCTTTTTCACAGCTCCTTGAGATTAAATGTTCAGAGCAGCAGGTGAGCGTGCCTCTTAACCAAATGCTTATGGTCCTTACTGCAGGTTTCATTTAACTCCCTTTTCCTTTCTCTGTCAGAAGAAATCCTTGCTGAACACCTCGCAGGTCCCGAACTCAGCAGCGCCTGGAGCAGCTACATTCAGCCCTTCCACTGTAACAGAGCTCCTCGTGTGAGCGACACAGGATCGCTGAGCACGGGAAAGGGAGAGACTTCTATCAACCTCATTTTGGGGGCGCTGGGTTCGATAAACAAGCTTTAAGCGCTCTGGAGAAGCAGGCACCCAATTTAAGTTCCCATCCAGCCTATTCCCGCAGGGCGTGGGATGCCCGGAACAGGCAGAGCACAAATCCGAAACACCCACGGCTCCAGCACAGCTACTTCAGAAGGATTATCTCACTTTTCTTACTGAGCCCCATCTGCGAGCTGCGCAGCCCTCACTCACAAAGCCTGAAGTTTCCCGTCACCCCTGGGCCAGCGGCTCGGAGCAGGAAGCGGCCTTTCCGTGCAGGCCGAGCTCTGCAGCACTTCAGCCGCTCCCCACGGCCGCCCCGAGCCCCGGCGGCGGAGCGCTCCCACCCCGCGGGCCGCGCGTCGCTTCCGCATCCGGAGAGGCGGGCGCGGCTGTGCGGCGAGGGCCGGCTAAGGGCGTCGGAGCAGACGGCCGGGACCCTGCGCCTGAGGGAGCGCCGGCAATGAGCGGCGCGGAGGAGGAGGAGAAAGCGGCCGGGAGCCGGCGGGTGTCGGGTATGTGAGTGGCGGCCGAGCGCGGAAGGCCGAGTAGCACCGCTGGGCAGGCGGCATTGCGCGCTGGCTTCGAGAGCAGCGGCCGTGTCACGGCTCCTGTTTGTGTGCTACGCTACTTGCCGTGCTCTCGCCGCGCGTCGTTGGAACGCCCCGTCCGCCGCCTCCCGCTCTGGCACTGCCCGGCCGTGAGGTGACCGCGCCGGCGGAGCTCACGGGGCAGGGCCGAGGGAGGGAGGTAGAGCGGTATGGAGCACCGTGCGGTGCGCTGCTGAAATGCCTTTGTTTTTAAGCAGGGACGTACCGCTGCTATCGGGGAGGCCTGGAGTGCTGCCCGACCCCGCTTACTTTGCTCCTCTCCCGCAGGTGCCAGTGATGCCTCCCCAGATGAAGGGGTCGAAGCAGATCTGCCCGTTATAGATGAGAGAGCAGTGGAGCAGCTGACTGAAGGGCTGATTTCTCACTATTTGCCTGATCTTCAGAGATCCAAATCAGCTCTGCAGGAACTTACGTAAGCAGGTTTTTAAATGCAGCTCCCTTTATATTCATGCTGTTTTTTCCATGTGATGTTCTAGCTTAACTGGAAGTCAGTTTGTTGTAGCATTTCTACGTTCTGACTGTACCGTTTTGAGCAGTTCTGCTTCTCAGAGTACTGGGAGGTGTACAAGCTGCAGTGTTGTCTGTTGAATTTTGTCTGAGGGGCGTCCAGCACTACAGCATTAAATTCCCACAAGCCAGGCACAGCAGATGGGCAAATTTCTTATATACTTGTTCCATAATGCAAAGTTTGCTGAAAACAATAGACATACTTTGTAGCAGTAGCCTTTGTGTTCACAGCTGCTTGTAGTGCAGTATATTGTTGCTATGCAGTTTGTAAACTGTGTAGCTGAAAATATTGCTAAGAAGATATAAATTCTTTATGCACTGTTATCTCACTGATAATTGAGAATAGTTTGTTTCAAATGTAGGCTGGGTCTGCCATATGACGTAACTGGAGGGGGCTTTACACAGAGCCATCTAAGCTCTGTGGGGTACACTGCTTTGAGTTTCACAATGCATAATGTGGTTATGCTGCTGCCAAGGACAGCTTGTGTCTGGAAGGAATTTAGCTGATCTGTGTAGGATGGAAGATTCTTGATAAGCACTGTGGACCCACACAGGTTCTATGCAGAAATAATGTGCTGCAGCATGACTCAGAGGCAACTGAGTAGAAAGACAAGAGGAAGTAGTTTTCCCTTCATTCAACCTGTCCCTGCACAGAGGTATTTAGTTGGTGAAACTTGTCTAGTGCCTCTGTCGCTGGAGGTTTTCAGGTGTCATCCTGGTTTTCTTATCATCCTGTTCAATATTAGGCAGCAAAAAACTGAATTTGTGTGTCTCAGTTGGGATTTTTCAAAAACCATTTACTTGCATCAGCTGAGATCAGCTAGCAATCCATAAGGAGAACTTGATGCTGGAAAGCACTGAATGAGAAATATCTGCTCTGTATACCTAACTTTTGCAGTATATTGTTAAACTCCTTCATCTGTGCTGCTTTTCTCTAGTTTTATGGATTTTTTTCTTGTTTCAGACAGAACCAAGTGGTATTACTAGAAACATTAGAACAAGAAATTACAAAATTCAAGGAGTGTAACTTCATAATTGACATCAATGCCTTGGTAAGTACTATTAATGCTTTTATAAATCCCTACTAGTGTGGATTCTCCTGCTGAAGTATTAGTAGCAACTTCATTTTTTTTCTTTATAACTTGCAGGAAGGTTAGCAACGAGTTGAAATACATGGGACAAATTCCTCCTGGAGAGGATGCAGAACCAGCAGATTTCCATTAAATAGAGGAGGCAATGGGAGAAAGAACAGTCAGTCTAGTTTTCTAAGCCAGTAGCCAAAGCAAACATATGCATTTATTGAGCAGGACTGAGGTTCCAAGGTGAGCTCTGTGCACACGTCTAGTGTAGCAGAAAATGTGCTTGAGACACATGTGGTACATAAATTGGCAATACTTTTATTCCATTTTGGTGAATCTTAATTCAGTAAAGGGCTGGGTGTACCCACTGAGATATGATAGTGTAGCAGAAATGCTAAGTCATGGCTCAGTCACCAGGTGATTGAGTACCTGGTGGACAGGCAGGGCCAACCCAGGGGAGCTCAGGTGCATGCAGTGCAGTGTAGTGCATCTTAATGACTGGAAGGGGTGCAGCCAGGATCCACCCCTTCCCAGACCTCATTTAAGGCTTGGCAGTGGAGATGAGGGTATCTTGTTGGAAATCCCTGCCTGCCTGAGGCCTTCCAAGGATAAGCACATTGTTTGTGTCTTTCTGTCTGTCCTTCTGTCTCACTTTCTCCATGGCTGCTGCACTGGGGCTAATCCTCATCTGCTGTAGCCTAGGACTTTGCCACCCTGCTATTATTGCTGTGCTTTCCATCAGAGTATAACATTCAGATAGTTTTCTGTATTTATGTAGTATGTAAGCTTTAAACATAAACTTGAACCTGTTTAATCTATTACCAAACTGTTCTGGCAATGCTATGTTAGTACTTACCGTTTTGATGTGTAGAGTTATTAAAAATAAAAAAAAGTTTTTCAAGTTTTTCAACTTGACAGTCACTGCCTTAACTGCTGTGTTTTTGAAGTTTACAGAAGCTAAACACTATCACAGCAAGTTAGTGAATATCAGAAATGACATGATGATGCTCCATGAGAAGACATCTAAGTTAAAAGTGAGTTGATTAATTTTTCTTACTTTCCAACATAGCAATTTAGTTATGTATTATTGTCTTAAGTTTTATTTTGGATACATGCTGAAAACTCTGGTGAAAATAGAATCTCTGTTAAATACCATTCGTAAATGTTTTTTCCATGTTTTAAGAAGCACCTAACCACCTGTTGTCAAACTTCTGTCTACTGCTTTCTATGTTTAAACAACGGAAGTATCTTAATTATTAGTGAGTCTCCAAGTTGTCCTCATGGTGAAGCAGTACTTTACAAGAATCATACTTTGTTCTGTCTCTTAATCTGCTCCATGCCAACTAGTTCTCTTCATTGTTTCAGTGTCTGTGCTTGTTACAACGAGGACTAGACTGTCATAAATGCAAGACTTTTCTCTGTTTAATGTACTGTGAGTGGCACAGGTTCACTGACTTCATGCTATGTAAGCAGTTGCTAGTTAGTTCTGGCAAGATCAGTCTTTCAGTGTGTTCAATTAAAAGAACACGTTGCACAGTACATACCTTATCTGATACATGAAAATATAAACTGTTTTCCCCTCAACCTCACTAACTCATCCCTTATGTCGTGTAGGTTAGAGATTCTGTTTTTAAGAAGGATGGAAGTAGAAGAGAGGAAGAACATTGAAGTAGTTTACAGAACATTCAGTTGTAACCACTGTGAATTGGAGAAGAGAGTGTTAAGAGGGAGGAGTGTTGAGAGCGTTATGAAGGATTTTGTATTAGTTCCAAATTCCACTGTAAGACTTTTTTTTTTCCTTTTCTATTTAGAAAAGAGCACTTAAACTACAACAAAAGAAGCAGAAAGAAGAACTGGAAAGAGAACAGCAACGTGAGAAGGAGCTAGAGAGAGAGAAGCAGCTAACAGCAAAACCTGCAAGGAGGACGTGAAAGCAGAGCATGCAACAACTTGTCCAAATTAATCATTTCTGCATTCTCTGGAATTAAGGCAAACTTTGATTAAACCAGGCTATAGTTATTACTAACAACAGTCTACTCTGGTGTTATAAATTCCAGAATGGTAATAATCAGATTCAAATTTTTCACTTCAGTCATTCAGGTTGCCTTCTTTTGTAAAGCTATGCAGTTTGATACTATTACAGTATAAGTTAATTTTATGTATAAATATATATATGTATATTGGAGAACCTAGGCATCGTGGGTATTTAAATCTCTATAACTGAAATATCTGGTGCTTAGAATTCTGAGAGCTGTTTGATGATGGGCATATTTATGTTCCAGACAAAATACGGAGTCGTAGCTGTTAAAGTTCAATGCTGGTACCTGGACTGCAGAGCCCATCTGTTATACCCAATCTGCATTGATTCTGGCAGTTGTAATTTCTTTTCAATGCCATGAATCAGAAATAGACTTTTTTTTTTCCAACTTTGATTTAGTTGCTTATTGGTTTTTCCTTTTGTGTGAGTAATTGAGCTGAACAATTTCATTTTTATGTGGAATTCAGTTATTTGTAGGAAAAGTTAGTGCATTTTTTTTCATTTATTCATGTGCATTTGTGGGCTATGTGAGCTAATGTTGTATGCTGTCCTTCCTTAAAATGATTATTATTAATGAACGTGATGATAAATATTGTATGGCTGTTGATATCATTTCTCTGAATTGAATTATTTGCAGCACTTTGTGTGAACTCCTTGGACTCAGGGCCTGGACTCTACTGTGCTGCATTTTTTTCTGAAGTCCTAATTTCTACTTGTAAGACTTTTTTTTTTTTCTTTGAAAGACCTACTGTTATGAGTAGTCAGCAAAACGTTGCAGTTCACTTTGTGTGTTTGGAGCAAGGAGAACAAACTACTGAAGTAATCTGAAATGCCTTTTCTGAAGTAGTAACAGGATAAAACTGAAGTCGGCTTTTGTTTTGTCTTAATTGCCAGTGGATTGCCAGTGCTGTGGGTTATGTGTATTTCTGAAAGAAATGTTACAGAATTTCTACAGTCCATTTTTGGAGCAAAATGTACATAACTGAATATTGTTAAGGTTTTTTTTATTTTATAAAGTAACTTCAGAATTAGTTTTTAGGAATTTAGACAATTCTTATTAAAATGAAATGCCTCATTAATCATCAAGATTAATTTCCTTTGATTTTTCTCATTTGATGTTACCTCAGCTGGTATCCAATTCAGTGTTTCATGTTGTGTGTTGGTTGGCAGGTTCTCTGTTTGTCTGCTTGTTTTGAGGGGAAAGCTTGTGAGCTGTTTTGCTCTTTCTTCCCCCCCTTGTTGCCCCCCCAAATACCATGGTCACTTCTACTGAAAATACAGAATTCTAACCATAAAAATCAATGCTTTTTGCTAGACTGAGTAATTTTATTCCTGTATACATCTTCTTACTCATTGTACCAACTTGTTTTTGAACCATAAGGTCATTGCAGTGGAATTCACTTAAATGTGCAGCACCATTTTGAATTTCAATTTTGTAAGATTATACAAATGTATGAATTATTGTGAATTATGAGTGCTGACTGAGGAATCTTGGTTTCCTGTGCTTTTATCACTAGATGTAACGTGTGTGCTTAATTTGGGTACCCACTCCCACCACTGTTTGGTTCATTTTGGCCAAGTTTTTAATTCAGTGAAAGTTGACATTTTTGCTGACATTTGGTAGCTTTGCTTTATGGGCATAGTAAATATTTATCTTATATTTTCCTCTTGGAAAATAATAACAGAATATGCTACCTGGTTTTAGTCTATGTGCCATGACTTGAGTGATAATAGGCATAAATAGTACCGTGCAGGTTGCTTATGCAGCTGTTCTGTTGGCATTCTTTTTTGGGAGTCCTCTGGCCGATTTATTCCCGGTGGTGCTTCAGTAGACGCTTTCTGCCACCTACCGTTTGCTTTGCAACACTGCTGGTTATTTTAATTCTGTGCTTGGATTTTCAATGTTGGAGTAATTTTTTTAAATCTAAGTGGTTTAACTGTTGGTTGATTGGTTCATATTTCTCCCCCCCCCCTCTCCCCCCTCCTTGGATTAGTTGTGCGAATGCATGATGTGACGTGGTTTATATAAAGAACATCTGGCCTGTCAGAACTGTCACAGAAGAGCTGTAAGTTGGGACCTAAGAGGGTCACAACAGGGGTAATGTGGAGGACTTATCTGTTTTCCTCCAGACAGCAACTGCTGATAGTGGCAGATCTGGGAGTTTACCACTCTGCCTCCCATCCCTACTCTAAGTGTTGCTCAGGATGTGAGCACTGATGTTGGCTGTGCCTGCTAACTTAATACTTCCATTTGTCCTTGTTTCCCATCCATCCATTTGTATCTATGATGTCAAGTCATGGGGTTTAAATCAAACATCCTGCCTAGAAAATGTGAGGGGGAAAAAAACAGCAAATAGGAGAAAAAAATTCTGTAGAACTCTTGCAACAAGTGGATTGCAACTTAATGAAGCAAATCAATTAAAGCTTGATGTAGAATAATTTTAAAATCTACACATTTGAAGGCATTAATCTCTAAAACAGTAACAGTAATTAGTTTGGCACTGTCACTGACAGTGAGTTGTGAGAGAAAAGGCTGAGCTACTCTGTCTAACATATTGCAATAAATATATGCTCCAGAACTGCTGTGAAAACAAGACTGTCTTGAAAACAAGACCTGTAAATTAACAATCTGGTGTATTGCCTTGATGAGCAAGACTTGTGGGGTTTGATTTGTTTTATTTTTTTCCTGTCGTCTGGGACTCAGAGAGTCCCAGGTAACAAGTAATATCCTGTGCAAATACAGCCTGCAAGAGTAATTACAGAACAGTTAATTGGAACCTGTTGCTGCCCCATCAACTAAAAGCAGTGTCCCAGTCCTTCAGCAGCTCAACAGAGGTTGCTGATTTTTCCAGTCCTTAAAATTGGGTAGAAATCATGCAGGTACACCATGTATGAGAATGTATTTTTATTTCTGCTTCTGCTTTGCTTTGCTTTTACTACTGCTGCTCTTCTGCTAATCTAGCAATGCTCTGATTTAGAGGTATGCTAGAGGAATATCTCCAAAAGAAAACATCAAAGATAATGTGAAAGGATTACTGCTTTTCTTCACATAGTCCAGTGTTGCAGAATTCATTTGGGATTGTACTTGCTGTCAGGTAGGCACTTTCCAATGGAAAATAATACCCACTTTGGAGAGCTCACTGTTGAAGTCTAGTCAAAAACATATATAAATTGCATTTAGAAAAGTAAAGGGAGGTACAGTTCTCTTTGAAGGTGTGAGCTGATAAGTAATACATTGCTGTAGGCAGATATTGAAATGTACTTGGCTGGGCAGATCCAGTGCTGTGCTGGGAAAGGAGGGCTGACTAGAAATGGGTTCCCTTACCCACAAAGACAGCAGCTGCTTCAGGCACCTCAGCTGAACTAAAGCAGATGGCTGTTTGTGGAAGGTCATTACTTTTAGCTTAGATTTCACCAAGCTGTCCTGGGGAACATCAGTATAACGAACAGATTAAGCAATATCTTTAGGCTGCATGCACCAGGCTTCTCAGCTGCCTGCCGGGCAGAGAGCATTACCTGTCACTCCCTTGGCCCACTGGGGTGCCAGCCACCCCAAGTGCACAGCTAGGCACCATGCCTTCCCCCCTTCATCTCTCCTGGACCTGGCCGTTATAGGGGCCAGGCAGCTCCCCCTGCAGCCACAGGACGGCCCTGTGCTCAAGGTACCTACCTCGTGTTTGGTCTGTGTGTTTATAAGTTGTTCAAGGGGTACATTTATTTCTTTAATATTGCAAAATTCTGTAAGAACTCTGTGGGGAAAAACATTAGGAAAATATTTTAAAACTATTCTAAACATATTCTGAAAAAAAAAAAAAAATTCTCAGAGCTGAGCATCAGCCTTTTGGAAGAAAGATGTGCAAAAGGCAGTGCTTCAGGTACAGCGGGCAGCTGCAGTTGGCAAGCAGGGAAGCACCCTGCAGATGGCCCATTCCCAGCTCCTCTTTCTCTCTTGCACGAGGACTGTGAAAAAGCTTGATGGTATTTTCCAATTTAAGTCGTCAGCACCTTTGCCTCATTCTTTACAGCTTTCCATGAATGCTGTTATCAGCTCAGCAGTTCTGCCTAAGCAGAAAACGTGCCGAGACGGGAAGGCCAAAGCTCAAGAAGGAAACGTTTGACACATGATTTGGGTCGCTGCTTTTTTTTTTTTTTTTTTTTTTTCTAATTCCTGTGATGATTTCAAATAAGTAATTTTAAGTAATTTTGTCTTTGCATGCTTCTCTCAGCTCTGATGTTTGCATGACTTTTCTTGGCTCAACAAACATGACTCAGTGGATTAACAACTGTTACTACTTCACCTCTCACCATGCCATAAATCAAAGGCCCTATAAAGACTTTGGGGAGAACACAGCAAGACCGAGCTCGGCAGCTTGTAGCGGGCTGAAGGGATCCTTTGCTGGGTGCGTTGAGCTGAATTGCAGCTTGGTTTCACTCTGAGACTTTGATGGTTTGTTTTTGTTTTCCGATTTTGGTGCAGGGAAAAAAAAGTTACCACGCGAAGGTTACCAAGCGAAGCTGCTAGATAACGAAATCTATTCAGAGCCGGAGGTACGGGGCAGGCTTGGAGCCAGCAGCAGCGGGCCGGGGCTCACCGCCCTCCCGGCCTTCGCCCGCCCGCAGCCGTCCAGCACCTGGCGGCGCTCAGCTCCGCCCCGCCGCGCCCCCGGGGGCAGCACCCGGCGCTCGTCGCGTGAGGGGCGGCCGCGCGATCCGGCAGCCCTCGGGGCCCCTCCGGCGGAGCGACGGGCAGGCGAGTGCGAGGCGGGACGGTAAGAGGTCAAGCGGAGCTCGTGGGCCGCGGTGCGAGGGGCCGGGGCTCACCCTGCAGGGGGCGGGAGGGGCCCGTGCTCTGGCAGCGCGTGAGGTGCCATGTTAGCGCGCTCGGAGCGCTGGAAGGTAACGTGCTAAACGCCGGCTCTCGGGGATGGCTGCGCGCTGTTTACTTTCTGCGCTCAGACTTCTCTAACCCAGCTCCGCTCGGCTCCCGGCGTCAGACGGCTCCCGAGCTGGCTTGTCGCTGACAGTAACTGCTCTCCCCGTGGGTTCTGCGGAGCTGGCTGAGGTTTGGGCTCCTTCGGTCTGCAGTAGAGAAAGCTCCGCGGAGAGCAGCCTTCCAGTGCCTGAAGGGCGCTTACAAGCAGCAGGGGGAGCGACTTTTTGCACGGTCTGGTAGTGGTGGGGCAAGACGGATTGGCTTTAAGCTTAGAGAGGGCGGATTGGGGTTAGATGTGAGGGAGAAGCTCTTCACTCAGAGGGCGGTGAGGCCCGGGCGTGGGCTGCCCGGAGCTGTGGGTTCCCCATCCCTGGAGGTGCCCAAGGCCAGGCTGAGTGGCCCTGGGAGCTGAGCTGGGGGCACACAGCCCATGGCAGAGGCTGGGGGGCTGTAGGGTGCCCTGTGATCCAAGCTGCTGTGTGATTTGGCTTTAGGAACACATTTTATGCTAGGAACACCATTTCTGTTCTGCTGAGTTTGCTGTTTTATTGAGTGGGGGTTGGGATCATTTTCAGCCAGGTTTTTCTTTCAAGCTAAACTTAATAGAAAGTTGGCAATGATTTTCTCTATTATGCTTGTAGAAATGTGGTTTGCTTGTTTTTTTTTCAATGGCAGCTTAACAAGGATGGTTCTTGTTTTGTGTTCTCAGTCCTTTAAAGGTCTGTAAGCCGCTAATTCTGGAAAAAAGTTTCCTATATTTGTTTTTGACAGGAAAGTCACTATTGTTCTGTTGATGTAATCTCCATCTGTTTAATGGGATTCAGGGACCAAATAATACTGAGCTCCCCCGGTCAGTCTAACTGTGATTTTTCAACACATTTTCTTTAGCATTAGGCAGCTATTCCAGAATCGTGCATATACAATATATAGTATAGTATATAATATAAAGTATGTAATCTTTATTACCACACCAACACATTTTTTCTTTTTTTGAATCTCCTTTTTCTACAAATAGCCTTACAGTAAAAGAGACGAGAGAGTTATACATGGAATCGGAGATTATCTTCAAGCTAAGACTGTTTTAAAAAAGCTTTTAAATGCTACCCCTCCTCACAGTGATGCCATTTGTGGTGAACTTGCTGTGAGTCACATTGTGACCTGATTTTTACGTGGTGCTACAGGACTTGTGCTGCAGTAGCATTACATGAGCTTCCGTCACTGTAACAAACCATGTCCTGAAAGCATTCACAATACATTTACCTCTCATAGTAACAGAACTAGTTTTAAACCAGTTGTCATGGGTGAAGAGGAGCCATCACTGAATGGAGGAGTGCTCTGAAGCACATCAGCATATGATTTCATGCAACATAAGGGGTGTTTTGTTGTGTGTAGTTCAAAGGACGCTTGGTAAGAGTGCTTTATGATACAGTGGTCTTTTAAAAGCTTAAGACTTCAGCTCAATTCAGTTGACTGATCAGTGATTTTCTATTTTTTCTTTCAGTTCTGTTATTCTCTTTCTCTCCAGTTCCCAAATCAGAGGACTGATGTGTAGTTGATGGAGTGCAGCTGTTAGTTTGAGAGTTTGATACCAAGAATTTTGCTGTTTGTTTCTGAACATCTGCCTACAAATGACGTTTCAGATTGTTGTTTGTGTGTGCTCTGAAACAACTTGAGAGCAAAGAAATGCTGCACCCTAATCCATTAGATGGCTGTTAGTTAAGGCACATCTTGCGTGTGTTTATAAGCATGCTTAATTCAAAATCAACTCAGAGAGGATAATTGTCCCTTACTTAGCATTACAAAAATGAAGTCCTATTCCCTTGTTCTGGGCATGCTGTGCACTGCTGAGCAGCTGCTCACTGTGCCTGTTTCACTTGCTTAATGAAACCCAACCACAAACCCTGGGTTCATGAACTTCCAGGAACAAGCTGTCCTTAAAGCTGTCACAGACGGAAGTTGCAGAAATTATTCAGCATAAAAACTCCTCTTTCTTGGAGGGAGTACGAAGCATCTGCGCTAGATAGATTTTGCTCTGGGTAAACAGAAGCAACCTTCTAAAGTGAAACTTAACATACCTGGAGTTGGTGTTCTTCTGTAGGAAAGAGGATAAGAAGAACATATCTATACCTTGAGACCTTCCTTTAAAACAAAGTGGGGAAAATAACTTATACCAAGGATACTTCCTACGTTTCCTCTTCTCCTTCCTAAGTTGTTTATGCTTTGAGGATAATAACAGCATTTCTGAACAATTTGGGATACTCGAGTGAAGGATTTTAAGACGGCACGTGAAGGTGCAGAATGAGTTGCTCAACTAGACGTATGGTTTTGTAGAGAATTCTTGATGTTGACCTTTGGAACTTTTCTTGAAAATATTTGAATTCTCTGATTTAGTTTTCAAATTCCTCTCTGTAAGAGTCATATACAAAGTCTGCCCTTCTGAAGTGAAAAAGCTGGAGTTCCTGCACAATGATTCAAGGAATTAAACAACAGGATGTAGATGAAAATCCTGTCATAAGTTTCTTTTCAAGTCGTAACACCTTATTGGCAATGTTGCAATGAGGAAATGAATTAAAATAAGTTTATACCTGTTTTATTACTGAAAAGCTTCAGAGTGGTATTCATCATGTGCAAGTAATGTATTCATAAGAAGGAAGGATCTTGTTCATCGTAGCAGAGGGAGGGAAACATATTTATGGGGATCAACTTTGACTGACTTCAGGTAAGGTAATTGCACTCCCCAAAGCTGCACTTCATGGTTTTAACTCTTGTTTGTCAAGCGAAAAGTGTAGTTGTAAGCAATGATAAATAGGGATTTCTGGCCTTTGCTTGCAACAGTTTTACTCTTGTAAATTTTGGGTGTACTCAAATATCCAAAATCTAGGAAGGTGTAAATTGTTGTTTCAATGAACTTTCTTTTCCTGTCAAGCCTAGGGCTCAATACCTCTCCTGCAAAAGTAGACTAGCCCATGTGCCTTGCTCAAAGTGCTGTAAAACTCTCTTGATTACCATGATGTCTTGTAGCCCAAAGAGCCAAGAGAGGGCGTATGTCTGAGCTGTGCATATGCTGGTATACGTTAACATACAAACACAGTTATTCATTTGCCTGACGTTACAGTCAGCAGAATGGCACTTGGTATGTTTGCACAACTAACATTTGCTGTTTCAATGGTCTACAACTCCAGATCCTACAACCCAGCAAGTCCTTTTCTTTTTTGAGACATTATTCTCTTCAGGGTGGTAATGTTACAGCAAATGTCCTAGCTATGCTATAGGATCAGACGTGCTTTTCTGCTAAGATAAGGTGAAAAATGTATTGTCATTTGTTAGAATTCATTTGCTTGTATGAAGTTTTAATTTTCTGGCAGAGTCCATGGTTTGGTTTTTTTAATAATCTCCAAATTGCTTACAGTCAGTTTGCAAGTTTATTGTTTTAGCTGCAACGAAAGTTTAGTGTTATAATTCTTACCTTGAAGACATATCTGGCCATACAGATAAATAAAAACTGCCTTATGTCATTAACTGGTACTTTTCCTTAACTTGCAGCTTCCACTTATTGAAAGATGTCACCAGTTGGAGCAGCATTGTCCTGTTCCTGTCTCCGCCCTGGTGTATGGCTGCTGAAGGCAAGCATACAGAAGAAGAGCTTCCTTGGTTTGCATACAGCAGCTGGGTGTGCTGCCAAGGATTATTATGAAGTACTTGTGCTGGGTGGAGGCTCCGGTGGAATCGCCATGAGTGCTCGGATGAAGAGGAAAGTGGGGGCAGGAAATGTAGCTGTGGTTGAGCCAAGTAAGGTAAGTCTTCCTTATGCTGAAAGAGAAGGCATTTGATGTATGTGATCAGTTCGATCTGATTCTCATCCCTTTCCAGCCTCACTTTCTGTGGAGAGGAAGCCAACAAAGTTGAATTTAGTAAGCTTGGCATGAGGTTTTTTTCTCCCATCACAGAGATGCATACATCCCTCCAGCTTTTTCAGGCAAAACTCTTAGTTATTTGTATACTTTCTTTTGTTAAGAATAGAATGTTAGTAGACATTGCCTCCTATTTGGAGTAATATGCCATCATAATCAAGTGCAATTAAATGGTTCTTAAATGTCTGTTAAAACATTTATTTCAGACTCATTACTATCAGCCTCTGTGGACCCTGGTAGGTGCTGGTGCAAAGCAGCTGTCAGCTTCTGCACGTCCAACAGAGAGGGTGATGCCTGAAGGTGTGGAGTGGATTAAATCTCGCGTTACAGCATTGGATCCAGATAAGAACTGTGTCAGGCTGGAGAATGATGTCAAGGTAATAATGTTAGAACAATGTTATTCTATGTCATGAGTTATCTGTCCACCTGCAGATCCCCTGCCCATGGAGTAAGGCCTTCCCCAGCATCTAGGAGGCTAAGAAATTTGCTTAGGTCTTATAAGAAGTATAAGTATATTCTAATGTATAGAATACCTTGCTCAAAATGTCTAGTTCTGTTGTAGCAAATCTTGTGTGTAACTTCTCATCCAGTAAATATTGTAAACAATTATAAAACAATAAATATTACTCAAACTTAATGCCAACTTTACTAATGCCTGCCCTTATGAAACTATTGCTGTCAGATAGTTTAGATTTGCTGTGATGTAATACTTTGTTGTGTTCAGTCTTTTTATTTTTTTGTCTAATTTTTTTCCCTTACTCAACAGATATCTTACAAGTACCTGATAATTGCCCTTGGGATTAGTCTGCATTATGAAAAGGTATTTGTTTTTACAGTAATTATGTTTTTACTAGTTTTAGTGGCATCACTTGCCCTCATGATTCACTAAAGTAAATGGCTTTTCAGTACACTTTTTCTACTTCAGGATACTGAACACTAATATGAAGTAAAGAACCAGAAGGCAGCTTAATGACTTAAGTATGTCCCTCCATAGATCTGTATGTAGCAAGCCAAATTACCCTTAGGAAGCTCTTTTAAGGTAGCTTTGTGGCATCTTTATGGCAACATCAGCTAATGAGACATAAGTGCAGTCAATAATGCGAGTGAGATATGCTGATGGTAGAGTGAGACATCTCTAATGTAACCAGAAACACACAGCAGTTAGTGAAATATGTCCTGCAGAATCAATTTGACCCACACTCTACCACCTCTCTTGAAGGATACACCTTAAAAGGAACCAGCTGAGTTACATCTGTGCTTAAATAGGCCCTGGGACCCTTCCCATCTCTGTTGGTTTTCCTGTATGCTTTCTACAATGGCACTTGAAGAAAGGTGTTAGTGCTGTTGTATGGTGCAAGAGTGATTGTAGCAGTGCACAGGAAGAGGAAAAATACAAAGGCAGGATGTTTGTGGGGCCTGACCCTGCTGACTTTAATGTGACCTGCATGTGATGTAGTAACTAATGATATATTTGAGTTTCTTTGTTAATAGCTCCCAAGGCACACACGCAAAGCAGGAATTAATTAACCAGAGTCGCACCGAATGAAATTCAGCTGATAAGCACAGCAGAATGAGGAACAGCACTGTGTTTTAGTGGTTTTTCTCAGTCTCCATGTAAATCTCTACAGTACGGCTTGAAAAAAAAAACAAACAAACTCAGTATTTGGAAATTCAGAACTTGGCACTGGAAGCCATGTAATGCAGTCAGTCACTATTACTGTGTAGTGAGCATAGTAAATAAAATTCGCAGTAATAGATTGGTATGGCATTAAACCCAAAGTGGCCAGTTTAAAAAGGTTGATTTTTCTTATTTGTCTTCACTAACAGCATAATTCCTGGTGTAGAGTGTAGTGTCTCAAACACGTTGCAGTGTATGTAATGTGACTCAGTTTCCTCTTAGAAGTTCTGCAAACTGTTACTTCAAAACAGAAACTACTGCCTTTCTCAAAAACAGATGCTTGAGCGTAGCAGAAGTAGTGAGAAAAAAATTATTGGAGGCAGAACCAAAGCAGGATATCTTTAAGAAATACTTCAGATATCTGAAACTGAGCACTGAAAATCTTTCTTCACTGTACGAATTTTTGTAATGCTTTTTTAATGCCAGTTTTCCCTTATGATGATGTGGCAGTGACTTCTTGTTCTTACTCTGAATTTCATGCTTCGCTCTGTGCTGAACACTTACAGTATAGATGTTGCAGAACTGTCATTTCAGTAAACATTCATCTATTAAGTCATCTATTAAGTCATCTACTAAACTCTAATGAAAATACCTATTTGAGTAGTAAACATATATTCAAAAATACAACTAACATATGGGCTCTTTTTAGCTGTGGGCCTCTTAAATTGTCTTGAGAAATCTCAAGACTCCGTTTAATACTCGATGATGAAGACAAAATTCCTTCTGTTTATATGTTAAACCTTAATTTTGTTTTCTTAGATCAAAGGTTTGCCTGAGGGTTTTCATCACCCTAAAATAGGTTCCAATTATTCAGTTCATACAGTAGAGAAAACATGGAAAGCCTTGCAAGATTTCAAGGAAGGAAATGCTATCTTCACTTTTCCAAACACTCCGGTGAAATGTGCAGGGGCTCCTCAGAAAATCATGTATTTATCTGAGGCCTACTGGAGGAAAGTAAGTATTCTGTTTGTTCTTCCAATGGCTGCTCCTACAGTTGTAAGGAAGATCTGTTCTAAGGGGTTTGTTGTATTTCTTTTATGACAAATAAAATTGCAGGAGATAAATATGACTCAGAATTATTAAAAGAAAATGACCGAGTTGTTTTTTCTGTTATTAGTGTGTACTAAATGAAGCTAACTGAATTATGCATAAGTATCTTAGTAATTTCTGGAGTAGCTTGCAGAATTCAGAATTCATAAGGGATGAACTGCTTAACCTGCTTAGAAAAAACTACCAATACAAATGTTCTCAGCCTCATTTACAACTTCTGGTGGAACACTGAAATCACAGTGGCTGAGCATTCGTTCTTGTTCCTTTAAGTAGTTAATACTTGATGTGGATTGTCTTTCTGCTCATCTGAGAAGTGATTATCCTCACTCCTCCTGGCACAGTCTCAGTGACAGGAGAGGTTTTTGCTGGGCTGGGAAAGTGAATTTAATGGAAACAGAAGCCAGCTTCAAGTGAAAGTGTCAGACTTCATGCATGCTTTAAATTTCATGAGCTGTCTACTGAGTGGATACCTGAATAATGCACAGAACTGATGGTTTCAGAGTGCTGTGTAGTGCTAAGCTATTATATTTAACCTTTATACAGTAGTGTTCAGCATATTGCAGCCGCCTCTTCTCACTAGCAATCTGTATGAATCTTCAGTATCTCATTCTGAACAGGTGAGGCATCGAAAATATCAAAGTACAAGGATGTATCTTGTCTAACATGCTGTGAAATAGCTGTTTCTCAAGAGTTCTAATGTTAATGCTGCAATAAGCACCAAAATGCACTAATAGTTCTGTCAACTCCGTAGTGTGGCATAATTCTCTTGTTTCTGCTAGCTTATCAGACTTAATAATTTGATCTTTCCATGCAGACAGGAAAACGACCCAAAGCAAACATAATGTTCAACACTTCACTTGGTGTCATTTTTGGTGTTAAGAAATATGCTGATGCATTGCTTGAAATAATAGAGGAGAGGAATATTGCTGTTAACTATAAGTGCAACCTTGTTGAAGTTCGAGCAGACAAGCAGGAAGCTGTGTTTGAAAACCTGGACAAACCTGGAGAGACTGAAGTTCATGAGGTTAGGAGATTTCGGGTCTTTAGTTCGATCCTTTCTCTTTGTATGTGCAGTAACATAACTGCATTATAATAACATAATATCTGTTGCTCCATTGTAAACTGCTATTTTATCCTTTCAGTACCATCCTCAATTTTCAAAGATTGAAAAGCTTGAAAGTAAGGTAGAGAGAAGGGGTGGGGGAAGTGGGGTGGAGGTAACAAAGCATGCATAGAGCTCTGTGTACCTTGTTGTGTAACTTGGGAATGTCTCAGGCATATATGGAGGAAAGCAAATTGCTGTTATGGCAGCTTACATGCTTTATATATGGCAGCTAATGAGGTTCCTGTTAATAAAGAACTTGGAACAGATGCATCTATTTAAAAGCAAATTTTCACTCTACATGCTTGTTTTAAAACAACAAAAAAATTGTTTTTATATTGTTCTTATATCCTAACATCAGCATAGTATGATCTGTTCTTATCAATTAGCCATTTAGTACTTTTTCTTTCTGTCTAGTACGAAATGCTTCATGTCACACCCCCAATGGGGCCACCTGATGTGCTTATCAACAGCCCTGTCTCTGATGAAATCGGCTGGGTAGATGTAAATAAGGAAACTCTGCAACATAAGAAGTATCCTAATATTTTTGGTATTGGAGATTGCACCAACCTTCCAACATCAAAAACTGCTGCGGCTGTAGGTAAAGGTGTCTGTGTGTTTATGTGTTAGTGTGATGGAAAGTGTAGCAGTGACAGTAAGCTTTTAAACAAGACACAGTTTAGTTTGTTACTCTTGAGGTCTTAACTGGGTATTTTTTTTTCCATCTTTCAGAAAGACTTCAGTTCCTTGGACTGACTAACTAGCTAGTGATTATACTGATGCCATCAATTCTCCATTTTCTTATTCCAAATACTTCACAGTTGGACTAGTTCTATTTTATGTGTTCTCAGAATGGTGTAAAATGAAGTTGTTACTGAATTTTGGAAGGATGCAAGGGTAGCAAGTCTTTCTGCTCTATCTTGGAAGCTCACACGTCAGCTGATAAGTTACTGCTGAAGACTCGTGTGTGTTCTGTACTTGTAGCCACAGGGTCCAATATGAAAATACTCCAGGTACATGATATCATAACTAAAAAATAAAAAGATAAATCTGAGAGTGGAAAAAAAAGGCCATACAGTATATTATTAGTCTAACAAGAAGAATGATATAGATAAGCATTGCAGCATTAGTCTGGAACTTCCCTTGCAGCATTAAAAATGAGAGAGCAAGCAAAACTTCAGTGCTGGAGTCTAAAATGTTTGGGAAGACCAAACAAGTGTAATTTAGCATAGGAGAATAGACATAGGCTAAAAACATGCAGTTCAAGCTCTGTCAAACCTTTGCATGTTGGAAGCAACGGGGCCAAAGCATTATTTCAAATATGATTTCCTCCCCCCAGCCCCTTCCCCGTCTTAGTCTGTAAAGTTCCCAATCTGATTTGACACAAGTTCAGTTACAGTTGAATTATCCACTAAATACACTGTTACTACTGTTTGCTCCAGTAATGACAGTAATTGCTGTCTAAAGCAAAGTCTTACGATATTTATATATATTAAAAAATATAAAGTATTTACATATTTTTTTCTATTTCCTGTTATGTAGCTGCCCAATCTGGAGTGCTTGATAAAACTATTTCTCTGGTAATGAAGAACCAGTCACCAACTAAAAAGGTACCTACAGATCTTGTTTTAGTGGCAATGTTATACGCAGGAAGTTCTGCCAAGACCAGCAGTTAAACTACATGAACTGAAGATAGAAAGGGCTTTGTGTCAGCAGTGGAGGTGTTAAATAGCTTCTTACTGTATATCATAATAACAGTAGTACTACTATAGTAGTAATTGGCACAATTATATACAATTTCTTCAGAAACTTCTATTTAAGTCTTAATGAGTTAAAAGAAGGTGGAAGGCTATTAGGTTGGGTTCTTCAAGGTGGATTTTTAGTGTAGGCTACTCTAACCCCTACTCCAAGAAAACCCTCACAAACTTCACACGTCTATGCTATGTGCAACTTGTCTCCCCTGTACAGGAAGCTAACTTCTAAGGAGTTACACTGACGTTTTTGTACTACAGAAGCTCTTAAGCTTGTGACTTTGTTCAAACTTCTCTTTGAGACCTAGCTCTCATTTTATGCATGGCTTCTCAGTTAATATTCCTGGAATACTCACCTGAGTTTCAGTCTGTTGCTGCTGTGATCCCCTGCAAATTCTTACAATTATATTTGAGATGGTTTATATGCTGTCTGTTAAGACAGCACTAGCTCTCATTCTCTGCTATTGTCACCCATTCTATTGGTCACAATAATAGCCAGCAATTAATGACACAAAGCCCTTTAGGCAGTTGTTTAGGTTGCCTCCAAGCACTGTTACAATGCCAATCTGTGATCTGCCACTGAAAGAAAATAGTTACGATCACTGGCCCAAACTGGCAGCGTTTTAAACTTAATATTAACACTATAAATGCAGAAACCTAGAAACTTATTTTGAAATAAGAATGTTAGATATAAGGGTGTTATAGCTTGCAATACTTCAGCATTTGGCCTTTAATCAGATTAATGAGAAGGGTGTATTCTGTTGCAGTATGATGGATATACTTCCTGCCCACTAGTAACAAGCTATAACAAGGTGATTCTAGCAGAATTTGACTACAATGCTCAGCCTTTGGAGACCTTTCCCATTGACCAAAGTAAACAGAGGACAACAATGTACCATATGAAAGCTGATATGATGCCCTTTCTCTATTGGAATGCGTTACTCAAGTAAGTATTTTAAGCCAGGGCAGGCATGGCTGCTGTGATTTTTTTTTTTCAAGGCAAAGCCAGGTATCTGTTCTGGCTTACAATTCTTCAAAAGAACAGGTGGTGTTGAACTTATCTGCAAATCTAGCAACTGAAGTGTATGCTTAGTCATCATTAGGTACTCAACTTGTTGAGTGTTCTGGGTACTTTGCTGCTGATAGGATTTTGTGCTAGAATGTTTAATATAAGAATAGAATGTATCTAGCACTCCATCTTAGTAAATAAAAGTATCATATGAGAGTAAAAAAAAAAATCCTTCTTCACACTGTGATAATGCGTGCAGATAAATGTCTTTGACTTGATGAAACAACTCTTCTTTTCCAGGGGATACTGGGGAGGACCAGCTCCTATCAGAAAGCTGATGCATCTAGGCTTGAAGTAAATGTTGGTTCTTAGCTCAAGTTCTTGAAAAAATAAGACTGGCCTCATGCTGGATGAGTACGTATACTTCCTTTTGGACACCTCCACAATAGACAGACTTTTTTAATCAAGTTTTTGTCCCAAACTTTAACTTTCTACCTCCTAGGAATTAAGCCTTACTACTTTCTTCCATGTGATCTGAAGCCTTAAATTAGTTCTGTATGTAGATAGCAGTTTCAACTCAAGCGTGAGCTTCCATCAGCTGCAAGCCACTACTGAAACTTCCTACAGTAATCAATGCCCTTAAATCAGTTTTGTATGAAAGAGATTTTCTATGACTGTAGCTCAAATTCCTTGCTTCCATTATCTAAACGTGCACTTAATAAAATAATGCTAGTAAAACATTCTGACCAGCTCTTATTCTGATTTTTGAAATGCATACTCCATCTTAATTTCTTCACAAAGAAGCATACTTCCTGCCACACTCTGGAAGGATTATAGAAATCAGAGCATGTTAGTAAAGGGAAATAGCTGGCAGCTTTCCCATTGCTCTTAACATCAGCTGAAGCCCCAACACTTTCTGTCAGACATGATGTGAAAGCAGTTGTGTTATTCAGCTTTTCTCACACTTGTATTTTTCGTAAAAGCCTCATGTATTTTCTAAGTGAAAAGCTTTGTGTTTGATGTATAGTGAACGATGATGTAGTGTAGGCGTATTAGCAGAGCTGTGCCACCTAACATCAGTTCTGTTATGTGCTTTACTATTATAAAGTACATGCAAATAGATTTACAGAAGACTAGATGGTGATGACTTAAAGCACATGAGGCCAGCTACTAGGCTCAAGCACAAATTAAGATGACAGCTGAGGGGGAAATGCTTTTTAATGACCATATGTAACTCAGTTTCAGGAGAAAACTCAATGAAGCCAAATTCAGGAGTTGAGTCTTCACAGAAGCTGGAACTTCAGTGGCAGTCAGGTAGACAGCACAGAGCAAACAGGAGTCATCTTCAGTCACAAGAATCAGTAGAAGCTTATTTCTAAACAAAAAAACATGAATACATTTCAAGTTCCAGCTTCATGCTTTTTCAACATAGCCTTTAACAGGTTTGCTCTGGAGTTCCATTTAGAAGCATGAAGACGTACCTGCATGTTAAGTAATTCTTCAATCTTATTTTGGATCTGTCCATATACCTCATTAAACAGTTCTTCCTTGGATTTTGTTCCATTCAAGTGCACTTAAAATAAGAACGTAAAATGAGAGCTATAATAGAATTATGCTTCTCTAACCCTGTCAGATTCTAATTTGAAGAGCATGCATTTGCCTTACTGGAAAAAACATACTCCATCTAACAGTTTCATATATATAAGACTTAAAAAGCTTTTTCTTTAACAGCCTTACAGCCTTATAAAAGTGCTTCAGTTATTAAAGACTTACCCACGTCAACACCAAGATCTTCCATTATCTTCCTGTGCTTTACATACATAGGCCAAACGTGGCCATCAAACAATCCAGGTGGATCAGGTACAGTGTAATTTCTTGAACTATAAATTAATACAGTGTTATTCAAGCGTAGTCTAATTAAAGTTCAGGCAAATAATGTAATGTACACTCAGTTTTTCTACACCTTATCTTGAATGTATTTCATTCAGTGTAGTTTTAACCTTATCAACAGTGCTACCACCAGCATGCAGAGGTGCTAAAAAAGTTGAAATGTGATTGTTTGAAGTGTGCAAGTGATTCCTAAATGACTGATGGTAGTATTCATGAGTAGTCTTCTGCTGCAAGTTTAGGAGAAATTTGGGTGAAATAGTTGTCTGTCCACAATAGCCTGATTACAAACCTGTAGGGTTTGGTTGCTGGAAAGAACTCTGTTTTTTCAACATAGTAACTAGGTTAATATTTAGCCTATCAAAGGAAAAAAAAAGCTTTAAGGAGAAACCAAGTCTTGAGCTGCTGAAGATGTTACTGGGCTAACAGAGGAATTTACAAAGAAACTCACCTTCTTCTCCTTTTACACTCCTCATATGGAATGGAAAGAAAGTACCGATGGTGGAATACATCAATCAGGGGCCTGAAAGAGATGTGTGCTGAGTTACAGCTTACCTGTACCAAGGAACAGAAAGGGAAATCTATGCCTGTCTCTTCTGGCTGGTGCATGCTTCAGGCCTGCGACAGCTGAACTCACATCAGTCAATACTGGCACCGTTAGTATTATGTAAGGTCAAAACACATGAAGTTGTACTGCACGTACCTGTAGGTGTAAAGCAGGAAGCCCTCGATAATAAGGATGTGGATCGCTTCATCTCCTCCCTCCCTGTCTGGTGAGATCTGGGCATCCAGCGTGTTGTTGATCCCATGGGAGCGTTCAAACTTGACTGGGTTCTTTATCCAAGCATTTATGGTACTCATCATCGCCTCCATATCTAACGCACTGATCACTGAGACAGAACGCTATCGTTAGCCAGTAACTGAGCACCAGCTGGTATCACTCAGCACCAGGAAGGATCAAAGTATTATGTTGGAGTTACGCTGTCCAATAATGCTGGAGAGAGACCTTACCATCATACTGCTTAAAGCCATCTTCAACTTCTATTTCATCTTGAGGCTGAAACAGCAATAAGAAAAAAACGTTTGGTCGGGGCAGCTGCCGGGAGCGGCGCCATAACAAAGCAGAAACGCAGAATAGAATTTGGAGGGCGCCCCAGCCCCGCAGCGGACTCTGCGCGCAGATAACGGGCGCCGGGAACGAGGAACGATAACGCAGCCGCTGTTCTGACCGCCCAGCCGGCCGCGAACACGCTCACCTTGAAGAAGTCGTCCTGGTGCACCACGCTGCAGTTGGGCAGGGCCTGCATCAGCCTGCGGGTGAGGGTGGTCTTGCCCCCGTTGGTGACCCTGGGAGGGAGCGCGGGCCGTCAACGCCGGGCCGGGGCGGCGCCCCTCGGGCCACGTGCGCGCGGCCGCCCGCAGAACCAGGCGGCGCCTTCCAACCCCCCCCCCCCCCCCCGGCCGCACCCCGCGCACTGCGGCACGAGGGAGCGCCCGTCCGCCGCGCTCACCCGCCGATGCCGATGATGATGTTCATGGCGCGGCCGACAGCCGCCCGGCCCGACTCCTACAGCCTGTTCCGGGGGAGGAAGGGGTAGGAAGGGAGGACGGGACCGGGGATTCGGGGTCGCCGGTAACGGCCGCCTACGTGCCTGAGCCGGGACCCGGGGAGGAAAGGGGTGGGAGAGAGAGAGAGGAGATGAAAGGGGAGAAGCCCAACGTCAACTGCTGGGCAGCGCCATGGCCGGAGGAGCAGGGAGCAGCAGGGCCGGTGCGCGCCGCGCCGGAGCGCTCCGCAAAGGGAGGCCGGCACCCGCTGCATGGGGCTTCCCTGCGCTGCTGCGCGCCTATTGGGCAGCCGCCGCCCCGCCGCGGCCAATGGTGAGCTAGTGATGCCGTGCGCCTGGCGCTCATTGGGTAGGCCGAGCTCGCCTCGCGCCCGATAGGGCCGCAGCGCGGCCGCTGGGTGGCGCTTATTGGCCGTAGAGCCGAGGGTGGGCGTTGCTACAGCGGCGGCGCTACAGCGCCCGGGAGGTGGCGGCGGCGGCGGGGGGCGGGGGGTGCAGGCCGCGCGGTGGCGCGCGGAGGCGCAATGTTGTGGTGTTGAGGCGCAGTGTTGCGGTGTGGAGGCCGTGCGCTTCCCTCCCGCGTTCTGGTGGTTCGGTCCGGTGGCGCCGACGGCCGCGCTGCGGGCAGCGAGGGGCGAGCTGGCACCGCCGGGCCGCCATGCGGCGCCGCTGTAGCGCCCGGCAGGATGGGGTGGGGGCGAAGCGCGGCAGTGCGGGGCCGCGCCGCGAGGCCGCTGCCGTGCGGCCCTGCTGTCCTCTGCGGGAGCCGCGCCGCCATCCGCTCCGGTCAAGGTCACGGCCGCCCTCGAGGCCCGAGCTGAGCTCAGGCGGGCGTGGCTGGCGGCGCCGGGCCCTGCCGGGTAGCCGTGCCGGTGCCGGTGCCGGTTTGGTGGCGCGACTCGTCTCCGCTTTGCGGCGGGCGCAAGGCCTCGGGCTGGCGGTCCCGGCAGCGGCGCTCAGGGAGCCCCGGACGGAGCCTCCGTGCCCGGTCTGTGGGCGGCAGTTGCGGGAGGCCGGCGCGGCACCGGGCCGTGAGGTGCTGTCACAGAGCTTGGGAGCTGATTCCAAACCACGTCTGTAAGCCACGTCTGTTGGGCTCTGAGGTTCTTCCACAGTGTGGTTTCTTGCTCTTATTTCTGTTCTAAATCTTCTCGTTCACCAAGCAGAATAATTTTGCTGCGCCCTTCAAGTTTCTTATCATGTCCAAAGCCCGTTTTTGGTATAGAAGCATGAGGTGCTGCCTCCTGCCACACCTCACCACTCAGATATCGAGCATACGGCCATTGGGGGACGGTAACGCCTTGGGAGTAATAACTGAGCAATAGTGCGGAGCAATGATAGGGCGAACTGCATGTTACGCTCAGTAGAGGGGATCTGGAATTCAGGCACTGTGGGCTCAGCACGGCCATGCCCTGCCCCTCGCATTCAGCATCTGTGTCTGCGCGTGCTAGCCGTTCCCCCGGCCCTTTGTCTCTCTCTTCTTGACGATAGTGCTGCTGTGGGGAAAAATAGAGGGAAAGAACAACAGGATATTGTCTGCTTCTGGCCCCTGTGCCAACAGTGACAAAATGTTGTTTTCTCTGCGTTTTCGGGATTCTGGTTGGCTTTTATTACTCACGGGTGCGCATGAACGCGTGAAGATGTGTTTTTAAATTCTTGCAGTTACTGTGGAAACCTTGAGTCCCTGGGAGGAAGGTGGTGCCCCGTGTCTGCATGCGGACGTTCCTGCTCTGGAGGATGACCCTCTGATCCGTGCAGAGGAAAAGAGGAGCTCAGCTGTCAAGCACAACAGGAAGGCGTGCGGTGCTGCGGTTTGCTGGGATGACACCTGCAGAGCTGCCGCAGGCGTGGAAGTGAGCCACGGGCTGCATGGTAGTGCCGAGGGAGCTGCGCTGCTGCACAAATCTCCTGCCAAACCACAGTGCTGTTCTGGCTCCCATTCCCTTTTCTGACACCTGTAGTGAGTCTGAAGCACGCTGCAACACAGACTTCTGCAGCAAGTGCTGAAGTGAAGAGGGCATGGAGCAGCACTGAAAAAAGCCCTTTTAGCCATCAGGATTGCAGGCCAGGGACACAAGCTGCAACTGCGCCGGGGCCACCAAGCCAGGAGCTGGCTGCATACAGCACTTGAAGGAGGACGAGCAGGGCACAGGTATGCAGCGAGCGCGGGGCTGACGGCAGGGCTATGCTGCAACTGCAGGGGGGGCTGGGGACGTGCCCCCATCTGATTTGATGCTGATAAACTCTCAGTAAGCCTGATATCAGAGTAGGTTACTGGTGTACAGACATGCTGTATGATTTTTAAGAAGACTGTAGATTTGATGGCCTCCTTAACACGAAATAAACCCAGACAGTCTTTGACTAATGCAAAGTGTAGGCAACAGCTTTGATTTCTGTATGCTCCTGTGGGGCTGCGGTGCCTTTGCTGTGCTCACACAGCGGTGAAAATGGCCTGGGTGAGAGGAACAAGTGACTGAAATATGGTAATTTAGGCAGAGAATGAGTTGTATTAAAACCATCCAGTATAAAATGGAAGCTTTGCATTCTGCAATAATGTATCATATAGGGCACCTATAGCTAGGAGGCAAATGTTACAAAAGCTCTGGAAGACAAATGACAGAAATTTTAAAAATCTGCTTGAAGAGTGAGAAGTGAGGAGGTGAGGGAAGACTCCAGGGGTGAAAGAAACAGAAGTGCTAATCACACCACTGGGACTGTACAAGAGATGCTTGTGAAGGGGGAGTTTGCACAATTTGTGGAGACTTCAGTGTTGACTGAGAATGGCTGCATTTATGATGTTGCAAATTCTGTTAAGCTGTAAGCCTTTTAAAAAACTTTTAAATAGATTAACCTGTTACTATCTTGCTTTAATAATCTGGAATATGAAAAGGTTGTTATGAAAGCCTCCTCCAGAGCCCTGATTTTTATTTGAAGAAGCTTATGAATCCCTAAACCTAGGAAGTTGGGTTTTATCGCAGCTTTAGGGTGCATACAGCCAGGGAGGTTTCCTGTTTGTGCCTCTGGCTTAGGACTGCTGTGTTAACAGTTCTGTGTTCTGGGAAGCTCTAGGCTTTGTCTCATTAGCAGGTTTGTTGCTGATATAAAGAGCTAAAAAGCTGTGTGTGTGTGTGTGTGTGTGTGTGTGTGTGTGGTCTAAGGGCTTTTTGGGGTTCTCTTTACTACAGAAGATGAAAGAAGACTTTCTTTTGCAACTGTTCATAAAGCTTAAGCATTCAATCTGTTGTCTCTTCAGGATATTATCTCTGGAAACACTAAAAGAGCTGAGCAGCTTTGGCAAGCTCTACCTGCACAGGGCCATCAACTGTTGAAGGGGACTTGATGTAATTCTTGCGTTGCTGTAATTACACTTCTGTCAAGAAACTGGAATATATTCTACTGTCTGGGAATAAACATGCACCTCCCAGTGGTGATTTCTGATATGAACATACTGATCTTTAAACTGACCCCACTCTTCTGTACAGATATGTTTAAACCAATTATCTTACGCTCTTGTTTTAGTCTTGCTGAAACGTTTATATCTCAATAACTGCTACAAAGCTTCTGCATTTTCATATAAATTAAACAGTAAACTTTTTCCAGGTATATCTGTCAGGTACTGTCTGTGATCTTTACCTGTGGATCTACAGAAGTGATTCCTTCCTAAACTCACTTCAGAGAAATAATTTAATAACAGGACCTTACCACCTACTGAAAAGATACAATGACTGAGTTCCTGGTTTGTTTTAACTGGTGCAACGGTGAGCAGCCCCAGCCGGTAGGTAGATGCACAGCTGTCATCTCTTTTCTGAGTTACTGATTCACAATTTTGTCTTTTGGTTATATGGAAAACGCTGTCATTGTCATGTTCTCTCGATTAAACGAGATAAGTAATGTAATTGCTAAAAATGGATGTGTTATACTGTGTTTGAACTGCATGTATTTTAGCCAGAAGCTTTGTCTATGTGACTGCTTGTAGTCTGAGCCCCTGCATGAAGGGGAATGACTTTCCCAACCTTTTGCTGAATATCAAACAGCGGTAATAAAGGTGAAGTTGAGCCTCCCCTACTGTGAGCAGCCAAAAACTTCTGCTACATCGCCATAAGGAGTCATTTAAGGGGGACAGCACTGATTTTGTTGTTGTTTTTTAACTGGCTGCTTGTTTCTGCCTGAAAACTGCCTCATATTTTGTGAGTTAGAAACATGAGATATCTTCTTTCTCACAGAAGAGGCGTCAGCGATTGGACCGGAACATGATAGGAGAACCAATGAACTTTGTTCACAATGCACATGTGGGGATAAGAGAGATGAGTAGTGACTTTTCATCAGTAAGTGCGCATTCTTGGGTAAGCAGAGATCTCAGTTCAGCAGCCTGTAGAACTGGTAGATGCTAAAATGCTAGATAACAGTATGAGAGGAAAAAACAGCATTGTCCCTTGGTTTGTACATGTTCAGCACTATGGGAGGATATGTTCAGCAGGAGAATCTGTATTCCCCTGTGTCATTGTGTCTGATAGGAGCCTGCTGGGATAATGATTCTGTGGAAGCACTTGGCAGGTCCAGATTTCACATCAGCAGCTAAAGCTATGTAAGGATGAGGGATGTGAGAGTAGTTGAATTTGGGACAGTGAGACCCATTTCGTGCACTGACTTAAAGTAATATTTGAAAGTTCTGGGTTTAGTTGCTTCTTCTCCCCATTACTGTTGGAACCCAGCACTGTAAACAAATGGCTCATCTGCCTCTTTATCATAGAATCATAGAATAGCCTGTGTTGAAAAGGACCATAGTGATCATCTAGGTTAAGCCTCCCTGCCACGGGCAGGGTCACCAACCACTGGACCAGGCTGCCCAGAGCAAAATTAACTAATTAAATTAATGCTTCTAAAAATTGCTCTGACAACCAGACTTTATAAGATGAATGTTTTAACTCTGGACCTTCTCTTTCTTTTTTCTTTTTTTCCTAGGCTGTATCAATTCAGGACCACATGAAGTCTAAAGGTGGCTACACAAATGGCACTTCTACAGCTGCTGAGTTATAGGAAATTGAAAGAAGGCTGACATCTGCTCTGTCTTACAAAAGTCTTCTGGACTGTGCTTTCAGATTCACTAAAACCTCTTTATCATGGAGTATAGCGAGTACTTAAGTTATAATAGGTCAGTGCGAGCTTTTGCATTCTTTGCACACTAGCTTCTGAAGGAGTTACTGAAAATTATCCTTAAAGTGTTCTGTGATGGCAGTGCTTTAATAGCAACTGTAGTTTGTCACTGTGGATGACTTCTTAGCTGTGTTCCAAAAACCTCAAAGTTGTCTTGTAGGAGGGGATAGGAAGGCAGTTTAAATCGGCTGGGGTTTTGGTTTGTTTTTCTCTTCAAGAAATGCAGAGATTGATTTTATTTGAAAGACAAGATGTTTGCACTTCTTATGTGGGATAAATTGAATTTCTAGATAGGATGCAGGCTAGGTAGCCTGCAATACAACTTCTGACCTAATTTTTGGATGCATAACTCTACTGAGCAGTAATTTGGGGTGGTTTTTTTTTGTTTCTTTGTTTTATTTCTCCAAGGCTTTTATAGTGAACAAACTCTAGTTTAGTCTGCAAAAACCAGTGAAACTTCTGCCTTCTGTGATAAAGCTTTTGTAAAAATGCAAGTTTTGCAGACCAACCCACTCAGGAAAACAAGTATTTCTCTCAGCTGCTCCCCTCCATAGTGTAACTGATGGGTGTTGATGCAACAATGCTAATAACAGTATGCTCACAACTGCATGTTAATTTTGCACAACCCCTATTGAATTTTAAACAAAGCCTACTCTAAGATCACTTTCCATTATAACCTATTTATAGCAATAGCTTTATGGATCTTGAAGAGGTATCTCCAGATTCTGCCTTCTTAATTTCAACATTTTTCCCTCAGATGAAGTATTTCTTATACGTGGTTTTTACTTAAAGTATGGTTTAAGTGACAGAGACAAGAGAATATTAAATGGAAACTGCCTATTACAGACTTCCAGCACTTCATAAATGCAGATATTTAGACATACCCAAACTACAGTTTTTCACTTAGTTCTTATTAATCTTCCTTTTAAGTGATATGCTAAAACTACTGAAATAGAGCTAGATTTCTCTCTTATCCAGTCACTGACCACTGCTCTCTGACAAAATTATGAGTGAGTATTGGTGTAGAGACTGTGGAAATTTGCTTGCTTTCATAGGATTAACTAAATACAAGTGTTTAAATTTCTGCAAAATCCTCACCAGTAAAACCGTAAGTTACTGGGACTCTTCCCTTCTTGCTCTAGGCATAAGATCAGTCATCAACCTTTTTCATTAAAAATAAAGTATTTGCCAGCTGGATTTTCTTGCAAGGGAGATTTTTAACCAGTATGGCTTACGATACTTCTTAAATCTGAATGCGTGGCTTTGCTGAAGTTCTGCTCTGCAAAGCATGTAATACAGTGTATTAGGGAAGTCAGAACATGAAAGGTAGTTCTGTGTTTCTGTGTGTGTTCCCAAAAGAAACTTTTTCCCCATGCTTCCTTCCCATATTTCATCTTCAAGGACTAAAGAGGAAGAGAATGATACTTTCCTTAATAGTCAACAGCTGATGGTCACATTTAACCACATCAAAAAGAATTTTAATGTCCATGTCTTGCTACATCCTTACTTTTGAACTAGAATACATGTGATATTTTAATACTATTTAAAATCACCTTGTTAACCATAAATGTAGCTTTTTAAACACTTTCATATTTCTGACTTCTATCCTCAGACTTATTCCAACAGCCTAGTTAGGATGCAGAGTTCAAAGAAGCAAAATTCTATATACTGTTGAGAAAGCGTAAAGTGGTCAAGTTATTTTTAAAAATAAATTCTAACTGATCTGCTATTACATTGAATTTGTGTATTCATTAGTCTGTACTTACACAGAAAGAGCAGGGAGAGGAGAGCTGTGATGAAGAAAATGGGTTGTATGTTCTTAATGCTGGAGGATAACAAGCCAGAGGAGAATTAGTACTTCCTGAAGACCCATTCTGTATATTTTCAAGATAAAGGTGCAGTGTATGCATGACCAGAAGTAAAGAGGTTGGGGATCATGTTAGTTCTCATGGCTGAAAATACATGGACAGATAATCTTGTTATTACACTTGCCTGTAGGAAAATTCCAGTCTTCATTCTATAAACCAAGCAGTGCTATCTGGTACAAAACTCATCTTCATCACACCGTACAATATTAACAAGGGCCATACACAAGTAAACTCAGTAGGCCTGTTATTAAAGGAAATGTTTTGCTATTGCATTAAAGGTGCCATTATTTTTTAAATGTAAACAAACATGAAAGCATGTCTCAGGCATTTTCTTTGTTGTATAATTAGAAGCATATTTAGCTGTAGTCTCTCATGTAACACAGTATAAGCCAAACTAGGTCATAATAAATCTGTTGAAAGAGGCACTGCACTCCTTTCATACTGTGAATTTCTTGGTATTTTTCTCCGCACTGAAGATCTGTTGGCCAGGTGGATGAATCAGCATGGCTTGCAACTTTACTGCACAGAATCCCATTTCTCCACTAGAGAGCACAATTTGCCATCGAGTCTCTTCTGTCTCTGGTCTGTACAAGTTGTTACGCCAGCATGGAGGGATTTTGTTGTTTATTTTATTTCAGCCAAGTTAAAATGAAAAAGAAAAAGGAGTGACTGACACCAAGGGATCAAACTTGTTGATCTGTCTTGTAGGCTGTGATTAAGTCACACCAGTAGTGCTAATGGCATTGAAAGGTTGCTCTGTGACTCGATGGCATTTTTATCATTTCTTTTTCATACTCAGAAATAAAGTAACATGTGAGAGGAGCAGGATTAAATCTTTCACAGGGAGTCTGTCAGAGTCTCAGTGCTGTATCTGCCTTCTTTAAAAAAAAAAAAACAAAAAACAAAAAAACAAAGAGGAGGAGAGGAGCTGTGATTTCAGATACTGTCTGTCCATTTTGTGACGTCCCTGCTGGGCTTTACCAACAATTCCATGTTGTTGACTAAGCTTGCAGTAAGCTTGCAGTCAATTTTTAGAAAAGGTGTTTTGCCTTTCCATGACCTAATGCGTCCTTTTATCTCTTGCTGTGGCCTTATAAAAATTGTGTGACATTACTCTACATTCCAGTTATCCTATAATATGGTAACTTGCTACCCATGCAGTAGGGCTATTGCTTTGTATGACTTTGCATATTGGACTGCCAGGTGGTTTTGTAGATTCCAGTATGCACAGACAAGAATTGCTTGCTGTGCCAGCAAAAATAAGCAAAATTTGACAATAAATTCCATGGAGGCATGGTTGTGAAATTTATTACACGTTACTAAGTACAGTAACATTACGAGAAATTACATCCGCCACTTGAAGATGGCGTGGCTGCTTGATTGTCTTTGGATGTACTTTGTTATCAGCACTGTGACACTGCTGTAAAAAAAGATAAGAGTGCTTTGTCTGCCTCTTATAACTGCTGTGGAGAGATGAACAGGGGGAAAAAACAGGGTTGTGCAACAGGTGTGTCAATGATGTCCTCTGGTGAGTTGGCTCCTGCAAGGCTTTCAGATGCTTTGTGGTTCTTAAAGCACTACGTTATAAAATCATTCAGGTACAGTTAGGCATATGATTAGTAATATGAGGTAGAAGCTAGATCTTCCTTCCTAGTGTTTCCTTGTGTTTTCTTTTCTCAAGAGAGCGAACTCTTCAGAGAGGCTGGTTAAAAGGAATACTGGCTATACACTGACTTGCACAGGTAACTAGATTGTGCTTCTAGTTTGAGTCGTGATGGTTGGCTTTCAGTTCTAAGATTCGTAAGACAGATAGGGAAGAGTTAACATCAAAGGTGTGGAGTCCGGAAATAAAAATTGGTTCTGTACGCTGCAGATTGGCGGCAAGGCAGAAAATGAAGACAAACCATAAGTAGAACCATGTTTTGAGAAAAGCAAGGCTGCTTGGAATAAATCGCTTACAATACACATATTTTAAAAAAGGGGAGGCTTTGCATTTTAACTCCTTGCAGTTGTTGTACCACTCTTACTATGTATCTTTTTGTGTTAATATACGGGCTAGCTCAGTAGATTTTAGACCCAGAGTGGCATTTAATGATTGAAATTCACAATTTTAGATGCTTCTGTCTATACCCAAAGTCCCTGCGCACCTAAAGAGATGCTCTGCATCTACAGGCAAACTACACAGTAATGGCTTGTAAGACCAAGCACAGCCTGGTGCATAAGGCCCAGGCTGCTTCTATCAGTGGTTTCCCTGTTTCATACTCATGTGATTACAGTGTGTATATATAAGAAGTGTCTCAGTACCATGCAGAATGTGATCTCTCTAGGAACTGGCCTGTTGGAGAGTTGTTTCTTCAACAGAGCCTTAAGGTATGGATTTATCATAGCATGCAGCTCTGAGGCAATGTTGTGTTTTTTGCTACACGAAAAAATGAAGTCTCTTTGTTTATTGCTCAGTTCCTTATATCCTAGAGAAGGAAGTGGGAGAGGCAAGTACAGGAACCACTGAAAACATGAGTTAGACAAGGGAAGCAGATTTAGAAGCCATGGAGAAATGCTATGGTATACGTATATGAGGAATGAGCAGAGAGCAGAACATGTGCAAGTTAATGTTCGTTTCGTATCACGCGCAGTCCGGCTTTCTTAATATCAACATGGAAAATTGGTAAGGTGTGTACAATTAGTATATGGAGGAAATTGGGCACTTATATGCATGACTAAGCTGGGACTTTATACCCTCCGCTTGCACTGTTTCATGTAATGCTGACTGCCAGTGCCACGTCAGTGGATGCTGGTATGCCCTTTCTGCAGTGTCTTCAGTCATATGAAGAACCCCCAGATGCTAGCTCTGTGTTCAGCAGTTGCTGACTGATGGCATGTATGAGTTTGGAAGACAAGGCAACATTTTTTTTAAGACAAATGTGAGGTTGCAGCTGTTGTAACAGCTGAGGGAGAATGCTGAGGCCTGATGCACTCACCACAGCCTCCATGAACACCAAGCGAAGAAAACTTAGAGTTAAAATAATGGTGCTAAAGTGTATTTGACTTCAGTTCACAGTGCTGCCAAAACCTCGGGGAAATTAACTGGATCAATCTGGTGCTCACTCTGGAAGAGTGTGGACAGGTTGGAGCTGAAAGATGATGGAGATTTCCTCCAGTCTGATTGGGTCTGAGTGATTTTCCACTCAGTGCAGGCCAAGATACCAGGAGGTAACCTACAACAGCTTTCCAGCCAGACCTTTGCTCTTGATGCTGTGCAAAGAAAGGAAGCATGAAAGAAACCCGCGAGAGCACTTCTGAGTAGGGAGGGGCATTACCACCGTGTGTGTGCCAAAAGAGCGCGCAGCGTGAGGTGCTTGACCCTGAACGAGGACTGCTGTCTTCTCCTGGCTGCTTCCAGCTGAGCAAAATCATGTTATAATTAAGAATCGTGGCCTTTCAGGGAGTCTGGGGTGCGCTGGTACTCTTAGGGCTCTATATCACCTCAACTCAGTGCTAATGAACTTGTTAAGCATTGCAGTATGGCTACTGAACATTTTGTTCTGTTTTTGTACACCCTGTAACATGACCAAAATCCTGAAATGTTATCCAGAAATGTTCAAATGGGAAGAAGTTTTCTTAATCTAGTGTTAATGTGGTTAAGATGGGTGAGATGGGCAAGAACAATTCTCAGCTCCAGGTCATCATCTGAATTGTGAATTCAGGGCCACAAAGCAGACAAACTTTTCTGAATTTTATTAAATCAATGTAAGTGGGAAGATTCTCATGGTACCAGTTTTTTATGTTTCCTCAGGTACTTCCATATAAATCCAACCTGGACAAAACCAAGGTTATTGTTACCAGATGTCCACCTTTATTCAGGAAAAAGAAATTCAAGATGAATGATGTCTTTTATTGTTAATTTTCTCATATTTTGGAAAATTCAGATGGCATAATATTGGACAGAATATTTAATTGCATATATAATACGTGGTTAAATGTGTATGTAGATAGATCTTGCATCTTAAGTAATGTGGAAGAAAATAATCCATTCTTTTAAACTGAATCTAGTGGCTTACTGAAGGTTAAGAACTGAACTCAAGACTACAGTTACACTTTTTGGGTATGCTGATAGAGCTGACAATGGCCCGTACAAGTAGATGACTAATTTTAGATACTTCATCAAATAATTAGAAAAAGTGTTAGATTATAGGATTTTTTGTCACAGTATTTATATACATCTGATCTTGCTGGTCCTTAAGAAAGATGTGGACCTTTCCCGTAACTTGCTTGAGCAGAGACCGGAGGTGAATGGAGACAAAACAGATGATGAGTAATTAACCTCATCATAGTGAGCTGTCTGAAACAAAGGATTTGTACATCACTCAAAACAATCCCATTTTTTGTATGTATAAATCCATTAAAAATAATATCTGTAAGGTTGTCGAGTCGAGTGCTGAAGCTGCAAATTAATAGTGAAAGTAATATGCTTTTAAATGCATATTTATGCAAAAGTTATCCATGTTTACTCTCACAGTCTCTGCCATCAGGGAATATTAAAACCTGACTCAATACTTTTGAGAGTATGACACAAACTTGAAAATGTAATTCAGAAGTAAGGCTTATAGTGCTTCCTTAATGCATGCTAAGGTGACCTTGCTGCATAATGGCATGTGAGGAAGGCTTTCCCTAGTTTCTCTTAACTTTAAACACTACCTTTGAAAACCCCATTTGAATTGACTGTTCTCTCTGCTGTATAATGTCCAGCAAACTAAGGCACCTCTTGATTGTGTACATTAACATTAACTGATGCTCAGATAAGGCTGTTAGTACATGGGGAGAAGTTGATAGATGTGTGTTTGAATGAATAAATACTCCTTAACTGCCAGTATTACTGTGTTTTGGATCATTGTCTTGAGGGGAGATAGAAGACTGTCAGGCTGTTGCCATGTGAGTACATCTCTCAGAGATGGCATCTTTCAGAAACAATGTTCCCTGAGTCACTTTAATCAAGAGGTTTCACTGTGAAAGAGACAAGAGTTTCTAGGGTGGTAGAATTTGCTTTGGTTAAACCACTTCCTTTTTCATGTCACCTGCTTTATTTTGCACTATTACTCTGCCCTCTACTTAATTTTCCTATGAATATATTTACATTGAGTGTTTGAGTCACTGTTCTCTCTTAGTTCTTAGAAATTAACACATTAAAAATTCCTCAATCCTTTTGAAGCTTGTGTGTTAATTAACCCTGAATCCCTGCGTTACTGATTTCTGTATGAAATAACTGTTCAGCGTGAAGAGTCTAGTCTTTTAATTACAATGTTAGTCCTCTAAAAATCATGCATCGTATTTTCTTCTGAATGTTTAATGCTGGTAGCCACCCTTGCAAGCTGCCTATCTAACAAGATAACAATCTTCTGTTTACAGTTTTTCACTCAAAATTAGAGGATAGTAATTCAAAGATAACAGAAGAACAGATTGAAATGGATAGAGAGATATAGGAAAAGAAACAGAAAAGACAAGTTGGTTGGGATAAGCTTATTTAAAAGCTAAGGTGACATGCATGAAAAAAAATACCCCATATAGTTCCTAGCACCATTGGAGAATCAGGAGAATGGCACTGGAATGGAAAATGTTTCAGATGCGTTTCCTAATGCGCAAAATAATTTGTGTTTAGAAGTGTGTGCATGTTGTGAAATACAGGCAGGTGGAAGGAAGGGATAATTTCATAATCTCTTCAAAAAGGATTTCACTATATGCATGTTATTATTCAAACAATTTATTTTCTGTGCTAATGGCTATTTAGCTTAGTTTCTGCTTTCAAACAAATGTGCTCAAAGCCTGCTTTAAACGTGTGTGTTCCTAAAGCTTTGAAATGCTTTAGGAATGCCTGAGTCATTACAGGTTTTATTTCATGTTGATGTTTGGGTTAGGGAAGGGGTTTTTTGGAGAGAGTTGTTTCTGTTATTTTCTTTGATGGATGTAATTATGGCAGTTCCGGAAGGATGCAATTCTTGGAGTGGTTTGTTGGTATCTTATGCTGCTTAGGTAGAAGCTATGGGTAGGAGTTTCCCTCCCTGCTATATCCAAAATAAGTTGGAGATTGAAAACTGGGGGGGAAGGGGAGGGGGGAAAGGAGTCTTTTAGGCCTTGAAGTCATTCTCCAGGTTCAGAAGATCTTTGCAACCTAATCGTCTTCTGTCTGGGGTTAAAAATAACATTTATTTTTCTCATACTGCTGTACTTTGATACTATGTTACCTGCTTTTATTTCTGGTTAAATGTTAAAGCTAACATTAAAAATTAGGGATTGCTTAAATTGCCAATAAAGATTTCAGAGGAGGATATATGGATGCCCAGGTGAACTAGCATTAGGGCTCTTCCCAGCAGGTATTTCTAGCCTGCACAGTCGTGCTGGACTACAGGGAACATATTTAACATTTGAGATGTTGGTGCAGCATCCTTCAACATCTATCAGATCATAGAATCTTTAAGGTTGGAAGAAACCTAAGATCACTTAGTACAACTGTCCACTAAACCAAGTCCCTCAGTGCCACATCTAAACATTTACTGAAAACTTCCAGGAACTCCCACCACTGCCATGAGCACTGCCTCACTGCTTTGTCTAAGAATTTTTTCCTAATATCCGGCCTGAACATCCCCAGCACAACTTGAAGGCATTCCCTCTCATCCTATCACTAGTTGCCTGGGAAAAGAGGCCAACCTCCAGCTCACTACAGCCTCCCTTCTGGTTGTCCTAGAGAGTAATGAGGTCCCCCTGAGCCTCCTGTTCTCCAGACTGAAGCATCCCAGTTCCCTCAGCTGCTCCCCACAAGACTTGCATTCCTGACCCCCATGGCTTTGTTGCCCAGCTCTGGACACACTCTAGGGTCTCAATGTCTTTCTTGTAGTGAGGGGCCCAGAACTGATCACAGTACTTGAGGTGTGGCCACACCAATGCTGAGTAAGCTCCAGCCACTCTTCCCCAAGCCTGCAGTGACGTATGGGGTAGTTGTGATTGACATGCAGGACCTGGCACTGGGTCTTATTGAAGCTCATACAGTTGGCCTCAGCTGAGCGATCCAGTCTGTCCAGATCCGTCCGTAGGGCCTTCCTATCCTCAGGATACATCGTCACATACACACTCATTTCTTTACACAATTGATGGACTTATTCAAGTCATCCTTATTAATCTGTCATTGAGATCTTAGATTCAGAAGAAGAGGTGTAACATGTCACAGTTATTCTAACAGCATCGATACAGAAACACACAGATGGACACAGTACTACTTACTACCAGTCTTTTAAATACTAATCTTTTGTGGAACATGAGTTGTTAGTTGTGCCGCAGTGTGTCACTATTTTGTACTGTTTTAGCGCATTGAAATGTTAGTCAGACCGCTGGAGCCTCACAGACCTGCAGGATGTACAAGCTGTTATCATCACAGTGCAACCAAGACCCAGCTTATTTACCATAAGTGAGTGTTCTGATGTTTGCAGCAACAGAAAACATTCGCCATGGTGCAGCAGGGAGCGTTCCTTGTAGATACTTACCAAGGCTTTGTCTTCAATTCACACAGAAGGAAAGGTACACATGCAGAACTTCCTTCTCCAGTGGTTATAACAACCACAGCTGGTGCTGAGTGACTCAAGCAGGTGCCTTACTCTGCTGAGACTTTCATTTAGTGCAGCTGGACCACAGCTTAGCTCTCTTGTCTCTTGTTTTCCATTGCTCCTGTGTTCTCCCTCATGGTCACATCAACCTTATCTTTGTCTCTCCACTTTCTCACACACTTTGGGCCTCTCACACACTTCCTGAAGGGCCTAAAACTCCTAAAAGCCTTCACTGAAAGATGCTGTACAACTTCCTCAGTGGTAAATCACTGAGCTGCTTCGGCGTGCCTCCTTCCTGTGGGTCACATCGGTTCTCACAGGCCGCACATCACAGTCCTAGTGCTCTCAGATCTGAAAAGAAACCACCTTTTCCGAACCACTCTTTATTCACAGCCCATTCCTTCAGGCACTTCCCCTCGCTTTGCAGCCCGCTGCCCTCGCGCTGCTCTCTCACGGCTTCGTGTTTGCAACCACGTCAAGCAAAGCGAGTGCAGCGAGGCAAAGCGCTCCTGCACTCTGCAGGGACATGGGGCGGGAGCGCTTGTTCCCTTCTATTTGCAACGGCAGCGTGAGGCAACAGAAGCGCAATGCCTTGGAGCTGTCAGGTGGAAAACTGGCTGCTGCCTGCACAGAGTCACAGCGAAGGCACGGGACGAGAGGAAGCGCTGCTGGGAAGGCGGGCGGCGCGGCTACACGGATCGCTCCCAGTGACCCTCCGTGCCGCCCGGCCGCCAACTGCCCCGAGTCGGCAGCCGAGGCGGCGGGCAGAGCAGCGCAGAGCAGCGCCGCCCTCAGGCCGAGCCCGGAGCCGCCCGTCCCCGCCGCGCCGAGGGAAGGGGCCGCGCCGTCCCGGCTGGCGGCGGCGGCGGCCCCCGGCGGAAGAGGAAGTGGAGTCTGCCCGGGAGCCGGCGGCCGAGGCTCCGTGACGGGCGCGGGGCGGCCCGTAGGCGAGCGGGTGGCGGCGGCCGAGGAAGATGAGGGCCGCTGTGCTGCTGTGGGCCGCGCTGTGCGGATCGCTGCTGCCGCCGGTAAGGGAGGAGGCCGCGCAGCCGGGCTGAGCGCCGGGCTGAGGCGCGGGCGGTGGCGGGGCCGGGCCGGGCGCTGCAGCGCCGTGGGGCTCCGGGTGTCCTCGCCGCGGGGCCGGGGCCTGTAGCTCTCTCCGCCCGTAGAGGCGGCGGCTCTTCCTTCGGCCCGGCCGCGGTTACGGGGCTCGCGGCGCTCCGGGGGCGGCTCGGTACGCTCCGAGGTGCCCCCAGGCCTCCCCAGCTGCCTTCCCCCTGCCCGGCCCCGCGGCTCTCCCGGTGCGGTTCCGGCTGCGCGCACAGATGCGGGCCGCGCTGCTGCTCCGGGCGCTGGGCGTTTGCGGCCCGTTGTTTTGCTCGTGTTGTTTGTAAATGACGCTTCGTGGGGCATCGCCTCATGACGTACGGGGATGCCATAGGTAACCTCCTCCCTAATGGAGCCGGGAAACATGGCAGCGAAAGACCTTCATCACCTCTTGAAGCCGTATGGAGGCTACACCTGCGTTACATACCACTCTGCTAAGTTTTTTTTTCTTACTGTGTTTTTTTGTTGTTTTTTTTTTTTTTTACATTTTTTTTTACTTGCTTTGGTAAGTCAGGACCTAGAGTATCCTGCTGGATAGCCTCAAAGTAGGCACAGTTTTCTTTATCACTGTGAGCATAGCTGTTGGTGAAGCAACTCATGTCTCTGCGCAGTACTGCCTTGCTATCTGTGAGCCCCATGAAGCTGTTGTCAGTTGCATTGGAGTTTTCTGACGTTACTCCTTGGCCTTAACCCTATGGTTTGCTGCTACTGACATAGGCAGGGGTTTCCCTGGCAGCATGTGCAACTCTAGGCCATGCCCTGCCTCTTCCCATGCTCTATGTGTGCCTCAGCAGGCCGGTTCTAGCTGAGCTGTTAGGTCAGCTCACCAGCCCTGAGAGCAGTGCCCCAGGACTGGCAGCATGAGGAGCTGGGGCTGCTCAGGCAGCAGACATGCAGGGAAGGACCACCTCTGCTCTCCAAGCACAAGGAACTGTTCCCCTGCCCACAGTGCCCAGAGGGAGGGAGTGTTTGTGTCACAGTGCCAATGGAGAACTGTGAATGTTGCTTGTTCTGTTTGTGCCAAGTCTTTCTTACCTTCTTACCTTTTTGTGAGATTCATGTTGTTACTTGCTGCCTGTAAAATACTTTTCTCATGTTCTGCGCATTTTAGTTTCTTGTGTGTTTTATCTGGATGCTAACAATGATGGACCTTATAAATACAGGCTTGGCTTGGTCTTGTTGCCCACTGAATCCCATCAGTACAGGTGTTCTGTGTGGAGGGGTTACCAGTGCTCTCAGAAGCAGAACAGTGAGCTGCCCAGCCTTATATCCCTGCTGTACCTGGGGTGCATAATAGGAAAAATAAGGATTGAAAAATATCTTTTTCTCTATGAAAGATGAGGAATTATACATGGAAGGCCTAAACATGATAAAAGGAGGCATGAGGAGGGAACCGCTGGTCAAAAACAGGCAACAAATTGTTTGAGGACCATTGAGAATTGTCTTCACTGAGAAGTGTCTTCAGCCAGGGGCAGCAGCTGGGTCCTTTCCTTGGGTGAGAACATTTTTCTGCCTACGGGATAGGCCTTCAGTCCCAACCTGTGGCCTTTGTCTTTTGTGAAAGAGGAAAACTGAAGCAATTGCAAAACAATAAAAATTCAGTTGGATGCAGGATTACTTCAGTTGGGATGTTCCAAATGAGGTACAGCATGCCGTGTTTCTCTTCATCTTTTGCTTCTAGATTAGAGCTCAGCAATGAATATATCAGCTCTGGATCCCTCTCCTGCCTTGTGGGCAGGAATTGTATTCCCTGATTCATCCCTGGAGCAGGAAGCCTGCCAAACACAACATGCGTATCAAATCAGCAAGTAATCACTCCTTTTAGGCAGGCTTGTGCTCGTGTAGCATTAACACTTGATTTTCTGGAGCACAGAAAGTATTTCTTATTCTCTTTCAGGAAGCAGAAAGGGCTTTAATGAATGGAAATGTCTTGGTTTTGCACCTGTTGAAGTCCCTTATGCTTTTAATTTGCCATTAATTTGTACTTTCAGGTGGCTGCATTTAAGAGGAAGTCTCGGTAGTTCTGTACTAGTGATAAATCATGAAACAATGTGACTCGCCAATGGCTGAAGAACTGCTCTGTGCTAAACAGTTAATGTGCTCAGGCCCTTTGACACAGTTCTCCCAGCAGATGTTCAGGCTCTATGGTCGATAGAATGGATTCCTCTGAAGAAGGTTTTTGCTATTCAAACCAGGCAGACATAAACCTCTGAAACAATGTCGTCACATGGCTTTCTTTTCTCAATAGGTCTCACTTGCTGTAGAATAGCCAGTCTAGGGAGGGAGACTTCTGTAGCACTCTCATTGATTAGCACCGTGCGTGTGCCAAAAATTTGGGATTCTGTCCTGTTGCCCAGCTTCCCATCTCTCGTAGAATCAATCCATTCATGTATTTCTGAAAAATTCTGGAGGCACTTTCTCTTCCTGACAGATTTTTAGGGGAACATCTTCACAGTGAGAGTCTAAAGTTTAATTTAGACTCTTTTGTTTATTGCAGATAAATGCAGATGAGGGAATCCTGCACGCTTCTGGAAATGGTGTAACTCCCTTAACAAAGGATTACTGCATAGCCTACAATTCTAACTGGATAACTCTCCCAAGCAGCCTGGACAATGCTGTAAGTAATTTCTAATCATACTTTATAAAAAAACTAGAACACAAGATGAATTTGGATCAGTTATAACTGATCTTCATGTCTTTGAGCTAAATTGGTGCTACACTGAAAAAAAAAGGATTTATGCAGTGAACATTTGCATCCCTTAACAAGTCTTTTCTAAAGTTGGTAAAGGTGGTACTCTCTCTGTTTAACACTAGTTTTAAATACATTATTCTTTTGTTTTCTCCAGTGTCATCACTATGTCCAAGTTTTAGATTTGCGAGTAAAGTTTTTTGTTTATAAAAATGTTGTAAACATGTGAAAAGTTTTCTTCTATTCGTTTGTCAGTTTGATCTCTTTTTAATTGTCTTGAAACCATGTGGTAGAAGAGGAGACTGCCTGGAACGTTCATCCTGCTGCGTTTTTGAGAGTTTTTCAATCCAGGGTGTAAGGCAAAAGCACGTCTTCTCCATCCAGCATTCTTGCTATAAACAGGAAATGCTTTGAGTTTGGAAGTGGTGAAGGCAGTTTTATTCCTCTCATTTCTCTCCTTTCCCTTCTGTCATTCATTAGCAGGTTAACTCTTTAAAACAGAAAAAATCATGTCTTCCCAAACATCTTTGCTGTGCTACTTTGGCCACTAGGATGCCTTCACTAACTAAATCCTGACAACAATTTTAAAATCATTGTTAATCTTGAATTCAACTTTAAGAATAGAAGGAGTTTTTTGAGATGCCAATTGTTCTTGAATGCTTATTATGCCTCAGAACTCTGGTTATGTTGCACTTGTTTTTTGGTTTTGTTTTTTGACTCATAAATCCTGAAAATACTACAAAACGTACGCTGGATTCTCCAGAACTACAGGCAGTGATTTTCCTATGTAATATGTTATTTCAATGGAATTTATATGAATATAATATTTCCAATGTCTTACGTTTACATTACAGCTACAATTGCTGTGGAACTTGTTACCAGCAGCCAGATGTTTCAGCTATGCACAGCTACAAACCTCCTTCAGTACTGTGGGCTGTAGAAACCATTGCCCCAGTGTTATGTTGCTAAATGTGTGACTCCTTTCTGTTATGCCTTTTTGTGGCAAACCTCAGATTAGGAAGCGTATTAATCAGTCTTCCAGGTAAGAGTGAGTTATCAAACTGCTTTCTTTCTGCTCTTCTCTCTGCAGACTTTCAGGTCTCTGGAAAACCTGACTTCTACGGTACTCTGCGATTCTTCTGAAGTTCCTGCTGTTGTAATAAAGGACAAAGCAGTTGTTGTGATGAGAGGAAACTGCACTTTTTTGGAGAAAGCAAAAATTGCTCAAAGTTTGGGTGCTAAAATGCTGTTGATTGCCAGTAAAGCTAGGCTGGTAAGTTACAACATACAATTTTCTTCTGTACTGCCGTAATGTCTTATCTGTTGGTCTGAGGTCGTGTTGCTCAGAGATAGTTCAGAGAAGTCCCAGAAGCAGAGGACCACAGGGATGTGTGGGATTCCAGTGTGAGTTGTTAATCTTCCCTGCTGAGTGCAGTGCTAGTGCTGCTGCTCATGTGACCAGAGGGCCATGCTCCCTGTCGTCATAAGTAATATTTTGTTTTAAACACACAATGAGGAAAAAATAAATCAGGAAAACTTCATCTGAAATTGGAAATACAGAGGGCACTGGCATATCTTTATAGATACTCCTGTTACTCCTTTTTGTTCTCTATTACAGCTGCAAAATATAAGTACAAATATTTGCAGTTTCAGATATTGTGTCATCACAAAGTGTTGATCTTTGCTTTAAATGCATAGGAAATAAAAAGCATGTTTTGTTTGTTCCTTATAATCCTGTGAAAGCACAAGGCCTTCATGAATCCAAATGTGTTGGTTGTAGCTCCTGTTTTGACTTAAGTACATCTGCCTTTGTTAACCTTTTGCCAGAAGTGATGAACTAGCTCTATTTTCCTCCCTACAAGTATGATGAAATGTGAAGGACATTCCGTGTATAGAAACCTGCTTGGCAAACAGACACAACATGTGAACCACTGACACTTTCTCTTCTAGTCTCCTCCTTCAGATAACAAGACTGATTTTGAAAATTTATCTCTACCAGTTGCTCTTATAAGATATAAGGACATAATGGATATGCAGCTGGTAAGTAATATAATTTCAGCATGTAATGGTACGTATAGTCTGAAGATTTTTGAACAAATAAATAAAATAATTTTAAATCAGACATGAATGTCTTCCTGGTTTGAATGTGAATAGATACTCTTTCACAGGATGGATATTGAGTCATGAGTAGGCTTCCTGCTTCAAGTTATTTGAAAAAACATTTAATTAGAACACTAAGAATGGGAAACAATACTGGAGAGAGGGTAATAAATAAAACTCTTCATCTGAAACAAGATAAGTATCCTTCAGTAGGGTTGGACAGAATTGCGATGCCTGACAAACATCAGGAGCTGTAGTACAGAAGCAAGAACAGCTGAGCTTACATCTAGCAGCATGGTATTTTGCAGGCAAGCAGTCCCTTGTATAGGTGGTCCTTAAACCAAGTGTGATTATTATTATTTTTTAATTATTAATATTATTTTACTTTTTTCTTAATCCTTCCAAGATGATACGTTCTGTTTCTATAGCATGACAGCGTCCATTACGGAGAAGTTAGCTGGTATAATTCAAGTTTCTGTGGATGAATTCATGGTGAGATGGGCAAATGCGTAGCATTAAAATCTGGCAGTTTGCTATCTCCTACACTTGTATTCAGGGGAATTTGTTTTTCTTTGATTTGTTTGTTTTATTTAGTGTCAAATAGCTTTGCTAGGCAGAAGTTGCACTCCACATGTTTTCTAGTAAATAGCAGAGGCTTGCAGCAACCTGTGTAGTCTTAGCTCCTTGGATTGCATTTGCAAGCTCATTTCACCATTTCTGCTCTTAACCTTCAGACCTGCCGTGGGAAGTTGTAGCAGGTAAGTGTGCAAACTGAAACTGTGCCTGCATGTCTAGGATTTGGGTTATTTTCTCTATTGTCCCATTAAAGATTGGTTCTTGCAAAGCATTGATATGCCATACTCATGGATGAGTTGTTTTGGTTTTCCTCTGTCTTGAAATGTCTTCAATTAAGCAAGAGAAGATGATGATTTTTGCTTAATTGAATGGCTGTGATAAATACTTTACTAACCTGGAGGGAAAGTAGGTCAAGGTAAGATCCCTGATTGATACAGACAAGACTCAGAACAACTTAATTGCCTAGTGTTGTTCTGTGTTGTTTCTATGTAGCTATAACAATTCACCAAGTAACTTTCCTGGTAGATTAGTGTGCCAGGTGATGTCTCATACGGCAGTTGAATCAAGGAGAAAAAATACTCTTTTTGTCTTAGAAGCTGTCTTCATGAAAGTAGTAAGAATTAAAGCCTAACCTTGAAGTGATTCGTTCCCAATTCTGTTGTGTTTTTTGCCAAAGCCTTCTGTCACATCACCAGCAGTAGCTGTTCTGAATGATATGTGCTGCTTAGGTGCTGTCAGCCATCATGCTCTTCCTATTTCAGCTGTATTTGTTTTATTGCTTTTCAAGGCTTCCAACTTTTTCTTTTTAATTAAGAAGAGTGACAGTACCAGTCTGAGGGGAGCTGGTTGGTGTTTTCGTACAAGACTTCATTTCTGTTAGCTTTCATCACTTGAATCAGGTGCACGAGGAGTGTTGGTAGCAACAGTGTCACAGACCTTCTGGGAAGTGGGCAGCTCTTGTGCTGTGTTTCATTCTAGTGCTCTGTGGTGGCAGTTGAGACTTCACAAGTTCTCAGTGAAGAGCAGAACAGTAGTAACAAAAGGAAATAAGTGCTCTATACTCTAATGTGAATTATGCTTCTTAAGTTTAGTGTAGCTGAAAGGAAGAACTGGGTTTAGACATAGACTGAGAATCATGAAAGTTGAAAAAGATCATCTAGGGCAGCCGCCCACGAATGCACCGCCAATGCAGCCTGCTAATTTGTAAATGTGTAAGTCATTAGTTTTTTGTTTGTTTTTACGTACAGGATGCAGTAATTAGAGTAAGACTTCTTGCCTTTATCCAATTTGTTTCACTTCCTACAACTGTAATGTTTCAGCAGTTTTTCTTCTGTATTTTCTAAAAGTGTGATAATGTGTTTCCATAACTTGAGGCAAAGGAATGACTTCTGACTTCTGTAGGCTGCAATAAGGTTAATTTCTGTAATTATCTAATTCAGGTGCTGAGATGAATCTACTTTCTTCACAAATGGCCAATGTTTTCCACTGCACTGTTCAGCTTCCCATTCAGTCTCTCCACTGCCAGTTTGATCTTCCTGTAGCCCAACTTGCCTGACACATTCACATCTTCTGTTTTTGTCCCACATGCAGTCTGTTAGCAAGTCTGTTCTTCTACCACATCTATGGAGTCTGTTCTCACTGTGGGGCTGCTTTAGGTGCCCTGGCTTACTTCAGCGACAACAGCAAACTTTGCCCATCACCTGTCAAATCATCTTCCTTTCTCATCTTTCAGTCTAGTTGAAGCACACTGGTTTTGCTTTCAAGGCTTCTGTTCAAACTGGTATCAGTTATGTCTCTGCTCCCTCTCACCTTTTTCAGTCTTACGTTTTTTAAGTTACATGAAATTGCTTTCTTTTCTTTTTGAATCCATCTCAAATCATGTTTGTGAAAACTTTCAAAACTTTCTCTTGCTGTGAGTTTTTACTGTGTCCTGTCCGAAGCATCTTGCCCGTATCTGAACTGCGAGGTTTGTGGTTTCAGTAGTGAGAGGCAGACCTCTGCTCATATCTCAGTGGACGTATGTCTGTTTTTCAAGGTAATGCACTCCAGAGATGTGTTCCTACAGAGCTGAGGTCTCTGCTAGCACTTGGTGTATTTGGGGGATGAAAAGCATTTGGGCTACAGGTATAACTTCTCAGAAGCGTTGTAAGATGGCAAAGAAGTACCTTTTTGCCTTGTTCTATCTATATGTTGTCACAGCAATAGTAATAAGGCTGTTTTCAAATCTGAGCATCCTGGAAGGTGGTATGAAAGGCATCAGTGTTTTACAATGATAAAAGTATGGGATATGTTATACACTAAGTTAAAATTGTGGTTGCTACCCTGGTGCAGGTTAAGAGCAGGAAATCGTGTTGTGTTGGAAAATAAGTAATACAGTTTCCTTCTAGTCCTTGTGAACCAACTTGTTTGTTGTTTTTCAGACTCTTGGAGATGAAATTGATGTGGCTCTCTATTCACCACCTTTGCCGGAGTTTGATTGCAGTATGGTTGTCATCTTTGTAATTGCTGTGTTCACTGTGGCACTCGGGGCCTACTGGAGTGGAGTTGCAGAACTGTAAGTCTGTACAACAGAACTGATTAAATTAAATGGACTCAAATTCTGTGAAATCTGTAGCTGTTATAAGAAACAATGTTCTTTTGGGGTACTAGTTAAAGAGTTAGAAGACCCAGGTGCAATTAGATGCTTTCCCTTGAGCTTCTTCTCTATATATGTAACATTTGAAAAATCACAAAATTGTTGTGACCTAAGCTGCTTAGAGTTTTCAGCTTAAAATAATTTATCTTTGATTAACATTTCTGAATAGGAGGAGTCTGAAGGCAGGCATGCAAAAAGGTGTAACACAATGTAGACTTTCCTGGTCTCTTCCTCTGCTGTATCCCTCAGTAGGTCCTTGAGGAATCCTTAGCAGTAGATTGTACAAGTCCCAGAGGAATAATGCAGCTCTTGGCAGGATGAGTGAGAGTTGATGTTTTGATAATGTTTTGTTACCGTATGCCCAATAACTAGCATCATAACACTAATATCTGCGGAGAAAGTATCATCTTCAACATCCAGTGATGCAGGAGGTGTATATACATATATGGTCTGCACAGGGACCTGTACTGCCTTGTCCCCACAGGCTGGGTAGCACCTTCTGGGATGTCTGCACTACAGTTCTGTCACTGGGAGCACTCAGGAACACAATTCACTTGTGTCTGGGTGGCTCCAGCCAAAGTCCGCTCAGGCTTATCTACCAATGATCCGTGCGTTATCTGGTGGATGGCAGCAGAGCCAGGGGGCAGAGCAGCTCTGGGACTAGGTAGAGGAAATGAGATGTGTGTAAAAAGTATGGTGTGTGGCCAGAGCAAGGAAACAAGTGGATAGGAGGGGTTTCTGCATGGTGTTGGAAGACCGTGCAGCTTTAGTGAGTGAAATAAAGCATGCTAGGTGCACAGAACTTGTTTTAGTCTCAGGTTAAATTGGATGTAGCTGGTCTTGGATATCTGTGCACGCAGCAGGGCCAGCATGCTTTACTGCATACAGCTTCATGCTGTCTGTTCTAGTACTTTATTCCCCAGAACTCAGAGTGGATTGCATGTGATAACTGTGGCTTCCTCTTTCCCACCACTTGTTATGCAAATAGTGGTGATTTTTTGTTTTCTAAAGAGATTAAAGCAATAGAAGGGGGGATTCTTTCTTAAAGGTTGGATGTGATTATACTTCTTTTTTGCCCCACAGTGTTTTAGGGTATGGCTGCACTGAATGCTAAAATAACAAAATGTGATGCTGTCTCCCATTTTGGAGGAAAAAAAACTAGATGTAATTATATTAAACTTGTTAGACGTGCACTTTCATAAGTCTAGGCTGAGCTTTTTTTTTTTTTTTTTTGCTGCTTATTTAAAGCATGTTCTCTAAGGTGATTCATCTTGCTCCTATGGGCTTTTTTCTTTTGAAGGTAGTTGATTCAGTGCTGAATTCAGCATTTTGTTGTAGGTAGGCACTGGGATCCGTCAGGAACATGCTATCTGATGGGCAGGTTTCACTAGTGTCTGTACAAAGAGTAATAGGGCTATCTGCTCAAAGAACAGAGGAAAACACAACAGTTTGTCTCCTTATTTTGCATGGTGAGCTATAAATACGGAGTATGCATGCATAGAAACCTGACTTCTGGTGAAAATGTGTACTTTATGTCCCCCCCCCCTTCATTTACTCTGCGTTTTAAAGGTAAAAGAATTAGTTACTAGCTGGCTTTGTTACTCTTATGTGTGGGGGCTTTGCAGAAGCTTACTGTCTGTAATTGAGGTTTTAGACATTGCAATTTGCATGGTTTTAATTTGTCATAGAGATTGACTGTATTTAGTTCAAGATATTTTGAAGTCAGATGTGGTGCGCTAATAAAGCTGAGAGCACACATCCTAAAAAGGTAAAAAGTTCTGATATTAGACAGCTTTTCCTCATACTGATCAGGATTTTGATTAGGAATTCTCATTAAAGTTGACAATTCCTTTACTGGTGAAAAGGAAGGTGGGTAAAAACCTTTTTCTTGTGAACTGTGCTAAGTTAGAAGTGCACAACTTCATCAAAAAAGTTGAGAGAAAATCAACACACATTCAGCTTTTCTGAGATCTTTGAAGCCTGATAGAGATGAGGTTTAGGTCTAAATGCTGTCAGTTTAAATGCTTTATAAAAGACAATTCTGATCACAGTAGAACTTCTTCATAATCTCTCATCTGAAATAAATGTATTCGTCATTTTCCTAATATAGTGAGAATTTGAAAGCAACGGCAAGTCCTGGGGACAGAGAAACAAGAAGGAAGAAGGAGGAAAATGTTACTTTCACCACTCTGACAGTTATCTTGTTTGTTGTCATCTGTTGCGTCATGCTGATTTTACTTTATTTCTTCTACAAATGGCTAGGTAAGAAACAGTGGGTAATCTCATTTGATGTATTTTCTGCATGATCTTATTAGGTGTCTAAGTCTGAGAAGCTAGATTTCTAACTGAAAATAAGACTAAGGGGAGGTTTAGTTTGGATATTAGGAGGAAGTTTTTCACGCAGAGGGTGGTGATGCACTGGAACAGGTTGCCCAAGGAGGTTGTGGAGGCCCCATCCCTGTAGGCATTCAAGGCCAGGCTGGATGTGGCTCTGGGCAGCCTGTTCTGGTGGTTGGTGACCCTGCACACAGCAGGGGTTGGAACTGGATGATCTTTGAGGTCCTTTTCAACCCAGGCCATTCTATGATTTCTACATATGATTTTTTTTTTTTATTCTACACTCTGTCATTGAGGAGAAAATTGAAAAAATACAGTTACTAATGAAAAAAGAAGGAAGCTTTCTTCTACTGTCTTAGATCTGCCTGTACAGTGCTCATTCTGAGTGAAGTACTGTGGAAGAGGGGTGACTGATGAGGAATTTTAAGAAAGAAAGAAATCCTCCTTGATAAATACTGATGCTTCTGGGAAGATGACAATGAGTACTATTCTTTCGAGTCAAGTTTTTTTTTTTTGTTGACCTTGGGTTTGTGGTTGCAGTGCCCTCATTAAAGTATCAAGCTAAATGGCACTGCCCTGATAGAAAACACTGAGGCACAGCAGCAATAAGGTAGTTTCTTGAATGATGCAATTTGATTAAAGTCTTGTTTCCGACCTGTTGATTTTTTTCCTTCTGCAACCAGAAGACATGCACTTCTTAAAATGGCACTTTCTAGAGCAAATACTGTAACTTTCATTCTGAAATCAAATTCCTTCCAAATTCAGTATTTCTTGGAATTTTTTATAGTTCACCCTTCAATTTCCACAGAAGAACTTTCACAATGCTCATGTCTGGCTTTGTTCAGTTTTGGTTGTCTTGACTGTATGGGCAGTGCTATGCTGGCTAAACGTGTCTAAATAGAAGACTGATTAATCTTTTAATTTGATCAATAGTTTCAGCTTAAAAATTTCACCTGTTTACGCAGTTTCAAGAAGTTTTAGGAAGAAGTGAAGGAGACTTCTTAAAGGAGAAGGGGACAGGAGGATGAAGTGAAGAGTGAGGCCCTTTAAAGGAGGAGAAACAGAAGGGAGCAATAAATTAGTCAGGGAGAGAAGAAAATGTGAGTGGTTCAAAGAAAATATGTAACATCTTTTTCGGAGAAGCCTTAGTTCTGTGCTCTTTGGATCAGACGCAAACTGTTACCATGGTATGATATGCTGTTCTAGGGAAAATTCTGTATTTGATTAAAAACAAACAGCCAAATGAAGCCCCACCACGCTGATGTGATTACCATAGCATGTGAATGTCAATCCTAACATCAGTACTTGACATTAGGATCAAGTAACCAGCAAAACTATACAATTTCCCTTAGCTAGCTTCTCTGTGTAGACTAAATTCCAGATATTTCTAGATTTCCAACTTCCTTGTGTATTTCATACCTAAACTTTAAATAATGATTTAAGTTTTGGGTTACGGAATTTTCTCTGTTGTTGCTTTCTCTGTGATGCTTTTCTGGTAGCTGGAATTAATTCTGAGCAGGTCCAAGTTGATATGAAATTAAAAATCTGAGGGTACTACTCATACTAAACTAAAGAGTGTGGAGGAAAAATAAATACTTTAGGAAAAAAAAATCCAGACACTCCCTCAAGTTTTCTGGCTTTTATTGGTTCTGTTGCTTTCTTTGGTTCACTTATAAAAGGTTAAGCATACTTGCAGCTTCACAAATGAGAGGGAAAACAGATGATCTTTAAAGGACTCACACTGGCATTGTGCTTTAACTCAATGTTACAACATTACTATCTTGAATATACAGTACAGAATTGCACAAAGTATGCATAAACTTGTGATAGAAGCATACTATAATCATGGTCTTTAAAGCAGAACAGTGCTGATGTATGCATTTTTTGTTGCCTTTCTAGAGGTGCTAAAAGCAATTACCTATTTAAATTCTCAAATTGTGGCATAATTGTGTAACTGAAGTGCTACAAGAAGTGTTTCCAACACAGAGCTGCTTGTTTGCTCCCCTGCAGGGGTGTGGGGGAGCAAAAGGGAGAAAACTCGTAGGTTGAGATGGGATTTTTAAAGTAAAGAAAAGGCTGTGAGCACAAGTAGAGCGGATGGAGGAATTCAGTCACTCCTTCCCATCAGAAAGGCTGGTGTTTAACTAATTCCAGGCCTTCATCATATATAATGGCTACATGTGAACACAGATCCCTTAGATGTCTTGGGACTTCCTGTAGTCCTCCAGCCTACTTGCAGATGGACAGAAGTGTGTGTTCTGGGCTGCTTTGGTCACAGTTCCAAAATGTAGCACTATGCAGGCTGCTTTGAAGAAAATTAACTATAGTCCAGCCCAAACCTGCACATCTGTCTTCTTATAGATGTTAGAATTACTTTCTAACCAGACCTATGTTGCAATCAAGAAAAAAACCCAAGCGAACTACTGTTTCTGTTGTCTGCCTGTATCTCAAGGAGCTTACTGTAAGTCAGGATTTCCAGGATATTACAAGTTGGAACTCAGAATGTAAAGACACTTCCCAACCAGGTAGCTTAATAGAAATTTTGGAAGGGGTAGCATGTTCAGAACCCTAAAGAGCCACTTAAATCATCAGTCTGATCTTGTAGTTGCTGAAATTTTTATACATGAACAGGCAAAATGACTGCAGGGAAATTTGATGGGAGGAGTATTAACAGAAATTGAGAAAGCTGGTAGTTCTAAAAAAATACATCAATTTTAGCTATAACCAAAGAAATGCATCTCAAAGCAGTATCAGATGTCATTTTTTTGTTGAAGGAAGAGAAGAAAAAGGTTGGGTTTTGGTCTTTGGTTGTAGATGTTCCTTTGTTGATTTTCAGTTCTTTTTATTTTATTTTTATTGCTATTCAGAGATTTCAAAACTGGTGTCTTGAAGAGAACTAATCATGGCAGAGACATTTCAAATTTTGGCCTTTTTTTTTTTTGTAATCTGTTGACTGTGATCTCCAACAATGGTGCACTGAGTAGTGCTACAACTGTTAACAGTTTGCATCACGTGTATGTTCCTGTTTACCATGCTTTTTTCCCCACTGTATTTTGTCACTGACTCCTGTCTCTCACTCTTTTTATCTAGTGTATGTTATAATACTGGTCTTCTGCTTGGCATCTGCAATGAGCCTGTACAATTGTCTTGCTGCATTAATAGGAGAAATCCCATTTGGGCAGTGCAGGTACTGTATGCCTCTCAATTTTTATAAGGTGTCTTTTGGGTATCTTCTGGTTTCTACTCAAGGTAGTGTGAAAATGTGAATGCAGTTTGATAAAGTCTGCTGTTGCCAAAACTCCTGAGTGTTGGTGAAACAAAGGGACGGATGAGGGGGTGTGAGGATGAGAGCACTTTGTACTGCACAGCACAGGTGTGTGTTTTGTCTGTTGCGGGCTTTCACTCAATTACTTTTCTTTCAGGATTGTGTGTGGCAACAGAAATATTGAAGTGAGGCTTATTTTTCTTGCTGCATTCTGCATAGCAGCAGCTGCTGTTTGGGCTGTGTTCCGAAATGAAGATAGGTAAGTGATGCATCCTGACTTGAAAGGGTAATATGAATAATTGTCCTCAACAAACTTCCTGTTGTGCAACTCATTCTGGCACATGATGTCCTTCTAAACTCCAGTGCCGATTTCAAAGAAATTATAAAAGTATTTATGAAACTTACCAAGTATGAGAATAATAGAGAACAAAGCTATACAAATGAACTGTGTGGTAATTTGGAGTTGCAAAAAAATTGTGAAGGTGAGGACCAACTAGCTTGGTTGTTACTGATCACTATGGAATAGAAAGGTGTAGAAATAGGAATGTAAGCATGAGATCATAAATAAATACTGTAGTAAAATCCTCAGTACTGGAAGCAGGGCTTCTGGTCCATTTCCTCACTGAGCAAGTGAGCAGCCGTGTAAGTGAACAGCAGCAGCCTGCACTGTCCTCTGCTGAACTCATTTTCTGTGCACAGCAGTGGGATTAGGGAATAGCATAAAAGCTACTGTATTTTTGCAGTTCCTTTAGCAGTACTTCATAAAAAATAGCTTCATGCTTTTTGTTCCCTTTTGCAAGCTTGCTATGTCCAGCACAATCCAAAATATCAGTATTATATATAGATGCCATGAGTAACATGGACAACGTGTGAACGTGTGTTCTTATGTTTAGGTGGGCTTGGATGTTGCAAGACATTTTGGGAATTGCTTTCTGCCTGAACTTCATTAAAACACTGAAAATGCCCAACTTTAAGGTATTGTAAGTTACAGGGCTTTTTTTGGTTTTTGTTTTGTTTTTTTCTTTCTTTTCTCTTAAAAAAGGTTTTATAATACCATGTATACATAAGTTCAACATCAGGAGATAGTTTTTCAGTACTTAGGAAGTACTGGAAAACAATAATTGTTTGCTATTTTTAATAATGAAAAATAAAAAATTGGTATGATGTTTTTTCCCTTTTTTTCCTCCTCCATTCTTTATTTATTTTTTAACATTGTGTTACAGTAATTTTAACAGAAACTAATTCTGTAGTCTTTGAAAGCCTATAGTAACAGTTCTTTTGTTTTGTTTTTTTCTTTCTGCCAGTCCTGTGTGATACTTCTAGGCCTTCTTCTTCTCTATGATGTGTTTTTTGTCTTCATAACACCATTTATCACAAAGGTATGACTGAATTTCTCTTCAAAATAAAAATAACATCTGGTCACTGTGGCAGTATTTTTGTCAGACAGATTAGTATTTTGGTATTCTTGAGGCAGAAATGCAGACTTCCTTTTCTTTCTAACCCTTAAAGACAGCAGTGGTTTAAATTCCTATTTTATATGGGTCATAGATCACAGTGCTTGTTTAAGTGCCATAAATTTCTTAAGTGAGTTAAGTCTTCTGCAGTCATAGAGCCAGAAATACTCTCTCCAATTGTGTGACAGGGTGATGATGAGAAATGACTGTTCTCCAGTTTTCTTCCTTTTCTTCCTTCTTTTGCTTTCCCTTTATGAAACATGCTCTTGTACTTTCTGCAGTGCTCATTTGCAGTATGCTACGAATTGTATGCAAGCATACTTTCTCTTCTTTGGAAGCAGAAAGGTCATGGCAGAAAAACCTGGCACATCTTTATCTAAAATTTAGCAATACCTGGTGGACTGGTTTGATGTTTTCTTTTTTTTTTTTCTTTTTCTTTTTTTTCTAAGTCATTTTATGCTGAATGGCGTGTTCTTATACTGAAAACAGTACCATGTAACACTGCTTTACTTTTAATGTTCAGGAGTTTTCCTGAAATTTTCTGGAAAAAATTGTAAGATGAAGTGCAAGCACTTCTTGTAGATGTAGTACAAGAATGCTTTGGTGTATTAAAGTGCTAACATTGGAAAACCAACCTTAATTTCAGAATGGGGCAAGTATAATGGTCGAAGTTGCAGCTGGTCCCTTTGGAAACAGTGAAAAGGTATGAATTTTTGTTTTAACATTCACAGCTTATGAATACTGACATTTTGTAGCTAATTCGTAGTGTGCTTTTCGGCATAACTTTCTCACAAAATATAGCCAGCTTTTGCTATTTTCTTGTAAGTATTAAATACCTGTTGACTTGGGTTTGATCCTAGAATGATGGAAACTTGGTGGAAGTCCCTACTGAACGCTCAGCTCCCCATGAGAAAGTAAGGATTGTATTTCAGATACTGGATTTTTAAATCATTCCCTCTGAAAAGACTATTCTTTTGGGGAAAACCTGACTATCCAAATTTCTCTTCAGGGCCTGGAAATCGTTGATCAACACTGTATTGTTAGGATAATAATCCAGACTTGCTATTCTCATTATATGATTGAATGCTGTCTTAAGTTGTTTTTGGTGTGTGCGTATTATTTGTGAATCTTAAATTCCAGTTTATCTATTGCCTTAGGCTTTGTCCACTCCTTGTTGGTTTCTGGTTTTCACTTTAGGTCCTACCTATTTTGATGTCCTGCATTAGTGACACATTAATGATACTAAAACTGCTCATTCATTAAAAAAACAAACAAAAAAGAGCCACCGAGATGCTTTAAATTAGATTTATGTGGGCTTCTAAAATACTGTTTTACAGTTACCTGTGGTTATTAGAGTGCCTAGACTTGAATACTCAGCAGCGACACTGTGTGACATGCCCTTTTCATTGCTGGGTTTTGGAGACATTATTGTCCCAGGTGAGCAGACATTTTTTGCAATTGTAACTTACGGTTTTGATTCTCAACTGGCTTAAATTAGGATTTATTCTACAGAGTAATTATTAATCAAATGCAACAGTTTGCATTGCTGTTAGTATGGAATACAACGAAAGCCAGAGTAGAAGAGAGCTTGGTGTGTTACAGTACACTTGAATAATGATGAGGTTTTGTTTTTTTTATTACTTTTCTTTAGCGTTGCATCTTTTGATCATGTGAGTTTCATAGATAAATCCAGTTGTCAATAGTAATGAAATCTCACTGAAATCTGGCAGAAAGTAAGGATTCTGTGACTTAATAGCATTTTTGTGTCATAGACTGCATAATTAGAGTTGAGGTAATGGAAAATGTCTCGTCAAGTTTTTCTGTCCTTCTCAGAAGATCTGAATTTGGCCATAGCTCAACTTGGAGTCTTGGGCAAATTAGGCACAAAGCACCATCTCGTGATGACTCTCCCTTTTCCTGTGATCTGCACCGAAGCAAAATAGATGATTGCTAAGAGCATTAAAATTCTATTGAAGAAAAGTGTTAAAACTAGGTTGTTACTTTTCTGTCTTGGTGCCTTTGAAGTAGCACTGAAATAACACAAAGTACTTACCTTGCTTAAATGTAAGAAAACCTCTTATTACCCATCTCAGTAGCATATTTGTGCTGTGGTTTAGATTTTTCAATACCTAATGCAGGATTTCTGAAACTGGTCCACAGCTTCCCTGAAAAGAATTGGGAAGAAGATAACACACAGCGAGGGGAACTCTGACTGTAATTTCTTTTTATGCTGCTTTGATTTGGGTAATTGAGGAGAAAGGAATTCAGGACTGAACTACTCATTAAACTATTGGACTGTTTTTCCTCTCTGTTCAAGGCCTTCTGGTTGCCTACTGTCGAAGATTTGATGTTCAAACAAGTTCTTCTTCTGTATACTATGTTTCCTGCACAATAGGTAAATCGAGATATTTTTTTTTCCAATAGTAGTAATCTTCATGCTATTTTTTTAATGGCAGAACTACATAGTTTTCTTCAAGTAAAGGCTTAATGTTGTCAAATCTTTTCATAAATTTTTTAGTGTGACCGCCCACGCTTTAGGTGAGTATTTTTATGATAGATGCTTTGAGAAAGCATGCAAATACATAACGATCTATTGTCCCTCTTCCATTATATTAGCAAGGTAGATACTAATTAAAGAAAAAAAATATTTTCCTGGTTTACTACACTACTGGTTTTGTTTAAAAATATACTTTCTCTTGATCGTGTTTTATAGCTTATGCCATTGGTATGGTGCTGACTTTTGTTGTTCTGGCATTAATGAAGATGGGACAACCTGCCCTTCTCTACCTTGTACCGTGTACACTCATTACTAGCTCTCTTGTTGCTTGGAGGCGCAAAGAGATGAAAAAGTTCTGGAAAGGAAGCAGTTATCAGGTAGGGTGGATGCCTTGAATATTTTGGTTCTGTTAATTCCTTTGTATGTAAGTACTTGGTAATACCAGCAATCCATTTATTTTTTCTAGTCTTAATGGTTAATCTTCTATAAAGAAAAGGAAGGAGCTTTGACTCTTTGAAAATCTTAGCCTTGTGTGTGGTATGACAGAATGAAACTTGAGGAAAATGAAATAGCTGGTTCAGCACTCACAGAAGGTCATTTCTTCCTTTTTTTTTTTTTAAACAGTGCTTATCTATCATCTTGATGTGGTATAATATGAGTCACTGAGTTGAGTATGCAGATTCCAGTCTGCAGTAGCAGTCCAGTATTAAGAGATGGTTCAAGAGGGCTGGTGATGTACAAGAATCTTAGACACTAGTTCCTGTGTGTCACTGGCGTTTTACATTGTCAGGATGATATGGAGTGTTCAACAGCAAAGTGTCTGGATGGTTATCTAACTGTTTCCTATCCCAGTGCACATGTACAGTCCTGTGGGATTCTGCATCTCCCCTGAGGTAATCTCTGCCACTACCCAGGTATTGCAGTACTTCAGTACCAGCAGCCATCTGCCTCTGCCTGTGGACACGCACACCTTGCCCTGATTGTGCCACAGCTGTGGTAACTATGTGTCAGGGGCCCCTGCCAGCTGGCATTTATTCTAAGACTGATCTCAGTATTGCTCTAAATTTAATGCTAGAGACCTGAAATAAAATGTTGAGTTCAGAAACTATCTCCTGTATGTGGGCTGTGTTGAACTCAGCTCAGAGAATGGGTAGAGAGTTGATCGTGGAAGCTGGTGATGCAGAGAAGCAGCTTTTTACTCAGCTTCTGGATTGCAAAGTTGAAGTGGAGCAATGGAAAAGCCACTTGGTGGCAATTCCTCTAAAAGTAAAACTGGTAGTCGTGCAGCTCCTGAGGTATTGTCAGTTAAGCGTTGCCTCCTGTTGAGGTAATCAGTGTTTTGCACCTGTGCCTGCTGAAGGCTGACTGGCTTTACAATTGCTCAGGAAAAGATTATCACTTTAACTAGCTACCATTGTATCTTTGTCTACAAAAGAGAAGACTTTTTGTAGGTCTAGCACATAGAAATGTATCTCTGTAGGTCCTAATGAGTTTGGTTTACCATCCATTTGAGTACAAATTGGTGGCTGTTTGCAATTCTGGAATATGTGTTACATATCAAAATCCATCCAATCGTAACTGACTGTTGGGAAAAGAGCTTCACTATTTATTTTCCTCGCTTGAATTCTGAGTAAGGTCAGCCTATTGGCCTAAGCAAACCTGGCAAATCTCTTTAGCAACAAAAATTTCTTGCACTTCTAATAGCAAAACTCATACTTGGGAGAATTATGTTGCCATAGTAGTTACTTCACGTCCTTTAAACTGGTTCCTTGAAGGATTAAAACTGCTGTGAACTTTAGCATGTTTTGAGGTCAGATGATCTCATTTCTGGCACAGTTTAAACTGCTGATTTCCACCCCCCTCTACTCCACCCCCAGTTAGACTTGTCTCTGACTGAACGCTTCTGTGTAACTTTTAGTAAAACTCTTCCTTTTCTAGAGTTTTCCAAAGATCTTTTCTATGTTTTCTTTTCCTGAGGATGTTATTCAAGTTATGCTCACAGAATGCTGTCATGTTGACCCTTTTCATACATTGTCCTCCCAACATAAGGCTGTAATTTGAGCTGCCCTTACTGATGCAAATAAACAAACAAAAAATCCATGCAATCACAATGTCCAAATCTCCAGCTTTGAGTGCTTGTTCTGAGGAGGAAAGATACAGGAAGGAGACAAGATTACCTTTGGCTACCTTGAGCTTGCTGAAATAATTTGGACTTGATTGAAAGTGCTCCATGGATAAGGGGTAATCAGACATCTGGGGAGCTTTGCTTTGTCCTTATGGGAACAGTGAAACCTTGCAGACTTGTCAGGGCAAAGCATGCTAAGATAGGGGTACAGCAGGATGTACAGGGTATCAGATGACTGAGCTTCATGAATGCTGCTATTTCTTGAAATCCACTAGTTAGCTTTTTTTTTTTCTAATTTAAAAATAAGTTGTCATTGTTGTATATGATTTTAATAATTGAATGAATTTTATTTAGGTATCGGACTCTCCCAGGACGCCTTTGCTACAAGGTGTGCTTATAGCCTTCTTTTAATGCAATTTGATTAATCATCTTATGGGATTTTTTTGCTTTTTGTCCCCCTCTGCTTCTTTTCATTCTTCTTCTCATCTATTTTCCTTTCAGTTTTTTCAGAGTAATTCATTAGAAAGGAGTTAGCAGTGAAGTCAAGTTGTAAATTTGCTTTTATTCTCAGTTGTTGTTTTTTCCTTTAAAGGAGCACAAAAAACTTTATAAAATGTGAATGGAGCCATGATTCTCAAGACCGAAGGAAGGCTTTGTACTCTTTTTTTAATTCTTTAACTTCCCAAATCCCTAGGAGTAACTTCAGGTGTTTAAAAGTGATGGTATTTGTGCTGTTATTAAATACGTGCAAGTTCCCCTGCTAATCGTTGTGTGCCACTGCATTGGTAAGAAACCTTCCTAGAGCTAAACAACAATTTTATTGTCTTCTGTCTGTTAGAATGCTAAGCATTTTAATTTGTCTTTAGTAACTGCTTCTGCAGTCTCTCTGTGATCTTGCTGCTTAGCAATTTACTTCATCTTCTACTGTCTGCAGTGCTTGCAGCAGGACAGGAAGTAAGGATTCAGACCAGCTTTTGAGGTATTGCTGCTGTATGGTTCCTAGACCATACCAAGAAGGTTTCGCCTCGGTAGGCTGAAGCTCGTGACTGCTGACACAGACATGGTTTTTATTTTCACTTCCATTTTCGCAAGCACAGCACGTAGAGAGCAAGGCAGATTTCCAAATTTCATGTTTTTGCAGAATTTAAGCACCTGAATATAAGCTTGAATTACAGACAGCAGACTAGCTGTGTATGTATGTTTAAAGATTTTACCTTTACTTGTCCGCTCTGTGCTGAAGAAAATTTTAGATAGTGAACTATGGCTGAGTGCAATTTAAATTCTGAACTAGAAAGTACTTTTCTCATTAGCTTCTGTCTTCTAATAAAGTGTACTTTAACAAGTTAAGGTTGATTTAAAAGCCTTTGTAGTAAAGAAACTAGATACAAACCCAGAAGGAAGCTAAGAAGTGGGAGGGATTGGATACACATTAAAATCTGATGGCCAGACTGTATTGCTGCTGTAAAGTTTATAGTACAGATTTTTCTGGGTCTTTTAGTTTGCTTATACTCCTCAGATATGTCTGTGTGACGATGTTTGATACTTATTTCCTAGTTGTCACCTTGAAAATACTGTTTAGTTTTGATTGGTACAATCTATGAAATCATTTCAGTAGCACCATGGAAAATCTAGCAGTTGTAGAATTTTCTAGTTGTGCAAATAGTCTTGCCAACTTTTTACAGCCAGTCAATAGGAAGTGCTTAGAAATGTTCCTTACCTTTCTCTGAAACAATAAATCAGCAGGCTGGCATGTTACACAGCAAGCATCTGCTGTTTTGTACTGTCAGTTTAAATTATGTTTTCAAGACGCTTGTGAATTAATCACAGGTGTGGTTTAAGAATTAGGTGAGTGCAGTGTTATTGGAGTGAATCTTATTTTCTAGTGTGTAGAGGTACTACGTACTCTTTTATCTGTCATGACACCCCATGCAGCCCCCCAAAAATGTCAGGAATTCAGATGTAAGAAAAAGGCTGGTGAATTTGTTCCACTTGAAAAATGTTTGTCAGCTCCCCACAATGTACAGTCTGATGTACAGGCTTGGAACAACAATTCTGTCCAAATATTAGTATCTTCATCTTGCTGCTGGCTGTTGTAAAGATTTCTGTTGCTTCAGCATTGGCTTTGAGGATGCAGTTATTCTGAGAGAACCTACAACTGAAATGAACTTATGCAAGAAGCTACTTAAGGGAAGTCTACACGTTTAGAAAGCCATCTGTTGTGCCTGACTTCCAAGCTGTGGGCTATCCTTGTCATACATTGTGGAGAGATTCGAAATAGCAGGTTTTTTGGTCTTGTGAATTTTATGTATCAGAAAGCCCAAAATACCTTTAAGTTTAGAATCATTGTAGAATGCCGTGGGTTGAAAAGGACCTCAAAGATCATCCATTCCAACCCCTTGCTATGTGCAGGTCACCAACCACCAGACCAGGCTGCCCAGAGCCACATCCAGCCTGGCCTTGAATGCCTGCAGGGATGGGGCATCCACAGCCTCCTTGGCAACCTGTTCCAGTGCATCACCACCCTCTGCGTGAAAAGCTTCCTCCTAATATCCAACCTAAATCTCCCCTGTCTCATTTGAAAAACATTCCCCCCTGTCCTATCGCTATCCACCCTCGTAAACAGCCATTTCCAATCGTGTTTATATGCTCCCTTCAAGTTTTGGAAGACCACAATGAGGTCTCCTCAGAGCTTTCTCTTCTCCAAGTGAAACAAGACCACTTCCCTCAACCTTTCCTCATAGGAGAGGTGCTCCAGTTCTATTAGCCGTTCTGGTTCTAAAGGGATCTCAAATATTCGTTAAGCAGAGACTTTAAATATTAAATACATATTATGTCATAACCACATTTTGTGCTGCTTATCTGATTCAGAAAAGAATCTTTCATGTTGGGATGCAGTGAATTATTGTGAATAATGTTAACTCTTCCTTCTGGAAGCAGTTTGTCACTTTAATGTGGGAAACATTTTACAAAAATACTTTCCAACACTGTCCTCTCTACGCCAGCTGTTGGACGATACTCCCTAGGGTAAAGGGGAAGCCATATTCACCATACTCTGTGTAATGTGGTACTGGTTGGTTTTCTTTTTTAATTTTTTGTTTGTTGTGTTTTGTTTTTCCTGGAAACAGATAATTGAATCCTCATTTAAAATGACTTTGGTTTCTGTAATTGTAGGGAGTGTTTTGCTTTGGTTGACTTTTGATGTGGGTTTTTGGTCACAGTACAGGGCCAATATTCTAGATATACTGAAGTGAATGTAAAGTTTACCATTGTTTGGTATTTGCTGCTAGACTGCATGTGTGCTATTGCTATTCTTAGGTGTGTCAGCAAGCCTTAATTCTCCTAAATTCTGATGTGTGAAGATAAGAGGTGTGAAAAGACCTCTTTTGGTCTTAGTTACCTTGATAGTGTGCCCACTAGACTCCTAATCCTTACTCCCAATCCCAGTACCTTGTTTCTGGTTGTCTCAGCTTGCTGTACAACATGCTGGTGCATCTGGGTTTAAAGCAGCTTAGTTGAAATAACCTAATTTTAACAAGATATGTTTGCATACCTTGGATTGACCCTGCTACGTTTGTATAAAAGGACGTGGCACAGATGTGGGTCATAGCTAAAGAGGAGAGATTAAGAGAATGACTCTTTTTTGCCCTATCTGGAGAGTCATATTGTGCTTAAATGCTTGTGATACAACAGTGTTGAAGTTTAAGGGTAGTTCAGTGGGTGCCCGTCAGGAAAGTAATCTTGTCCTCATCACATGGAAATCTACCCTGCTTGGAAGGCATGTAGCCAGCAGCTCATTCATCCATGCCTTTGTGTCCCTTTTACTTCTAAGCAGGATGGGTCACTCTTGAAGAAATTATGTAGGTTTTTCTACCTTTTGATGCTGAAAGTATTATGCCTTTGCCCTGATAACCCTGCCATGCTACTCAGGAGCCCCTGAGATGTTCTGTTTTCAGCAGTGCTACTGCTTTCATGTTTTCTGTCCCTGTGTGTCAGTTGTTAAAACTATCCAAAGCTTCCCAATCTTTGGCCTCCTGTTAATGATGAAGTTCTCCAACTGGAGGATCTTGGTTTGTCATGCTAACAAACGTGCCTACTACCTTTGTGATCAGTGCCTTGTCCCAGGAATGAAACCAGAGCCCTTGTTTTTCTCTAACAGTAGAGCAGTGGATAGCGAAACAAGCTGCTTTTTCGTCTGGGAAGAACAAAATTGTCCTGTGTTACTCAGGTGACTTCTAATCAGTTGCATTAATCTGAAGTTAAAATTGATTGTGCAGTAATCTAGTTCATGTTGTCTTCTGCAGCACATTTTTACTGTTCCAATTCCTTTGTTCTTTTTAAGATGATAGGAAAGTTTACAAAGGACACATTTGCAGTACACAGCTAGCTTGTACTGTTATGAAAAAAGGAAGTCTTTTCTATTCAAGCTATTGCTTACTAACTTTAAGTGTTAAGCAGGATCTAGGCTCTATTTCCAGTTCTCCAAAGTGTGTCTTGAAATTTTTTCTTTACCTCAATCTCTTTTTTTTGTTTTCCATTTCAACAATTGAGACACTTTTGATGTGTACACTTAATTTCTAGAAGAATACTTGAATCTTTGGACAGTAAATGCTTTTATAGTGGAAAGCATTAACCAAGATAACTTTGATTACTTGGCTTGAATACTTTTCTGATCTACATAGAGGACTTCCTATCTGTATGCTGCTAAAATGCACTCCTAACATATGTTTAATTATATTTCTCTTAGCTAACAAATACTTGTACCAGTAGGGGTAAAGCAATATTTCTATATAAAGAACTGTCCTCTTTTTTATTACTTTTTGCACCTAGATGATGGAACATCTGGATTACCCAGGAAATGAAGAAGGCACGGCACCGGCCAGTGAGCAGCCTGGAGGACAATAACATGTAGGATTCTGGCTTAAAATAGTATTGAAATTTTTTACAGATGAGTTGCAGTAAATTTGGTGAAATTTTCTAGAGTATTTCATGCTCTGTGTAGAAGGGTTTTTACTCATGCACCTATATTTTTATGACAAATATTGTTAATAACATAAGAGTAATCAAAATAGATCTGCATTTTTACAGCCAAAACATATCTAATAAAACTGTGCCTTATTTTGGTTTAAATGAATGGATATTTTCTATGCAATTTTCCAAATGTTCTCCTATACAGTGTATTTTTATAAAATTTTCTTGCCCTTATCACTTTGCATGAGATGTCTTGTTAATTTTGAATAAGGCTGGTCAAATTTAATTTAAAAAATAAACAGTAATAGCAGAATTCTTCACAGGATTTCTTTCCAGATTTTGAATGTGAAGACAGATATTAATGTAACTACAGAATGAAACTATAGTTCTGCAAGTAATTGAAGAAACAGTGTGTAATGTTAATCTATGTAGATCGTAAGCCATAAAATAGATAACAGGGCAAATTTTAATTTGTAGTTGTGAGCTTTTTTTTTTTTGTTTCATTTTTCTTGGTGGGATTTTTTGTTTGTTTTTTTCTCTGTAGTTTCACAGGCTTATGCCTTGATCATGAAAATTGTTAAGCTTTGATGCACATCTTTGGATTATATGCATTGTCAACCATCAAAAACACTAAAGGTGTGTGTGGGAGGTACTTACAGGGTGGCACTGGAAACTTAGATGCAGCTCCTGGAGTAGCTGGCAAACAAGACAGTGTTAAAGGCCAGAAGTTTTTGTTCAACAAGTGTGATGTAAATCTTTAAAAGGGGAAAAAACCTGGAATTTTATGTCTGGACTGGTTCTTCTCTTACCTGTCAGAACTTGATCTATATATGTGGTCTTCATTTGGCTTTGCATCAGTTCAAAGAGATGGGGGATGAGAGGGCACATGTTTCTAGCTTTTGTATCTGTTTGTATCTGTACTGCAGCTTTTTTTTTTTCTTTCTACATTAAAGAAACAACTGTTTTTGAAAATTCATTGTGGTTGATAGACAAACAACTGGTTTGAATAGCATTAGCGCTGCTTGTGTTCGTTAAGACCACTCAGTGCTTTTGTTTAACTTGATGAATCCTAATTTGTTTTAGAGTTTTTATACTCTAAAGTTAAGAACTCTCAAAGACTTGGAAAAGGAAAATTGGTTTGAACCATTACTTTGCTTTTAGAAGAGGTTGAGTTTGTGTGCTTGTTTGATGCTTTTTTTTTTTTTTTTTTTTTTTTTTTTTTTAGTTCTTTTGTGGGGGGAAACTGCAAATTGAGGGGATTAGGCATAGAAAATTGGTAAAACTGTAATGCTAACAATTTACACCAAAGAAAATTGGAGAAGTCAACTACAAGGAATCACCGAGTTCACTTACTGCTACCATCAGGTAGTCATGAAAACGTTTTTCCTATTTTTAATTGAATGTAATTCCTAAAGTCAGTACAAGTCGAAGAACCATACAGAAAACAACCAAATAAGCACATGCTGGGCAATGGCAGCGCAGCCCTTCCTGCAGTGCCTCACATAAGTGCCTCAGTGTTGGTCTGAAAGTCACCTCTAGACACTAACAGTTAGGGGTGTGTTGGCTCAGGAGAACTTATACTGGTTAAATCTGGCTTAGCTAGATTTACTTTGGAAGTATGCTAATTAAGACAACTGTAAAACTATGTTGTCAGTTAAAAAAGGCTTACTGCAAATGTACTGCTTGATGTAACTTATATCAAGTTTAAACTGTTTTGTTCTCAAGAGTCCTGATGTAAACAAACTTACAGTCTCAGTGTCAGTTGTTGCTCTTCACACAAATTGACCATGGTGCCAGTTGATACGGGTAAGATAACCGCCTTGTTTGTAGCTTTGTAACTTCTCTAAGAAAACAGGAAGCGTTTTCAAGTTACTAATTGCCTGTCATACCTTTCTTGATCTAAGCCTGAGCTGACAGCTTCACAATAAAATGGTCTTGCACACTATCTTTAATTTTTATTTAATTCAGGCAGGTGGGCTAGCTGACACTTAATCAGTTACAGTATTCCTTGATGTTCTGACAGCAGACAGAAAATTCCGTGCTGATTTGTTGTCATGGTCTTTGGCAAGCCCAGTACCTGCCAAAGCTAAGTGGTTGTGAAGAAGTGTTTGGAAATTCCTGAAAGACATGACGCTGTAACTCACTGCAAGTCGGAGTACTCAGAGCTCTCAGAACCTTTGTGAACCTATGTGAAATGACTTCTTTTTCTGTGAAATCTTCTGTGTAGAGGATTTATGTAATTTTTGCCTGGAACTGATAATGGTACTGATAATGGACTAGTATAAATTAAGATGATCGTTGTCAACAGGAGTGTGCAGTCAGCGGCTGGCTGTGGAATCTCTGTTGTGTTCTGTGCCTGATTATGCTTCTTGCCTGACAATTCCTGAGGTTTCACACATGTGCTGCAATTTGATGGGATGTAAACTAACTTTTTTCTTTTATAAATGCTTAGGAGCTTTGTTTACAAAAATGACGGAATTTTAAATTTTATATAAATAACAAATTAGTTCTGACTACTGAAATTAAGTTTTTATAAGCTTAATAGAATTCATAGCAAGACTTTTAGTGGTTTTGAGTGTTTCTAATGTTAAATTTGGTTGGGCTAAACACTATGTTAAAATCATTTTTAATAATATAAAAACCTTGCTACTTTACATTGTATGTTTACTGACAACAACCCCCTTTCTCATGACTCTGAAGTTATCACTTTAAGATTGTTATTAATAAATGTTACATGTGTTTAAAAAACAAAATAGTTGAGCAGTTGCTTTGATTCATCTTATTGTGAAAAAATGGGAAAATAGTTACAATTCATCATACTAAGTGAATTAAAATGCATTTTATCATCCCCGTAAGCAGTGTAGATGCAGTTCTTATCCATCCTGCCTTGGGTGTAGAAGTTATGATTCTGACCTATCTGCCGGCTTGTTGTTTTTTTTCTCCTCCTCTTTCTTTCATTCTTCCTCTTTTTTTCTTCACTTTAAGGTTGATCTGAATAGAGGGTGAGTGCTGATGTCTGTGAATTAAACATCAGTTTTACTGGGCTAACTCAGCAAATGCTTGTTGCACAGCTGTTAATCATGGGGCTCTGTGTAAGTATACCTGACAAACAGTGGTGAGTTAAAAATTTAACACGTGCAAGCTTCTTAATTGTAACAAGCTTATTTGCAAGCAGCCTAGGAAACAATGCTGGAAAAGTGTCATTGAGTGGAATGCACTTAGTCTGAAATGTGAAGGCCAAGCAAAAGCCACGCTTCAGTAGTGAAAACCAGGCTGGGTAAGAAGAAATCACTGAATGTGAATATTTTGATATGTGATCCTTGAGACATCCTTAGAACTCTGTGATTCTATTTGTATTAAAAGTTGAATGGATTTTTAAATATTTCACCCTCTTCTGCTCATGTGCTGGAACCTGTGGTAACATTTATTCACAGTAGTTGAGCATTTAAATAGGAGAAAACTCTCCCAGACATTGTCTTCCTTTAAAGTCAAAGAGAGGGTGGTGGACTTGTGGTACTTTCATTTGGCGTTGGAAGCTGTCTTGCTTAAGTTGTGCAGGAAATCTCTCTTCCCACTCAACCAAGTCTGCAGGGTGGAGGAGAAACTCAGCTGTTGTATTTCAGTCAGGATTAACAGCATCTTAACTTGTTCTTCCGTAACTTTTTTTCTCCCACTAGAGCTTGAACTGCAAGGTGACTGAAGTGTTCACTGAGTTAGGGAAGAGGAAACTTAGACTTCTGAAGAGTTTGTTCACGTGTGAGTAATTTGAGAATAACTCCCAAGCACAGATCATGTAGGTCAGGAATAAGAGTTGAATGTTAGAGTAATTGTTGCAGTTCATATTATTATTATTTTTTGTTTACAACAATGTGAATATGTAGGTGAATCCTTGAACGGCTCTCCTGTTTTAAAAGGTCAGCCACAACATAGGCTACTCCAAAGAAAAAACAGCTTCTAGCTCTAATTGTCCTTCCTGTTGTGGAATTCAATCTCAACTGCAGTGTAAAGTCCTGCTCTTGCACACTTTGTGTATGTATTGGCTCAGATTATAGGAGTTACGAAAACAAATTATATGGGAAGTGAAATTAAATTATATTGAGTTATCTTTGACGAGAATTTCACCTACTTGTGCATCAACCCAAGTCATAGGTGACTTTTTTTTTTTCTTTTTTTTTTTTTTTGTGGCCTATTGGATCTTGCTGACTAACCTTAGTCAGCACTGCCTGTTCTGGAAGTATTCTGCTTGCCAGCAGTGTATAAAGATATCACTTAAGTGCTGAAATATATACTGCTTTTTTACATTTTATTGTGTGGAAACCAATTGAGTTCTGCTGTACCCATCCAAATGTTTGGCTTTGTGAATAGGAATGAATGGCTTAAAGCAACCTTCAGTTATCTTTTCTTCCCCTTATAATTTTTTTTTTAAACATAGAGGAGTTAGGAAGAAGATGCAAATGCAATAAGCAAACTGTTTTTGTCCTGTTTCCGACATGTTCTGCTGTTACAATTGGTGCGTTTGACATTTCTGTAAAACCACAAATTCTGTAGCCTTCAAAATTGCAAGAAGGAGGTGTAAATTTTCTTCTAAGAAAGTGAGTTATTATTACTAGTTAATAGGTGTTCACCTGCTTTGAGACTTCTCAGTGGTGTCCAGTAACAGGACAAGAAGCAATGAGCACACACACAGAAAATTCCATAATAAATCATAAAGCCTTTTTTTTTTTACTGTGAGGTTGGTCAAACACTGGGAGTAGGTTGCCCAGAGAGGTTGAGGAGTCTGGATGCAGGCCTGGCAGCTCTGAGCACAGCAAGTGAGCCAGACAATCCGTAGAGGAACCTTCCAGCCTGGCTTAGTAAGGTATTTTTCTGCTTATTTTCCAACCTGCATTATCTGTGACTAGTTATTTTTCCCTTTGTAGAAATAGTCAAATTTTATCATTGCAACTAGAGTTTCTCTTTCAACTTTTTTACTTCTTACAAGTCTTGGACTTAAGTGTATTTAAAGGTTGTTTTTGGATTTGTAATACTTTCAGAAATTAGAACGCTGCTCTATTTTCAAATAGATGATAAAGTACTTCTAGTTTGCTTTTGTCAGGAGTGACTGATCAAAGCAAGGTGAGAGGTTGATGATGGAGACACAGGTATCTCTGGAATTCCTCTTATTTATAAAGAATGCAAGATCCTGTTCCCTGAACACAGAGGGCATCAAATAGCTGAGAACAGTCTTCTACTTGCAGCTGAAAGACCTTTTAACCAAGACTGCATTTAGATCAAAGAGCTCCCTTTCAGCTTTTTCTTGTGAGTGTACTCACAGATATTCTCTCTGGTTTAACTGTTCCCCCTCCTTGCTCATGCACATACTTATTTCTTTCCTCCCCTTTTCTATTCAGGGCAATAGCAGCATATTTTGAAGTGTTTTTGCATATTACTTTGCTTTGGATAATAACATGTGCCTCTGTTCCAGTGTGGAGCCTAGTGTTTATGAGGAAGCTTAACCTTTTGGACTCTCTTAAAACAAATGCAGTAGTCATGCACTCCAGCTCATTCCACCCCTTAACAGTAGTTTTAAACAATAGCTTCTTTTCTGTACATCCTTATCTGTGTTCTTGTGCTACTGACTCCCAAGGTTGCGTTAACGTTGGTGCAATAGCTTGACTTAGATTTGAAAAACAAAAAATGAAGCTTTCTACAGTTTTATCAGAAGCTGAAGTGCGCTTATGCTGGCTCCATGACTTCTGTGGAGAGATTACAGAATATATCAACTTCTGTACTGTAATACCCAATACAAGGAAATACAGCAGGTATTGGTACACTTAAAAGTTCAACAGTATCTCAAATCCAGTATCGAGCTTTGTGCTGTGTTCTCATCGTGGCTTCAAGAAAATTGGGGTATTTATTATATTAGAACCAGGCAATTTTCTCTGATAGCTGATTTTAAAAATAAATGTTAGCAATGAATTTAAACTCTAGTAACAATGGAAAAAAAAGGAAATGCATGCCTATTCATATTTTTTCCTCTAACAATGGGACAACAAGCCTCTGCAGATAAGAGCACAGAAGTTAGTTCTGCTCTAGAGAAACAGGCTAAAGGTTTGGCTGAATTAAGCAACTTGAAAAATAAATCAATTTGTTTTTATTACATTTTATGGGAGCCAACTTACTGTAAAATATGTACATGTTACTATAGACAGTTGATGATTACTGCTTTCCGAAATAGATAGGTGCAAGCTGACATTTACTTCAGTTTCCTGTTTATGTGTTAAGAAGTTGCTTGATGGAAGAGTGGAAACAGGTTTAAATATCTGCGGAATTCACTGATAATTCTCTTGCTTGGTATGGAGAAGTTCTCCATTGTACTTCGTGTGATTTAATGCACTTCTTTAGGTCCCCACGTTTTCAGAAACTTCACCTGCAGATTCCTTTTTACAGATGGGAGTGAAGTGGGTGAATAAGATCTTCATGAGCTACATACAGAAGGGCTAAGTTTAGGTCAATAAATTCTAAACGCTGGTAAAACAGCTGAAAACAGTTTTTATTGAACTGAAGTAATTTTCTGTGGGAGGAAAAGCAGGCCTTGAAAAATCAGTTCTTGAATCTATGTTGGTGGCAATATGACAGGAAGAAATCCAGCCAGTCATATTTAAATGTCCTTAAAATATGTATTTTTCTTAAAATCAGCTGTACTTTGTGGCCATAACTTGTAATACTTATGATTTTCTAATGTGCTTTGACATGTCAAATGGGGCTTGCTTAAAAACAGTAGGAAGCTTTATGACATGTTTATAGAACTGCTGAAGGGAGACCACCTAACTTTTAAACAGACCTGCATATACAGACTGTGTAGAATAAGGATATAAGCTTGGGGTGTTGGAAGTGTGTTGAACAACTCTGAGCTCTGGAGTCTGCTTTTGGCACCACAAGAGGATCGCTGTCCAATATGAGTTCAGTGATGGATGATTAATACTAGTCTTGTGTTGGGTCTGGCGAGTCTGGACAGTGGAGGTGTAGAAGGAGATGCTCCAGCTGTGCAAGAAGTGGAAGCGCAGAATCTCTGTGCACTACATGTCCACCGTGCATCAGCTTAGCTGCTAGCAAGTTAAAACAAGAACTTGTAAGTCTGAAGATTGCAGCAGAATCAATTTTCATAGAGAAGTTTAGCAAATCCTGTAGAAGATATAGGGAGATAAAGTTCAGAAGGAGCAAAACTGACAAAGTTGCTTTAGGATTTTTTTTTTTGTTTTTTTTAAGTCAGGCACTGATGAAATTTTGCAAAGGGTCAGTCATAGTGCAATTGTCTCCATACTGCTCCTGGCAGCTACTGATTTTACACATGTAAGTAGAGACATTCAGAGGCACACCCTTGGCTGTTTTGTGCAAGACTTTGGCCTGTGTTTGTTAAACGATGTATTCTGAGCAATAAGTAATATATCATATTCCCAAATACAGGGTTTGCTTATATTATACTTCAGATGATAGGTTGGGAAATGTATCCTTCTGTGTACTTCTGGAACTTGTATAACGAAAAACCGCTTGCTCAGAACTACTGTGTGTGCTCAACCTTAATTCGCTCATCAGCTTCAACATCCCTTCCTTCTCTTGGAATATCTTTAATGCTGATTTCTAAACTGGATAACCCACACCCTCATTTGCCTAATTTGGATGTGACAAGCCATACCACATAGCTGAACTTGAGTTACTGGTTCTGCACTCTGAGCTTGGAGTGTTAGGTCATGGGGCACTTTGCATTGCCATCGAAAACCCACTCTACAGTCCTTTCCTAGTGTTGTAAATAATCTGCCTGTCCCATAAAAATCAGTAAGCACTGAAAACCTAAACAGCCTCACATAGTTTTGCTTGCATGTGCATTGCAAAGTAGATGGCTGACTTTGTAAGTGTAATAATGCTCTAGCCCTAAGATAGCACAGTGAATACATGGAAAACACCCTCATGCTTTTGTGATGGTTCTCCTCTTAAAATGGTAGCTGAACTGCACAGCTGGCCTTTGGGTAATAACACATCAGCACTTTTTACTCTCAAAATATACTCTGTGTCCATGCTCCTTCTTGTAATTACTCCCTTTGCATGAAACTCAGTGCTGCTTTACCAATTTTAATACATGATCAGTTCTGTCACTGTGAGCTAAATCATACATGCACTGCTTGGGATATTGGAGTCTAAATCAGTTGTTAAAGGGGATAATTTGTTTCATGACTTTTTATTGAGTTAATTTTACGTACTCAATTTTTCCTGATACATTTTGAAATTTCTGTAGATTTTATGACCTATTTCTTGAATGTATGAAGGCAAAGTACTTGTTCTTTTGAGGGAATATCTTCTCAGATGTAAAAGCTAACACAATGTTCAACTACTTATCTTTAAAATGCAAAGTTAAAACATTGGTACGCTGCAAAAAGATGACTAATCCTTTGGGACCTCTTGAGAAGATGATGTGTAACTCTGGAGTGTAACATACAAACAAAGTGATAACCATTTCTGAACTGTTTTAAAACTATGCAGGTGCACATTTCTTGAGTTTTATTTTCCCCGTCTTCAACAGAAACAGGCCTCCTTTTATTATATTTGCTAAGTTTTGTAGTCCACAGCAGTAAGCTATTTCTCCTTTACCTCCTTTTGAAATAACACTTTTGAATCCTTGAAAAGTTCAGTGTTGGCAGTGTTACTTGGTGCATTATCTGAGAGATAGTGGGCAAAATGTTTCCACAGAAACGTCAGTAAGTCTGGCTTTAGAAAACCTGTTTGCAAATAATGAGGAGGACTTGTGAAGTCCCCTTATCTTGTGTCATCATACACTGTTTTGGGGGAATTTTGGGTTTGGGCAATTCACTTTTAAAAGAAAAGTGAATCAGTAATCTCTCTTTTCTGCCATAGGTGACATCAGTAGGAGGGCAAAAAATGTTGCCACAGAGAATCTGTTCGACATTAAGTAGGATATTAACTAGATATCCCTATTAGTTGGCATTTGCACCTTATCTAACTATATGAATTCTAACACACATTTTGAGAGCTTATTTAAAAGAGCAGCTGCAGAGTAATAGATCTCATACCTGGGAAACTTCATAATGGAGTAAAAAAGAGTCAAAACCAATTACTTTTATTTAATGGTTACTCATATCATTTCTTGTAGAAAGGAATGAATTGTTTTCTTTCTGTATATGACTCAATAGCTCATTTGCATGGGAGTGGGTGAACAGTCAAACAGCTTCTTCGTGGCTACTAGATTTGCAGTAGTGAGATAAGGGTTTCCTTAAAGCGGTATCTTTATCCTTGAGCACTTACTGTAGTAAGATCAAGTTACAGCTGGTTTAATTCAATGTCAAACTTATTAGGTTTGTCATTGCAAATTTTACTGGTCTGGTGATGATTACATAACAAATAATTACCCAATATAAAGTGCTAGTGACAGATTAATACTTTGCTTTGAGATATAAAAATGAGATCCAGGAGCCACGTAGCAAAAGAGTTCTGCTTAAAGCAGTTATATTCCATTTTGGATAACAGAAACTTGCTTTTCAGGTAAAGGTCTTCAAATGGAATTAATTTTAAATAATGCTTTTATTGTTCTAATTCACAGCTGACAGTTATTCATTTGGAAGAGATGTTAGAGGAATTTTGAGCTGACTGTCGGTGTGGTTGGAAGGTAAAACAAGTGGGAGATGTGGCTCTTGGCAGCCTGGTCTGTGGTGGGAGGGTTGAAACTGGGTGATCACTGAGATCTTTTTCAACCCAGTCCATTCTATGATTCTATGATTATTTATCAAATATCTTTTCTGCTGCTTAGTCCTCTAATGCTGAAGTTCAGTGATGGGAATAAGATTTAACATCAAAGTGTATCATAATTCACTCTTTTTGGATGACTAACACTGCTAGCCTAGGGTCTAATCATGTCATTTTTGTATGACTGAACAATGTAATAAAAGGATATAAGGTGACTTCCTTATGCCATGTGCCATCAGTTCCAGGTCATGCGGATTTATTTTACTGTGGTGCTATGTCCTGCCCCTTTTGTCCTGCCCAATGCTCTTTCTGAAGGCTGACCTCCCCCCCTCAGACAGAATGAGGCAGAGAGGATGTTGATGAGTCATTTTCCCTGTGTTTTCTTCACAAGCTGTTCCAGTGAAACAATGTGCTGTCTCTCCATCTGAGCTTATCACAAACGGTTTAACTCTCAAACAATTTGATGTCAATCTTTTTACGGTTTTGCAGGGATCAACAGGAAAAAGGGCGTGGAAAATTCCTCACCTGAAGCACATTCTCCTAAAACAATAGAGAAAAGTCTCCAATCGTGTCCAGGCTGGCCTCCAGCTACTTCTTCTGAGTTCCCTTGCTCCTTCGAGCTCTTGAATTTACAAATGTTAAGCCTGTGAGAAGCAAGTTAGTATAGTCCAAATATTGCTGTGAGATGAAAGGAAGGTCCTAGTCATTTAAGAACTTGCTCATAAACTTCACTTGAGATGTGAAGAGGCTTGATTAATTAACTAGGAAAAAAGACGAATGGAGGAGGCTGGATTGTGGTGCATTGATAGAAGTACTTTATATTGTTATCTGAAGAATTCAGAAATCCCCCATTCTCTCTGCTTTCCTTTTGGAAAATTCTTGAACCATCTCCAGCAAATCTTAGTGGACTTCCACTGCTCCTTCTGTTCCTGCTCAGTAAGCCGAGAGAGAGCACCGGCACAAGGGAATCTGGGCAGGAGCAAGTGTCTGTAGATCAGCAGGCTTAGGTTTTCTTCTACAGTAAGAGAATTTAACTTGTTTGTTGTGAAATGTTGTACTCAGAACTAATTGAAGTGTCCTGAATTGTCTGTCCTCTAGAAACACTTGATCCTAGGAGCCTTATTTTCATACCTGTGTAAGATACCACAAATTCCACTAAAGTTAGTTGAAAGTCCCTTGCAGCAACACAGTAAGGTGGAGCTGAATGCCCCAGGGTTGTATGGATTTTATCAGATTTGCACCTATTGTCTATGACAAATGGGTGTTTCTGCCCAAGTTTACTGCTCAACTCTGCCCTGTTACACTGCTGTTAATGTAAGGACTTTGTCTCTTAATATCTTCAGTTTAGTTTAATTCCATTGTATATTAAAACTTGCGTAGTACTCAATTAACGTCAAGTTGAAATGTTAGTTTTGTGTGTGTATGTTTCAGTCTTTTTCTTGAGGTTGCTTCATTGTTGGTGCTGAATTGCATTGTTGGGAATGTGGTGCATCCATCCAGTAGGCCACATGTAAAGCTGACAATGGTTGGCATCTAGTTGCCAATTCTGCTTTTATTAATGCTTGATTTAGTGATCTCTTTCTAATCATTGGAGTTGATGTAGTAAATCTGCAGTGTGCTGAACCTCAGGCTGTCAGTGGCAGATGCAGCACAAATCAGAACAGGGCAGACAAATGGTAAGGCCTGATGAGGAACATCCACATGCTATGATACTTAAAATGAATTTGAACCATACGAAATGAACACTCTTGTAAGGCTGTGGTATTTTATAAACAGTGCCAGGGCCTTTGAGCCAGATTTAACTCGGTTTTGAACCATGTTGTGTTTGCAGAGGAAACAGGGAATTAACTGTGAGTTGCCTTAAATAGAAGTTAGCAGTGTAACAGTGATGCTGGACATCCAGTTAAGGGGAGAGATATTTTTTTTCTTGGAAATCTTTATTTTCCATATTTAGCATACACAAGTAATTTGAACCAAACTCAATCACTTATCAGAATTTCTAAAGGAAGACAGTTGGTTTGCTTTAGTACACAGCCGGATGCAAAAGATGAGTGATGAAGGGGGCAGTGGAGTTAAGCACAAGGCTTGTTGCTTAGCAGTGTTGATCCAGGGCTGGTCACGGTCAGGCTGGGTGCTGTGCGGGCTGTGGTAACGGTAGAATCATGCAGCCCACTCTGATTTTGCTCGTACTGAGCTTAAAAATGCGTTTGTCACTTTGAAGATGGTTGCTAAAGCTCACGTGTTTGCACTAAAAACGGATCAAAAAGGTGTCGAGCTCTCGGGCTGAGGGGCGGGAAGGCCGGGCCACGCGGGGCCCCCGGCAGCCATGTAACGTGTCAGGGTGTTGCGGGACGCCGGCCGAGCCCCAGCGCCGAGCGGGAAGGCCGAAGCTCGGCCCTCGTCCCGCCCCCACCCTGAGGGCGGCCGCGAGGAGCCACGCGGCGGGCGGGAAGCGGCGGGCAGGGCAGGGCAGGGCGGGGCGGCCCCCCTCCCTCCTCCCGGGGGCGGTGCGCGCTGACGCGGCAGCGCCGCGGCTCTTCGCCGGCCGAGTCGCACAATTATGAGAAAGAGCTGCCGGGCCGAGGCCGCCGCCAGCGCTGGGTCCCGGTGCGGAGCCGAGCTAACGCTGTCCTCCTCGCCCCGCTCTTCCCTCCACCCCGGGAGCGACGTCCTCGCCCGGCTTCTCCCCACCCGGCCCTCCGCAGCCGCCGAGCTCAGCCCCGATAGATGGAGACAGGCCCCGCCACCGCCGACGCCGAACCACGAGCAGGAGCTGCCCGGCGGGAGGAGAGCCAGAGTCGGCGCCGAGACCCAGCCCGGCCCTGAGGAGAATGGTGAGGGGGCGGCGGGGGTGGAGGAGTGGGACCCGTCCCGGCCGCTCCGGGCGCTCGTTCCGCGGCGGGGCGGGGGATCCCGGGCTGTCAGCGCCGTGCCGGAAGGGGAGGCCCGGCCTCGTCCCCCTTCGGCGCCCGCCGGCGGCGCGGCCCGGCCCGGCCCTGCTCTCCCGCGTTGTCTCGAGCCGCTGGGTGAGGCGCCCGTCGTTTCCGTAGCTTCTCCGCGCTGTGCCCGCGGGTCCGGTAGCGCCGCCCTGCTGCCCTCAGAGCCGGGGCTGCGCCGCTCGGAGGCCATCCGTCATAATGGCTTTTGCTGATAGAGTTCACGTGCTCGGTTCTCCGGGATGCGGTTCTTCTTTCATCTTTCTAGCAATTCATTTTTAAAGTGTTTTTAAGCGTTATCGCGTGTCTTGGGGAGCGTGCACCCTTACAAAGAGGTGCGGGAATCTCTGCGAAGAAAACAGTTTTAATTCTGGTGCTGCTTCTGGCTCTGGAGTTAAATTCAATTCTTCATCTTTATTAGTTCATTTCATAGTCGATAATTACTGAATTTGGAGTGAGCCAAAAGTGCTCTCACATTGTGATGGGAAGCTTGAGTGTGGGGAGAGATCCGTGCATTTTGACACTGCTGGAACTTCTCCTCAGATGCTTTGTTTGATGTTAAATAGAGTGGTGCTTTATTTTGCAGTATATTGCTCAAAACCACGCAGGTTCCCACTTACAAGTGTGACCATGTCTGTCAGCTACGTAGAAATGGAGGCTTTTCTACAGTCTGAAAATCTGAAGCTCTTTCAGAAGGAAGCTGAAAGTGCAGCCTTCTGTCCTTGAAAGGAGCACTCATTGCCTTCCACCTGAGCCCTGCTCTGCTCTTCAGCTCCGGGGTGTTGGCTTTTTAAGTTTAGTTCTGGCATTCTGCTGGGCTCTCTTGACCTAGAAACATACTGATGGGTCTTAGCCATGGCAGTTTCGTAAACCTATCCTTTGTAACCTGTTTGCAGTGTTTTTATGCTTTCCTGGTGGTTATCACCTGATACATGATATTTTGTAACTACTCTTCAGTCAGCCCAGATAAATAACCTGTTACAGGACATCCCATGGAGGTTTATTTTACTAAAAGTTTTTCTGCTGCTCCATCACTTTGTAGCAGCTTTTAAGAACTTCTGGAAGGTGTCCAGCCCTCAATCAGGGTTTGTTCTGAAGAGTGAGCAGCTCAATGTGGCTGTTGAGAGTTAAGCTTTTTATTTATTTTTATTTTTTAAGAGTGTACGTGTGAGATAAGTGTGTGCTGCATCATCCCTCATACCTTCTGGTACAATGCCACTCGACTTTGCTATTTAAAGTGGGGGGGAAAAAACCTTTTGTGCGTGTGGAAGTATTCAGGCAGTTCTTGTACTATTTCTACTTCCGTTTCCTGATATTTTACTTTGATTTATTTTTTTTTTTTTTAGCTTGCTTGGAAGAGTAACTTATATTCATTGTACAAATAGAAGCATCTGAAGGTACCTTGAAATGTGACCTAACCTTTAACAGATATCTCACTTATATTTAAAAATTTTGTTAGATCATTTCCCATGCGGATTACCTCTTGGATTGCAGTACTCTATTGCATCTTCTGCCTTTCTTGTTCCTTGATGTTCTTTGTAGCTCTAGTCTTGCCATATTCACCTTTTTGTCTTATCGCCTCCTCCCTGCTTGCTTTGCTGTGCTGGTGTGATAGACTTCAGCATCCCAACCCCTCTCCTTTCTCATGGTTATCTTTACCCCTCGCTGCGCTTCTTTCTTTCCTGGAAGTTTTGCACTAAGGCTAGAAAGTTGCCTGCTTCTCTTTCATGTCCTTCCATGAGATGCATTCTCTTAATGATTTACTTCTACTGGACCATTGTGACAGCTAAATATTTTCTAAGCAAGCCAACATAGCTCATACTAACATAGTTGGGTTTGATGTTGCCCATTTTACACCTGTACTCTCTAACCAGATGTGTCAAAAAGTGTGTGTGGAGGGAAGAGATATGCTCTGATAGTCTGTGATTTATATGCTTGACAGAATTTTGCATAGTAAGTTGAATTTTCTTTCCCAGAAAGACTCCAATTAGTCTAATTAGGAGTTTAACACCTGGTGGTATTAAATTGTAAGCGGCACTTTTAATAAACTGACAGTGCCAGCATCTTGTCTGAGATAAGCCCAAATTAGAAGTTCCAGACTTTAAAGACGTAGTGGCTTGTGCACTGCAAAGAGAATAATATTATGTACTTAACCTGAAAAATGTATCTCCTTTTTTTTTTTTTGAGAGAGAGAGATTTTTATTTCTTTTGGAATCTCTTTTCCTTTAACTGTGTCTACTTTGGCTTCAATAGTTGTGTGCCATACTAATTTGCTGAAAGAAGTAACATTGGTTCTATTTTTTGTTCCACTTCTTTAAAGGCAAACAGGCAGTAAGATAACGTATGCGTTTTCCGGAACTGAAGTTTTACCTTTGAGGTCATGTTTCTTGTTTCTAATCTGAATAATTCTGTCTCACAGGGAGACACTCAGCAGGAGAAGTGAACTCCTTAATGTTACATGGAAAGCTATGTCTTCTTAGGGAAGTTGTCATTTTATTAGCATACAGCAATAAAATTAAATCTATTCTGCATTAATAAGTATCAAACTCTGATAGTCATTGTTTGGAATGGCATTTTTATTAATTAATCTCCATAGTTCTCTTAAAAAGCTGAGATTCAACCACTGTCATCTGATCCTGCCCTTGATTTTCATGTTTGGTTTATCATAAGCAGCTTTGCCTTTCTTACCTCTTTTTCTCTTTTCCTTATGTATTCACAGCATTCAAAACTGTGTAAATGTAACAAATTCTGATCCCAGGAGTCTCTAGACCAGTGAGTAAGAGAGATACTTGGTGCATTGTAGCTTCCCTGGTTGAAGTTATGTCAGCTGGCTTTTCATTAGATAGATTATTGAGTAATGTCACTGTATGTATTTGGATAAGACAGTTTTATGGTCATTAAAGATAATGTCCCTCTTCCCCCCTGATTCTCCTGAGTAGCAGTGGCCTTTAACAATGATGATACGCTTCATAATTTCTATAAGGAATAGCAGGTAGCACTGACTGACCTGGGGATGAGCTCTGAAGAGGTTTGTTGCTTTCTTCACTGGCTCCAGATGTTTCTTTACCACTGTATTCCCCACAGTCTTGTACTCTGTTTTATTTCCTAATAGAGTTCTTTTGCAGTCCTAATGGAATGTGATCTTTTTACACAGAACTTACAACTTGCACTATGCTGTTCAGTTGCACTGATAAAGATTTTTGAGCTCTTTTAAGCGATTTAGGGATGGAGGAATAACAGCAAAACCTACTTACTTAGCAGCATCCCCCAGCTAGCATAATTGATTGGGTTAAGGTGAATTTGTTTTGTACTTTTTATTTTTGCTAAGCATATTGAAGGGTAGAGGAAGATAGACAGTAATTCTCCATTACAGAATTCTGTAAGTTTTTACTAGCATGTGAATTTCAAACATTTCAGAGGAAGCACTTGGTTTTCTATCTTGGGGTTGTTTCTTCAGTTAAACCTCTCTCCATTTGAAGGCAACTAACTGGATCTTTCTTTTTTTTCAGTCTATGTGTTTAAGTAAATGCACGTTTTTTTAAAATAGCTTCGTTGATCACCAAAAAGTAATAACAAAGTCAGAATAAATATTGCTCTCTCGATTAAAGATCATTTCCCCTCTTTCCCTCTAATGAAAGTTCAAAGGGAAGATGGGTTTGATCACTTAGCAAAAAAGAACGGGCTCACACCTGGATAATTAGAATGTACAGGTCAAGGTGGCATGTCGATACATCATCTTCAACCTCTCCTGGAAATTATTTAACCTCCCTACCCCCCCCCTTTTTTTTTTTCCTCCAGTCTCCCTTACACCTATATTTTGGTAACGCGTAGAAGTGGAGGCAAGCTGTTTGAAAGCAGGGGTGTGAAAGCAGGGGTGTGATCCGCTTGCTTTAATTCCCAGCTTTGCTAGAGCCATGGTGCAGCTCAGCTGAAGTTTGTGGTTTTAATTTGCTGTTTTTTCCCCGGCTGCTGTAATTTTTGCACGGAAGTAGGGAGGATGCAGATTGTGTCATTGCTGTAGGCAAGCAGAGGAAGTTCCTTGCCCGTCTGTTCTTTCCAATGAGTGGGCAGTGTACTCCTGAAGGGATAATGACATAAAAAATCAGAGGAAAACTCAGCAGTAAACACAGTTCAGTTATCCTTTTGTTCCTTCTCAAGAACTGGGGGAAGAGTGCTTCAAACGTATGAGAGATACAGGTAGAAAGATAACTGTGGTGCTGACTGTGGTGCTGAGAGTTTTGCAAAGCTGCCTTACCAAAGGGCTAGAATGTTCACACATGAACAATGATTTGACAGCTTACAATGAGAGGACGTTGTCTGTAATAGTCTGTAAGGTAAATGTAGCCCTTAATTGCTAAGGAGCACAGCAAGTACAGTAGCAACTTGGCAGCATCTTAGAGCTGATTTAACTTAGAAGCCAACTCGTGCATTTTTTTCCCCTTAACTAATACAAAATTCATGTTACTGAGGTGGTAGGTCTGGATTAAATATTAATACTGTTTGTAATTTTTTAAACTTTTTTTATTCCCAAAATTAGACTACCTACAGAATTTCTTCAATAAATTGTTCTGTGAAGTCAGATCAGTGTTATGGGTTACTTTATGTTAAGAGTAATGCTTTTTTTTTTCTTCCCTATTCACTCTTATGAACTTACTTGAAGGAGGATTTTCTGAAATGTTGGAACAGTATGCATGCGAAAAAGTGTGATTGCTGAGTTAGTGCATCCCAGACCATCTTTATGTCAGTTGAAGGAGGATGGTAGGTGACATGTGCTAGCACACATTAGTTTAATTTCTATAGTTGCAAAGTCACAGTTTTGTTCAGTAATGAAGTTGGCTTTCTCTTTTGTGTCATTTGACAAGTGATGTCTTCACATGATGATCCGACTTGAAGATTATTTCAGAAACAGCCGATGTGGAACCTGTGCAACCTTACTGCAACTTCATTTTCAGCCTGTCTGTTGAGAACAGCAGTTTACGTGCAGTGCTGATTTTATTCCAGTTCGTATCGTGTGTTTTGCAACGTGTTTGAGAATGATTAACACATAATTTTAAATAACGTGGGTAACTGTGTGCATAGACTTTTCCTACATCTGGAAATTATAGATGTGAATCTTACCAATGTCTGGACTTACTGCTAATAATTACAAAATCGCACTTTAAAGTATAAAATAACAAACCCAGAAAAAGTTTGGTTTTGAGGGGCAAGTAGAGAAATCATTTCTGAAGCTTTTCCTCAAGTGCCATTGTTACCTCTATGGCCGCACTGCTGCCTGTGTTCTTTTGAAGTCATCTCCCTTTTGAGAGTGGTGTAGAAAATGCCCAGATGCAGGATTAACAGGTCTTAAAATGGGTTGGATATATTTTTTTCTGAAATGCATGAACTGAATTAAAACGTTTTGGGCAATTGAAGAATTGACTATTCTCAAAATTTAACCCTGGAAGTGGTGAAACATCTCCTGGCTTCTCTGCAGCTGTTGAGTGACATTGAATTTCCTTTTAATCTCTTCCAACAGCTGGAAGAGTTCCCAGATACGTGACTTTGATGCATCCTCCATCATACGGATTGCCATCTCCTCTTTTCTATCTTTTTTTCTTTCTTTATCCTCAGGCTGACTTGAGACTTCGCAATGCTTTGCAGCTGAGCTTTAGTTACGTTGGGGTGACTGTTCTGATGCGAGGCTTTGTCGTGGCCTGACAGGCACTGGAGCTGCAGACCCTGGAGCTGCGAGTGTTCCTGTCAATGGTGCAGTGCTGGTGCTGCAGGCTGCGGAAGCTCCGGGTGTTCAGAAACCCCTTGATGTGGTGGCACATGTGAGTGCAAGAGTGAGTGTGTGCAGCCTCTTTCTGGATTAGAGAACATGGGAGCTATTTCAGGGGCTCTGGCAGCCTGGTCCTTGGTTACTGCTTCTATGTATTTTCTCTTGTGCACCAACACATTCCTTTCCAGGAACACTTTCACATTTACAACTAAATATAGTTGTAAATTAATTAAATTAATCTAGCTGAGTATTTCACCATGATATAACTCTGTAATTTTTCAAGCCTTGGGAAAGTGTCAGTTACAGTTTAGTCAGTTTTAACACAACAGTTACTGCAACTGAATACTGGCTTTTGTTTCATGCATTGTTCCCACTTCTCTCTCTCCCAACAGGTACTTATTTTCTTAATCTTGTCTACTTGATTCTTGCTGCCTTAGCTAAGAGATGAACAGAAGCAGTTCTTGCTTTATGGTCCACTGTCTTGGATGTCCATGTTTGACAGTCTTTTATCCTGATACCTGCAAAGTTTACCTCCTCCTAATCTTAGTACTGCAAGGTGTTAATTGGTTTTTGTGGAATGCAGATTTGACAAACTTGTCTTTTAAAACTTAAACTTGTACGTCTGTAAATGAATTTTTAGTTGCTCTGTTGGGAGAACTGTATTTCAAAAGCATTTACTGCCTAAAAATATCAAGACTCAGGGCACTTTTAGACTTTAGTCCACATCTTCCAATAATTCCTCGCTACACTGACAGTTTAATTCCCAAGACTGTCCTGGAGTACCTGAGGTGTGAATACAGGTATGACGGAGTAATAATCTCAGGTAAGCAGTGAGGTTGATGTTCAACACCATAACATCTGTAGTAGCCGCTCCTAGATCTGCTGGAATGCTCAGGTGTGGTTGCAGGTCAGTCTAAACCGGGCATGTACAACCTCTGGGCCACGCGTGGCCTGGCACAGCCCCAGGCATGTCCCCAGCACTCAGCAACAACCGAGCCATTGGTGTGCTGTTAACACTGCCTGGGCTGAAGTCAGGGCATGGGGCGCAGCGCAGTTCTAGCTCGAGTTGTGGCAAATAATTTTGTGTGTGTTGATATGTTGGCTAAAAACATTCCCATAAATAGTGAAAAATACGCAGTCCTGCTTTCTGTTTTGATAAAGGAATTTGAGAATAGGTTTCAAGACTGCTGAGAAAAATGATCAGCTTTTTGGTACTTTTCTGACTATGTTGTTAGTTAACATACACTATCTGAAAATTTTCGAATGGAATGTATAGAATTGCAGTCAGATGTTCGACTCAAAGAAGACATTGGTCATGTTGCTACTAGACTTTTATGAGACCTCTCTTACCAGAGAAGAATATCTCTCATTTCATAATCACACCTTATTTATGCCATTACTTTTTGGTGGTACATACATTTGTGAACAACAATTTTCAGAGATGAAGCACAGGAAGAATAAAATTTCATCAAAAATCTCTGAAAAATGCCTTGAGAGTTCACAGAGAATGGCAACCACTTCCACTGAGCCAGACTTAGTTTCACAAAAACAAGGTCAGTTATCCCACTATTTTTGTTTCTGTTGTTCTTGTAATGTTTTAATTAAAAAAAAGAAAAAAAAAGAAAAGTTTTGTTAGTTATATACATTAACTGTATTTTATATGCAGGTAAGACAATTTCTCTTCCCTCAGTGTGGCCCAGGCAAGCCCAAAGGCTGCACATCTGTGGTGTAAACCCTTCTAAGCCCTAACTGTCACCCTTCCACTCCTCCCTTTGTGCATCATTCTGCTCAGTCAGTCAGCTGTTTCCAAGATCTGAATTGAATAAAAATCTTGTCACTTTGTCGGTTGTTTCCCTGAATCTGCTCTCCACATGACTGTGTAAATGCCAGCGCTGGTATGAGATATGATGGGATCGTGTGCAGAGTCTTAGGAAAATGGGGTTGTTTCACCCTAAACTTGACATTGGCTGTGAATTTGCTGTGGAAGCTTGTTCTGAGAGTTGATCTGTGCCATCACACTGGTAACTTGTGATTACTCTGCATATCACCTTCTCTTCAGGATTGTTTCCTAAATCTTACAGCTTTGTGTGCTGACATGGATGGAGCTGTGCCAGCACCAATCAGGTTCTGTAGCCTCATCAAAATAGAAATCAAACTGTGTTGCAGACTTTGTCTAATGGTGCTGCAGGCCTGGAGTAGCTATGCTTGAATAATTATGGTTTGGAGAGGATGTTTTCCTTGACCTTTTCTGAATATTCTCTACCAAGTATAAGTTAGCTAACATTTTTTTTCAGAATATGCTGTGCTGCAGTCTTTCTTTGTGAACTGAGCCTGAACGAAGGTGGAAATCCCTCCCATCAAGCTGTTTGTAATGGCAAATGATGCACTGCTGGTAACAGAACAAAGTATTTGCTCTCGCAAAATAAAATATTTGTTTTGTTGGGTTTTTTTCTTCCTCCATGATGTTAATGTGCTTATTTGCTTTTTCATGCTATTCCCATCCTTGTTTAAATTTCTGAAGAAGCTGAACCAGTTCATTTGGGGTAGGAGAGAGTGAAGCTGTGTTCTGCTAATGAGTTTAATAAAGCTCAGCACAGCAACCATGTGACCAAGTTCAAAGACAGTCATGTTGATGTACCACATCATTAAAATCGCATGTCTAATTAGCTTTGTGTAGTAAGCTCAATCCAGCAAACTAGTTTGTGGCTAGAGCCAGTCTGAAAAAGCCCAGCTTCCTTTCAAAGGCTGGACCAGTGGTGGCTGTGATCATGCAAATACTGTTGGGCATAACTTCAATCACCTAAATAGGTTAAGTTATGTGCCTAAGTGACATGTAATTGGAGCCTAAAAATACCAGTTGTGTAATTGCAGAACTGTTAATCAGCTTTCTCTTCAATTATGAAAGTTAGTTAACCTACAGAAGTGGATGCAGCTGATGATATTTTAAATTACGAAGTATTGTCAGTTTCTCTTCTGTTCCCCAACTGTAGCGTTGTCCAAACAGTAGATTTCAGAATTCTGTTTAATAGCAAGAGTAAAAAACTGAACTAAAAGCATTAAAAGGCTGCGTGGCTGAGGGTGGGCTTCAGCCCAGAAAGTTTGGGAGGTGTTTATCTTGAAGGAATTCTTTCTCATAGGAGTAATCTTGTCCTAGGGAAAGAGTACTGAATTGCTGATACCAAAGCTGACAAATATTCTAGACAACTTTCTAGGAAATTAGTATGGTCTTGTGTTGCAGTACCTGTGGATGCAGAGCTAGTTGGAAGGGGCTTGTTCTTCCTGATTTCACAAGTTGTTGTTTGCTGACGCTGCTGAAAACTTACATGTTTCACAAAAGTTCACGGGGCAGCCTTTTGGACACTTGCCTTGGCCTGGAAGAGAGACACTAAGCAAAGATGTGAAGATAGGGGTGGACATTAACCTCCAAAACTGGCAGTGTAGCCAGAGGCATTGAAAAATGGAATATCCCCTTAACTAACCTTTGTCCTTTAGTTTGTTCCAGCTTCAGAAATGCTTTTGATGAGGATTTATGCCTTTGCCTCGTTGAGCAGTTGACCTTACTTTTTCTTCCTTTTATAAAAATGTTATGCAGAAAAATCCTTTGATAGTTTTTAAACCATAAGAAAATCAGCTTGTATGCACGCAGTTTTATTCTTAAGTTCTATCTCTTTATGTAGGGCTGAGGGACTCTTCACTTCTAAATTCTGTGTAGTTGTTTCAAATGCATTAGTAGAACAGTGTGGTGTTGTTAGGTTGGTTATGTAGGGAAAAGGCAGAAAGCACTGAACATGCATGTCCTGGTTTCAGCTCCAAGCTAGTGTTACAGATGACTGTTCTGCTAACAAACAAATCATTGTTTGAATGCATCAGTCTGGTTGTATTTTCTGTTTTGTAGACCATGAGAAGTATTTGCTGTGAAAATAATCACAGTCACTTGCTAGACAGGTGACAATACTATAAACTTTGGGCTGTGCTTTCTTCCTGGTGTAGAAAATGTACAAGACTTGGGGAGAGCAGCAGATGTCACGTAGCTTGACGTCAGCAAGGCTTTTGACACTGTCTCCCATAGCAGCCGGGCAGGTAAGCTTAGGATGTGTGGGATATGTGAGTGGACAGTGAGGCAGGTTGAGAACTGGCTGACTGGCAGAGCTCAGAGGGTTGTGATCAGCTATGCAGAGTCTGGTTGTAGGCCTGTATCCAGTGGTGCTCTCTGATGGTCAGTCTGGTCTTGTTCAGTGCCTTCATCAGTGACCTGCATGAAGGAATGGAATGCACCCTCAGCAAGTTTGTTCATGATATGAAGCTGGGAGGAGTGGCTGACACATTGGGAGGCCATGCTGCTATTCAGAGAGATGTGGACAGACTGGAGAGTTGGGTGGAGACAGCAAGGTCAAGTGCAGAGTCCACACTTGGTGAGAAATAACCACATGAATCAGTACAGGTTAGGGGCTAATCTGCCCTGTAGAGAATGGCCTGGGTGCTCTGGTGGACAACAGGATGGTCCTGAGCCAGCAGTATGTCCTTGGGGCAAAGAAGGCCATACAGAAATGAAGAGCTTCTTTACTTTCGGGATGCCACGGCACTGCCTGCCAGAGAGGCTGTGGAGTCTCCTGTGAAAATATTCAGAACCTGCTAGGACGCTTCCCTGTGTGACCTGCTGTAGGGAACCTGCTTTAGCAGTGATTTGATCTGCGTCATCTCCAGAGGTCCCTTTCAACCCCTCCAGTTTCGTGATTGTGTGAATGTTATTCTTAAACCCAGGGTATCTGCTCACCTAATACGTGACCTTAGGCAATGTGTTCTTCCTTTGCTGGCAGCTCTCCAAGAAATAAGGCAACAGCAGCTTAGATTCCCTTCCTTCCTGAACATCAGGAGGCAGTTGCTTAAAAAGAATGCCTTTTTTCATGATAGATCTGTGATCTTTCCTTGAATGCCTAGGCTAAGCATGCTCTGGGAGATTATTTTGATGCATCTTGACGGTATCCTTAGATCAGCTGTGCTGTTTGCCAATGGGGTTGCCTTAATTCCTTTGTTCCCACTCTCAGTGTGACCATGTGGTTCTTTCTGCTGCCTTAGTTTTTTGCATCTGAATCAGTTAATTCTGACGTCAAAGCTACTTGCTATCTGCTTTCCTGGAAATAATGTTATGCAGGCTTGGGGAGCTGGGTGACCTCCAGAGAGCTGGTGTGGGACTTCTGGTGGGAGGAAGAGGCAGGGGCACGTCTGGGGAGAGGATGGGAGGGCACAGTGGTGACTTGCTCAGCTTGTCTTCTCTGATGGCGCCTGCACTGTATGACTTTAAGGCTTGCATCTGTTAAAACAAGTATTTCTCATTATCTTTTTGTTTTGCTATTGCCGGAACACCGCCTCAGTACTCTTGACTTTATTCTAGAATTCTAGTCTGCTTTCACTCCTTTCCCTGAGTGAGCTGCTGAGGAGCTCAAGGCAGTTTAATCCATCTTTGGCAGGGCTCTGTGCCACATATCACTCAATGTTGGTGGATTTAACTGGAAATGAGTAGCTGGAAAAAAATGAAAATAAACAGCTGAAGTGGTATTGTGATCTTACAGTACCATTTAGATTAGCCTTCCCTACACCCTGCAAATAAATAAATAAAAATAATCATGCATTTAATTTGAGTGATTAATTTGAGTGATTATTTAGGCTTGTGGTATTTAACATACATGTGTTACAGGTAGCTTGTTCTTATGGGAAGCCTGCAATTCTGCATTAACACTGGGTAGAAGAGCTGTAAAATCTGTAACATCTCTGTAACATCTTCCATCTCCTTCAGCAGAGGATAACTGTATCATTGTGCATTTAACAAAAGCCAAGAGAAAAGATTGAGTCTGCAAATTGTACATCCTATGGAATTACCAGCATTGCTTTGACCTTCTTTCAGTTAGGGAGCAGCCGTTTGGAATGGATCTCTAGATTAGCCTTGTGAGAAACCAAGAAAATAAGATCAAGTAGCTCAAACAACTCATCCCAGAAACAGGATGGAAATCATTAGAAGTGTGCCTATAAATGAGGATTATATATCATTTCTGTTTTTTTTTTTTTTAAAAAAGCTACTTTTACATTTGCCTTGATAAACACAGTTAACTTTTTTCTTTGTGCTTTTCTAGAATAAACAGAAACTGCCCACATATTTTTAGTGGGCAACTTTATCTTCTGATAAGAGTTAGGTCAGTGGGTGTCTATAGAATGCTGTTGCGTTACTTTGCCTGGAGATTAGGGTTGAAGTCAGTGTACACTCTTGAGCAACCACAAGCTTAGCTAGCTCTGTTATGAGAGCTAGTTCTTTGTGCTGACAGGCAGTGAAAGCCTAACTGAGTCTAGTAATTTGTTAATGAGCTGAATGTCAGAATACTGAAATCTATAATTCTATATCAGGTGAACTGAACTATAGCTAATTCTTGTTTTCTCCTAATCTGCTTCCCTCTCATTCTACTTTCTCCATCCTGTTTTCATCTCTAACAACTCTGCTGTGGAGTTGACCAGAATGGTAGCTACTGTAGCTAGCAAATAATGTCTTACTTGTGTGCACAAATGTACAGGCTCAGAGAATATAGAGAACAGGAGTGAAGACACTATACCCTGCCACAGCTCCTGATCTTGCCCGTGAGTAGCATATGTGCTCCTCTTACCAAGAAAATAAAGGCACTTCAGAGATTGTATGACTAATTCCTGTCTCTGTCAGACCACAAGTCAAATGCTCATAATTTAAAACTAGCCTAATATCAATAATTTCTCTAATCTGAGTTGTGTTGACTTGTGTTGGCTACATAAAGTGAGTTTTTATTAGTACTCACCGTAAAAGTGAACAAAATTCCAGATCTGTTTCAGGCAGCTCTTTGACTGCGTATTTGCTGATGGGCCTTGTTCCTGATGCTGATGATTCTGGTTGTAATCATAAATTGGTTCTCCTTGTTACTGTGTCTAAAGACAAATTATTTGAAATTTCATCGTGCTTAACAGTGATGTGGTGCTGTCACCTACTTGGCATGTACACTGGTATGTTCTTCTGCTCGTCCTCTCACCTATTCTACTCAGAAGTATTATAGATCTGTAGTAATTTAAACATGGGTGGAAGCCTTTCTTGTTTGTTTTTAATTTTAAGGTATTTTTAATTTAAAGGTACTGACAGGGTTGTCTGAGGCCAGCTATGTCAAACATCGCTTAGTGATAACAAAATTCCAATGCTCTAGTGGGTTAATAATAGCCTGCTTGGGTCAGCGGGCACCAAAATCCAAGCTGTGATGATAGAGAAGTCCCTGTCTTCATATGACATTAAAAATAAGTCAGATGTGTCAACAAAGCAGGGTAATAGGTGGTAGAGCAAGACCAACAACGTATGCCATTGCAGTTTATTTTTATCATTCTAATGTGCTTTAGCATATAACTAATTAATCAGATGTTCTTGCACTTCATGAACAAAAAAGAGAGGACCTTCTTTAAATCTGAAGTCCAAACAGAACTGAAATCTGTCTTTGCTGCATTACATGAAGTCAATTTGCAGCCTCTATGCTTCCTCTGAATAATGGCAGCCAGAGCTCAGCTTATGATTTGAAAGAAAATTTGAGGGTGGGATTAATTGTTTGGAAGGTGTCAGGAGTCCTTCCTCACCACTGTACTTCCTGAGCTAACATTTTTCACATCTGTGATTGTACTCCCTGTGTGATGGGGAAGGGACAGCCAGCAGATCCAGGCTCTGCAGATTGTTTTACCTCTGATAACTTGCTCCAAATCTTATTCCTTCCAAAAATAAACCAGGAGTTAATGGGATGCCTGTTCATACACTCTGCATGGCCTACATGAGGCGAGCCTTGTATTTGCGAGAAGTGGAGAGTATGAACTGAACTCATTCTCTTGTGCAGTAAATATGATGAGGCAGAAAATGCAGGGCTTGTAGCAGATGTGCACAGAATGACCTGCTGTGCCCTACAGCAGGGACCAGGGAGAAGGACCATCCTTGATACTCATAGAAATTAACTGACCCACTTAAAAAAAGACTTGGCATCGTTTCATTAGTGTTGGTAAGTGTGCTGACTTAACTTTACCTTCCTGCTGGTGCGTAGACTTGTAATGTGCTGGCAACAAGAAGATAAGAATAGCTGTGGACTGCAGATAAATCAGTGCTGAGGGAGGTGAAAACGATGCAGTTTTATCACTGTGGTTGAGGAAGGAAAAGTAGATTGTGTATTTAAAAATGTAAGCCGTTTGGGATTGTTTTATATTGGTGCCTGGACATCCTTAAAAATGAGTTTTGAATGAGGGACTGGAAGAAATATGTCGGAAGTGTTTGATGGGCTTGAAAACGTTTCTGTGCGCTTTTACTATCTTTATTTTTTTTATATAGAGTCGCTCATTTGAACAAATAACAGTGGGTATTAAAGTTAAAAATGCGGGCTGTAAAGCTGTAGCTGTATTTTCCCTGGGGTTTCCTATGTGCTCCTTTTCTGTCCTTTTGTTTCACCTGTCTCATCTGAAATAAAGGCTTTAAATTTTGGGGTTGGAGAGTTCTTTTCCTTTCCTTTGAAAACTCAGTGATTAATTCCTGGTTTGTTACTTCTAGATCATAGCTTTGGTGTAGGAGTGTATGGTGTATTTGTGTAATACACTGAGATTTGTTTGATCTAGGAGCTCATAGAAAACCATTCTGATTCTTCAGAAGAGCTAGAATGTTGTTTGCTTATTTCATTAGTCTGTAGAATAGTGAATGTAAACAATGCTAAAATCAATTTATCTACCCTGATTGACAGCAGCAAAACTGGTTTATCTTCAGTTTTCTTAATAAAATTCCAAATTCTGTAGTTCAGAGTTGGGAAACAAAGAGCAGAATGCAGTGACTGCCCCTTCCTCCCCTGCTCTCTTCTCCCACATTAGGCTACTTTGGTTTGTTCTGAGCTCCATGATATTGCAGTTTTGAAACAGCTTCCTTCATAACGGAGGAAGTGGATTGTGTCTGAAAGTAAGAAAAATGTTCCTGCATTATGAGATATATGGGTTTAATTCTGATTTATGGGGATGAAAAATGAAGGCTTTGGAATATTAAGTTCTGTATATGAACTTGTGGCCTTCAAACTTAAGTCTGCAAAAGAAAAGAAAACCAACTCATTCTTTGCACTTGTTTGGTGGAAAAATTCCCACAGGAGCTGCCCAGGTTCTAAACAGCACGTTAGACTCATTTTCATCAAGTTTGAGAGAACACTGTAAAAATCGCCTTTGACAAATCCCAAGTACTCTTTGCATCCAAAACTGCAGACGGATTTGGTGAGTTAAGTGGTGGCTGTGTTATGTCAGAGAAGAACTTGACAAAACAATAGCTGCTCTGTTAGAGACCTGGGCTGCTGTGAAAACTGTTCAGAGCAAATCTCCTGAACTGTTCCGTAAAGAATAGGATTGTTGAAGATTTGTTTTCGGCACTAAGAGAGCCATTGATACAGAGATGCATATCTGTGCTTTCTGGCTCAGTTGAGATTTGTTTCTGAATGTGCCCTGCAGTAGAATTGACAGAAGATACTCCTATCCTTTTTTCCCTCCCTGCTTCTTCAACAGTTCTTATTTGAAGTAAAAATAGTACTTTTGTCTGTTGAGGCCAGCATTTTCAGGTCTGAAGTCGCTGCTTTCACTGGCGAAATATTTCAACCCAGAGAACTAGAGCCGCTTGGTTTCCTACGAGTACAGTGTAAGCCAGGTGAACTGTTCTGCTCAGAACAGGATCTTCAACATAGCGAAGACACCTGGTGCAATGGGACCTGCCTGTGTCTGGGCTGTGCAGGTTCTGTGACAGGAGATGCTGTGCTGTGTGTGGGGAAAACATAAATGAAATCACCTCCTCCTGCAGATGAGACTCGTGGTTGCTTCAGAATAATAAAAAAAATAACCCAGATGTGGACTGATGGTAAAATAGTCCTTTAAAATAATTACAAAAAAAAAAAAATTAAACAAGGATTACATGTTAATGCAGTAATGCAGTATCCTTCATTGAGAGTGACATTTTATATTCTGTTTTCTGTTGCAATAGATGAAAGCACACTTCATAAATATGTTTTGGCATTATGATAATATTTAGGCATGTGATTTTACAACAGGTTACAACAGACGTTACTTATGACTTGTTCAGGCTCACTGGTATCTTAATTGATTCAAGAGCAAATTTTGTGGCTGTTTTGTGTGTGTTGTGTATTCTGTGGACAAGCAGCACTACTTCTCTTCAGCCATCTTCTAAATGCAGTTTGTAATGCTGTGTGACTAAATGCTTTGTTTCCTTCCTCTCTCCTTTAAGAAAAAAAAACAAACAACCAAACTAACAAACAGGCAGCCAACAAACAAACAATAATTACAGAGGTATGTAATTTTAAATTGCAAGGAAAGCAGGCGAGTTGGAAGTCTGAAGATTGCTGGAGCCGAGAGTTTAAAATGAACATGAGGCAGTTAGGTGCCATGCATCTGCTACCCTTTTCATTTCTGTTCCCATCTGCTTACGTATTTAATGTTAATAAAGAAGTCTGAGGACTTTCTGCAAGTTTCTAGGTGTTTTCTTGAGGAAATGGGCTGTGCTCTCAGGACTTTTCAATACAGAACTTTGTTATATGTATATGTATGCATAGCTACCACTCAGGTAACTCAATACTGCTAGATGGTAGTGAGAACAAGGTTAGCACCATGCCTGCTGTCTGCTTGAAGCTGCTGGAAATATTTGCAGTGAGATCCAGCATAGATCTTATTTATGTCACCTCTTGCCGTAAGGAGTTTTATGAATTCCCAGCTATTTGATCAGCATTACCTTAATTTGATCCCATATTTGCCCTAGCTTGGATTTATTTGGTTTTATTCAACATGATTACAGAAGCAGTAAGATATCAGTTGGTCTGGAATTTTGCCTTTCGGCTGTATCTGCAGGAGCCTGGTGCTCAGCTGTGTGTTAGCCGAGCAGAGATCACAGTTCAGTCCCATGATACAGCACATGTTTGACCAATGGAGTGAGTTTCTTAGATAAGTGTGTGTATGGTTACATAAGAAGTAGTAACTTATTAGCAGACAGTTCGTTGAATAGACAAGCTAAAGGACGTTCTTGAGTACAGAAAGTCTTTCTACAAATGTTTTATTTTGTTGGTTGGTTGAGACGTAGGCAGATGGGGCTGCTCGGTGGTAGTGCTATAGTGTGCGTTTTCCTGCCATGGTTTCTGTTGTATCTGCCTGTTTTCAGGCTTGCTGAAACTAACTGTGGTTGTTCTTTGCCCAGATGGAAACTTTGGCTATTAGGAAAACTCAAGGCAGTGGGGAAAGAATATACAGCCCCCTTATTTCTAAATGAAAGACAAATAAGATTGGGAGATCTTTTCCTTTAAAAACTATTGCCTGTATTGAACTACATATGGTATAAGCAAAGATTTGAAAGCTGGAATATGAGATGCCATAGAAGATGATATCACTTCTAAATTTGAAACTGAGGTCTATGAAATCTGTGTCACCAACCTTCCACAGAAGTCATGGTCTGAAATGTTCTGTTTATTTATTTATTTTTAATCCAGATCAGTTTCCTGATTCAGCTGTTTAATTCAATAGAAAAAGGTTGTCAGAAGAGCTGTTGGGTCGGTGTGCAATATTCCAGCGTTAAGTATTTGGGATAAGTTTAAACTGAGATGTTTAAACTTGAGATGAACAAGGAGAATTTCAGAATAGCTTGGTGAGGTGTTACAGTAGCTCTGCCACTATTTAGCTGTCATCTTGCTGTAGTGCTTTGGGTAAGGAACAAAGCACTTAATGTGAGATAAAGGGGAGGCTGCTAAGCTTTTTTTTTTTTTTTTTTTTTTTTTGGTAAGAATAAAAAATTCTTTATAGTAGATTGATAATGTTTGTAATGATATATACATATATATGTATTGTGTGTGTGTGTGTGTATGTGTATGTATACACACACACACACATATATATAAATATAAACCCAGTCTCTTGTTTTAACTTAATCTTTAGCTGACGAATTAGTGGCAGTCATTACCTCTAAGCAATACTTCCTTAACTTCAGTGTCCTCACATCATCTTCCTTCGTCATCTGGCCATCTCAGCAACGTTATGTAATAGTTCTCGTTTACAGGGAGTGTAATACTATGTGTCACTTCTCCCTATGTTTTTTAACATGATCCTTACCCAGCTATGGGAAATGTCTCGCTTTCTGTTCTTTTTGTTCCTTTTCTCCCCCTGCCTTTTTCCTTGACTGTAAACAAGACTGAAATCAGCAGGTTCTTTATAAAATCTCTTGTGATAAATATTCATTAGAGCGTAGGAGTGCTACTGAAGGTCTCCTGTATGTCAGTAGTACAGGTGTATCCATGTGCTGCTGTGAATTCTTTCACTGCTGAAGAATAAACAGAAATCCTTGTAGAGTGATTGGAACTGTACTTTATTTATGGAAAAAAAAACCCAAATCTAATCAGTATTTTACTTTAAATTTTCACATCCGCTTATTATGAGAATTGCTGTTGTGTCATGAATGTGTTCCTTGTCCCCAGCTTTGATGACTTCTTATTAACAATAAACAATATTGCTTTGGAGCGATTGAGGTAATTACACGTGATTTCTGTACTTCCGATTTCAATAGCTGGTGTGTTATGGTTGTGAAAGCTTGCTTCAAGGTATGGTTTTAGCCAGCTGACTAAAACATTTCCGTATTAAATTACTCTTCTCTGTCTTTGTATGTGCTGACTTCATATGCAAGCTTTAACTATTGCAGTGTTAAAATAATGATCCATACGAAGACCTCAGTTTTAAGAAACAAAGTACAGAAATACTCATGTAAATAGTGGGGACACTTGGCCAAGCAGAAAGTAGCCTTCAGAACTGTTATTCATGTCACAAAGACCAAGATGGGAGCCTGATAGCGTTCAAAAATACAGATTGAGAAGTAAGCTAAAAACCCATAAGCTACCTAATGTACACGTTTTCCATATAATATGAATATGTTTATATAAATGTATGCCTACATATATATCAAATTTATTTTTGTATCACTGCTAATGATCTGATGAAAATTAGAGAAGAACTAAAGCTGTACTGAGCACTTGTGTGCAAGTCTTCTGTCTTCCACGATTCTTTCCCAGGGATGTACCTCTACTGTTCCCCTGCCCTTCTCCTTCATCTCCTGGGAAGCGCCAGTTCCCCTGCAGCTTCCAGTCCTCTTGCAAAGGACTTGGTGCCCATCCTGGCATGAGGTCAGAAGCTGGAGCAGCAGTTTGTTGCTGCCTTGACAGATCTGTAGTCTGAGTTAAACAAAATGTTGGAGGTCAGTCATGATGAGCAATGTGGGAAAGCTCTGCTGAGTTTAGGAAAGGTTTTGCAAGAGGGCGGGCAGTTGAAGAGCAATTTTCCATGGGCTGAACTAGCTGGTACAGTCCTGTTTCAAACATTTGTCTGCGTTATCTTAAATTGATCTTGAAATTGCAGTGGGTTGAAAAATATATATTTACTGAACCTGTTAATAAAAAATGGGAAAAAAAGTCTTGATTTCTTCATAGATTCCACTCTATGAACTCTTAACAGGTACATGTGAATAACACAGACCTGTCTTCCCCGTGAGAAACTTCATGCTTGCTCTATTCTATCAAAGTTTTCTAAAGGTAAAATGTAAGTGAAAACAGAGCAAGCTGTCTGCAATGAAGAAATTTTAATGTAATCTTAATAAGGATTTAAGGTAATATTGCATAAGGTGCAAACTGCTATCCCAAAGTTTATCTTGTTTTGAATTGCTAAAAATCCATCTGAGTTCCTTTCTCAATGTGCTGCTGAAGCCTGACGCAGGCAGCATATAATCTGGAGATTATCATGAAACACAGTTGTATCATACACAGTGTAATGTAGTTTCTTAAGCTGAATTGAAACTGTGACCAGTTATTAGAACAGGTAAACATTTGAGGAAGAAAATATCCTTAATTCTATGTTTTGGAACACTTTTCAAGTTTAAGCTTTAAACTCCACTTAGAGATGTTACGTTTTCTATTGAAAAGAAAAGTTTCTTGATGAAGATAGAAGTTATGACCTGATCACGGCTACCAGAAAAGCCAATTAAAAAATTCCTCACCTGCAATTTCAAGATAAAAATTTTACCCTATTAAAAGAGGTAAATAGATGAAACTACTGTTTATCTCAATTATCCTTTTTTTTAAAATGAGCTGTTTTTTTTTTCTT